>NW_026898390.1:0-522665 GCF_033153095.1 Gastrolobium bilobum
GTCATTTAATTATTAAATTTAAAAATTAAAATTTGATTTTTAAAAGAAATTCTTTTCCAACCATCCATATTTAAATTCAAAATTTTAAACCATTTCAAATTTCGAATTTCAGATGAGATGACCAATTTCAACATAAAAAGCAATTAAAACAGCTGATTTCTTTTTTGATACCAATGTGACGGGCAGTGGGACATTCAATGCCTTGTCTGCCACCACAAATGGTCATTAAATTATTCGATTTAAAAAATAAAGATTCGATTTTTAAAAGAAATTTTTTTCCCACCATCCATATTTAAATTCAAAATTTTAAACCATTTCAAATTTCGAATTTTAGATCAGATGACGCATTCCAACATAAAAAGCAATTAAATCAGCTGATTATACAATTAAAATTTCGAATTTTGAAACTTATTAAACAGCTGATTATCCAATTACCGGATTAACCACATATTTATCATTCCAATAAAACAATTGAAAATATTATGGAAAATAACTAATGACAAATAGATAAACTTGTATTCCAGAATATGCATAAACATTACTCTTTTTTTTTTTTGTAAATTGCATAAACATTACTTTGTCTACATGAACACTCCTATTTGAAGTTAAACACGGAGGAAGTGATTACCAAAACACAGCAATAAAAAACTACAATTATATTGTTCAATCCCAAACAATCTCTAAAACAAAAAAACAAAAAACTTTAAAGTGGCGTTGTTCCAGCTTCCAAGTGACATTGTTCCAGCTACGCGTCTTTCAGAACAACATCAAATCTAAACAGAAACAAAAAAATAACGACGTATTAATAGACACATCACACTCACGATTATAAATAAAAAAAGCTACACAAAGAAAAAAAATAATGGGTAAGTACTCAACTCTTTCTCTAGCTTAATCTTCTTAGGAGGACAGACAACTGATGAATTAAAATCGTCTTGAAGGGGATCATTAGGATTCTTTAACGGCGTCAGCATTGATAGCGAAATATCACCAACGTCTGCACTATCACACGTCTGACTTTCCACATCCTTGTCAGAAACAAATATTGTTTGAAATTAACTTATGTTTTGCAATAAAACTGCATGCAACATTTTTTTGATTAATTCATAAGCAATAATTTCGAGATACCGTAGCTCTTTCCGGTTCTGCTGATGCAACGACACTGTCGCAAGCCTTGTCAAATAATCCTTCATCCTGCATTTAAAACAAATATTTTGAAAAAAATCAAATCCATTGAAACGCAGAATGAGAACAACAAAACCTAAATAGGAATAATAATGTTAATAAAAAAATAACTCACATTCGTATCCACAACAGTATTAAGGAAGGATGTGATTACAGGTTCGCTTATACATACTTTAGAAATCTGATACCTAGGCTCACTGTATGAGTCCAAATTATTTTTTTTCACATTCACTTTAAACAACATGGATTTATCAATAAGAACATTAAGTTCCTTAGGATAGTGCTCAAAATCATCACCCTGCAAAAAAAATATTAATGAAATTTTAATAAGAACTTTAAATGAATAAAAAAATGAGTGGAATAAGAACACAAACCCTTTTGAAATGCTTCTCACGTAAATCCGCAGCACTCATGCCCAACAAAGCAACACAGTCTCTATCAAACAGAATGAAAGATGCAGAATCAGTGTTATCCACAACTCTCAATTGCACACAAAATCTGCAACACATGACCACCGATTGTGTTATTTATAAATAAAATGAACGATCTAATAATAACAACAACAAAAATAGATATAAAATCTTACTTTGGATAATAATCATCAAAATGTTTTTGGCAGTTTTTACAATACCATTTCTCGAAATCTTCATAAACAGAATATGAACATTTATTACAGGACTTGTACCACCATTTATATTTGCTCTCAATCGATTTTATGGTTCCATAAGTAATGCAAGTAGTAACCTCACTGCAATTCTTAACATCACTGATACACTTCCTTTCCGTCTCTTTCAGGAAATCATTCTCAAAAGAATATGAGGACTGACTTGATAACTGAGACAACGTGTAACCGCTATCAATGACATCAGACGAAAGCATAAAAAACAACAACATTACAAATAATCAGCGATAAATAATAAAGAAAAGAGCAGAATAATGGAATAAGAACAGCTCGCACCTTTTTTTGAAGTCGACAATCTCTGGTACACTATGACCGATAATTATCCTCGTCGTATACTTTGTATTTGTTATTCCAATTTTTCCTTTAAAATTTATTATTAATTTCAAAACCATAAGGAGGGAAATAAACTAAAACATTCCATTATGAAATCATAATCAAATATTTATGTGAACTCACCCCTGAAACCCTTTATTCTAGCAAGCTGAACTATCATCACGTTTGGAGAGATTGATGACTCCCCAAAATTTGTTGCACCTGGTCCACGAAGTCCTCCCAGAGAGTGCACTCGAGCTTGTGACCCCTACTTGCACAGTTTTTGCAACAAATCACAAAATAGAATTTTACATCAAATGAACATAACACATAACAAATAACCAATAGATACCTGAGGTTATCAAGCTCCATGACAACCATTTTTGTCTTCCTACCAGAGATAATATGCTCACGAACTTCCCCTATTCCAGAAACTAAACCGATGACATCTACACATTAAGGATTGTTAGACAGATGATATTGTCACACAAACAATAAAAGCATGACTTAGTGGACAGTTCAAAATCTACAAACCTACTAAATAAGGGGAATCAGAAGACTCTTTCTCTATAACGTCAAAATCTACAAAATCAAATCCATTGGTGGCAATAGCAGAATCAATAGTAGATTTTACATCAGCCCTCAAGTTGAAGGACAAACGATAATCATGCTTAGTTGGCCTGAAACTCCCACTATTCAAACCAACTCCAAAATTTTTTTATGAAATAAACTTCTCCTTCGTGAATTTTGTTACGGATATTTAAAGAACCCTTGATAGCAGCGTGGACCCTTCCACCCTACAAAACACATGCATAGATTAGTACATTTTAAAAACATGGACCGCAAACCAACAGTAATATAAGAAACAAAACAAAAACAAATACCTTTTCATCTAACAGAATCATCTCTACGTTGTCGTCAAATTTTTTTTGCTGAAAATTAGGAACCTTCCATGTTCTAACAACTCTAGCCTTAATCCTCCAAACGGATCGTCAAACCATTTCAAATTTCGAATTTCAGATCAGATGATCAATTCCAACATAAAAAGCAATTAAAACATTTAATTATCCAATTAAAATTTCGAATTTCAAAACCATATTTATTAATTAATTATTCTTTTATGTCTGCCACCATAAACGGTCATTTAATTATTCAATTACAAAATTAAAATTCGATTTTTAAAAGAAATTCTTTTCCCACCATCCATATTTAAATTCAAAATTTTAAACCATTTCAAATTTTGAATTTCAGATCAGACGACCAATTCCATCATAAAAAGAAATTAAAACACATGATTATCTAATTTATTTTGTCTGTCAGCTCTCTTGATTCTTGATTGTTACGATATTTGAATCAATTATATAACAAAGATAATGTCTTTGTTATATCATTATTGTGTATATATTTTTTAAAAAATAACCATAACGAAATTGTGAATTGAATGACGATCAGGTCTTCAACAATTGTGAAATTTGTTTTTGTTTCTTTGATCTCCATGAATAAAGATCGTGAATGCATGTCCGTGAAAAGAGTTTTCTTTTTATTGCATTTAAAATTTCGAATTTCAGATTGTGCAAAATAAATACATAATTTCGAAATTTAATTGATAAACCATTTAAAAATTTCGAAAATTCAATTTTTAAAAGAATATTGGTATGATAGTTTATCTGATAGAGTTTTCTTTTTATTGAATTTAAAATTTCGAATTTCAGATTGTGCAAAATAAATACATAATTTCGAAATTTAATTGATAAACCATTTAAAATTTCGAAAATTCAATTTTTAAAAGAATATTGGTATGATAGTTTATCTGATATGATAGTTTTGGTTTTGGTATTTAATTTATTTTGTCTGTCAGCTCTCTTGATTCTTGATTGTTATGATATTTGAATCAAATATATAACAAAGATAATGTCTATATAACAAAAATAATGTCTTTGTTATATCATTATTGTATATATATTTTTTAAAAAAATAACCATAACAAAATTGTGAATTGAATGACGATAAGGTCTTCAACAATTGTGAAATTTGTTTTTGTTTCTATTGATCTCTAATCTCCATGAATAGAGATCGTGAATGCATGTCCGTGAAAAGAGTTTTCTTTTTATTGAATTTAAAATTTCGAATTTCAGATTGTGCAAATAAATACATAATTTCGAAATTTAATTGATAAACCATTTAAAATTTCGAATTTCAGATGAGATAACCAATTCCAACATAAAAAACAATTAAAACAGCTGATTTTTTTTTTGGATACCAATGTGATGGGCAGTGAGACATTCAATGCATTGTCTGCAACTATTATTCGATTTAAAATTTAAAATTCAATTTTTAAAAGAGTTTTATTTTCCAATTTACCCAATAAAGAAAGTTTGTATATAACCTAATTGTAGAATTAACCAGGGAGTGACACTTGGCAAAACTTTCCAGCAGTGAACTCTCCTTTATATATATATAGAGATAGATTTGTCACTCATATCATTTAATCGCATGTGGTTTTAAAGTACCATGTATATACATTGTAGTTATAAAAATGGGCAATGTTACTCTTATGCAATAGGAATTATTTTTATCTTATGTCCATACATCGATACTTGTGCCAATTATTATTATTTTTTATTTTTTTCTATTGGGCCCCACTTTAAATTGAGTGTGTAAGAGATAACAAAATTTTTATGTGACATGAGACTACAATTACCCTATAAAAATATGAGGAAATATATACTTATAACCTATTTTCATTTACAATATCTTATAATCATATCTTAATCATTGATTTTCGCCAATCAACGATTATAATTTTTACAAATCAAACTTATTAATTAATTATGAATTCATAATAAATGATAACCGTTGATCGACGAAAATCAATGGTTAAAATATGATTGTAAATGAAAATAAAATGTAAGTATAACCTTCCTCTAAAAATATATCACTTAAATTTCTTATAATTTTTTACATATATACACACGCACACATGCATAGGCGCAAGCGCATGCGCGCAGACACACATATATATAATACATATATTTAAATGTAAGCGTTTGATTCACTATAAGAATAAATAATTATTTTTATTATATTTGAATTAAATTCATTAGATGATACATATTTAAATTTTGTGGTCTTATGTTTTTATCGTAAAAATAAATTTAAGTCAGATATTATTTTATTTTATTTCATATAGTTAATTTTTTTTTAACTAATACACCTTCAATTTCTCTTGAATAATATTCTTAATTTTAAATATGGTTTTTACACAACTAAAAAAAAAAAAAGAAGATTTTGGAAATAATTTCAAAATAAATATCTTTAGATATTTTTAAATTTAATCATTAATAATTAATTTTATAAAAGCTTATTTGATGATATCATAATTATATAAAATAAAAGTTAGAAAAAATAAAGAATTTTATATTTATAAACTATTATGGTTTATGTGATATATTTTTATTACCTAAATGTTTAAAATCACATAGAGATAAATAATAAATTTATTTACCACAATAGGTACAAATAATAAATTTAAAATCACAAAGGATTAAGTAATACATCATTAAATTACACGGGATGAAAATAAAGTTTTTCCTTCGTTATTTCATATTATTATTAAGGAGAAAAATATTTGTTATTTTAAATGACATAAAGTTATATCATTTAAAGAGAGATAGATATAAAATAATATTTTTTATTTAAAATTTAAATTAAAAAAATCACTCACTTTCTCTTCTACGATTTTCATTTTTTGTATCTATATCTCTTCTAAAATGACATAACTTATGTCGTTTAAAATGACAAACATCAAATGCATTATTAAAATTATTTAAAAAAAAAATGGAAATCCGAAAACTATGATGGACAATATTGATGGCAAAAAAATGCCTCAGATGTTTTTATGATATGTGTCCTGCGAGGAACAAAAAGAGATGAGAGGCGCGTAGGGTAAAACGGTCTAATCAACATCGAATTTAGGTCCCACTAATAAAAAATTAGAAATTAAAAATTAAAAACGAAAAAGCCTCTTCCGGTCTGAAGAAACCACGATCTCTCTATTTTCTTTTGTGTAGTGCTCTTTTTCTCAAACAGTTTTTGATTTTGATTTTGTTTTGTTTTATTTTGTTTTCGTTGACAAGTTCACCAACCCATCTCTTTCTTTTTCTCTCTCTCTCTCTTCTCTGCGCGCGACGCAGACCCAACTCTCTCTCTCTCTCTCTCTCCTCGACCCAGAGGGAAAAGAATAATTTTTTTTATTTTTATTTTTGAAAAATACCATTGTTGAAAAGGCCAAACCTTCCTTATCCTCAACCTCACACATCCCTGAGCAAGTAAGTATCTGTAATCGACTTGCTCTTCCCGTTTTGTTTTTTCCGTTTTTCGTTTTTCTCGTTCTGATTTTTTTTATCTATTTTATTTTTGTTTTCAATTTTCGGTATATTATTATTATTATTATTATTATTTCCGTAACGTATTTTTACCTAGGAACCCGTGTTCCCGTCTGCATTATTTTGCGAAATTCCTGAAAGTAGGGTTTTCTTTTTCTTCTGATTATTTTTTTCCCCCCTCTCTTTCCGTGCAGAGGGCCTCAGGATAATGCTGCTTTCTAGGGTTTTCTTACTGGGGTATGATTTTCACGTGCAGGTAGTGTTGTGTCGTTTTCTTTGATTCAAGGTACCGTTTCCTTAAGGTTGTGTTACGAGATATTGGTTGATGCATTGAGCTCGCTTTGGTGATTGTTGTCTTTTTTGAAGTTCAGTTTTGTTAATCAGTGAGGGAAGGATTAGTGGTAGTTTGCTAGATTTCTTGAATGCTTTGTTTGTGATTGAGATGGGTTCGTGTGGGAAATCTGCTATTGTTGATGATCCCTCAGGTGGGTCTGT
Source organism: Gastrolobium bilobum (assembly GCF_033153095.1). NCBI lineage: Eukaryota > Viridiplantae > Streptophyta > Magnoliopsida > Fabales > Fabaceae > Gastrolobium > Gastrolobium bilobum. Next base: position 7,060 of record NW_026898390.1, read on the forward strand.
TATTGAGCAGCATCTGTGCTCAGAGTTTCCGGTACAGTCTGTTCCTGTGCAGCAATCCGGTATAGAAGAAGCTTGCAATGTGTTGGACTCTAATGTTGACCTCTCCAGTATGACTGAGGCAAGCTTTGTTGATGTTACCGAGGGTTCCAGAGATGCTTTGGCAAGTGAATGTGAAAATGCTGATATGTTCCTATTGGAGAAAACTGCTGAAGATGATTGTCAGAATTGTTTGGGGATTTGTGGTGGGAACATTGAAGTTTCCTGTCTACAAAGTGGTGGTTTGTGCTCAGGAGGGAAGTTTCATGATCAAGGCAGCTTGGATGTTCCATCGGAGACTGTACCCACAAATAAATTGGAGAAGCATTGTGCTCAACAGGGTGAGCAGAAGGATGACAAGAGCAACATATTACCCTCAGCAGGGGATGATTCAGCAGTTGTGGAAGGCAAAAACGACGATGCTGGTTTACTTGCTGATGCTTTCAATTGTGTGTTTGGTTTCAGGCATTCTGAAGTGTCTTTGGAATCAGATTCCATGACTGACTTGGTAGTTGATTGCAACCAGCAGAGTGAGCAGGAAGAAATTATGAGGAATGCAGATCCCTTGCCAAAGGTTGTGGAAAAATGTGATGCTTTAAGTGGGATGGAAATTGATGCTTGCAGGCAGATATCTCCTTCACCGGGTATGGAAGTGCCGTTGGGTGCATTATATACAGACACTGAAGTAGAGAGCACAAGTGGTGAGCTACATGATCAGAAAGATGGTGAGGATTGGAATAGCACTTGTGAAGAAAAGATTAAAGCTTTTGTTGATAAAGAAATCAGTATGAATTCATTTGTAAAAGTATTGTCCTCACCAGGTTGCCATAGGACCTTGGGGAGTTCACCTGTAGTTGATTCACCTTGTGAGCCTACCCTGTTGGATTCGGGGAGTGAAGTGAAGAATGGTATACTGCAAATAGAAGATAATATCTGTAGATTGAAGGACAGTTCCTCAGAGGAAACTACCAACTCTAACTTTAGCAAACCATTGTATCCAGAATCAGATCAGCCCACTTTTGTTTTAATCACCAATAGCTCTTTGACGGATATGTCTGATCTCCTTTGTAAGGATGATGATGTTCCCATCAACAATAATAGTGCAGTGGACAATCCTGGATGGATAGATAATGATGGAAAAAGAGCTGTTGAAATTGATTGTGTCACTGAAAGCTTACTGTTACCTTCTCAAAGGAATAGTCGAAGAACTAGATTTGGTAGTAAGACACAAACTAAAAAGACCTCAAGAAAATGCAAGAACAAAGACAGTGTGGCACATCCAGGTGTAGTTATGAAGATAAACTTTAGAAAGAAAAGAAGTTGTTTCTCCAAACCAGCTCGTTCTTCTGTCTGGGGATTGCTTGGGAACATTAAACAGTCTTTTGAGCAAGATAATGAGCTTGGGGTCAGTGAATCCATGTGCCAAGAAGTGGGGAAGACTAGAAACAAGCGTCAAAGTGGGAAAGCGATTAAGAATGGTGCAAGTTCTAGCTCATCAAGTTCAGCACAGAAGTGTTCTGTTTCAACTACTCGTTATCGTTTGAAGATCAAATTTGGGAAGGAAACTGATTTAAGGTGTTCAAATGTCTTGATTCCAGAGGCCTCTGATGGCTTGGCTTCTGCTTCCTGCTTGGGGTCTGGTTCAGGTTCTCAGAAAGTAGCCAGCAATGCTGAAGATAAATTTTCTGAAGTTGTGGCTTTGGGCAATTTAGAATCTTTCAAAAATGACTTGGACAAGGATGGTCTTGTTCTAAATGGTCAAATTGCAAATAGCCACTTAGAAAATACTGGACTAATGAAGAATCCAGATGGGGATGCAGAGGAACAGTGTCTTGCAGTTCCTACAGAGAGGGTGGTTGAGGCATTGATTGATCCAATCAATAATAAGAGTATGGATCCTGGAACTTCACCTGATTCGGAAGTTATCAATTCAATTCCGGAAGGCCAGGTTGGAGAAAGACATCAAGAAGATTTACATCATGCTGTTTTAGATTTGTCTAAAGGGTTCAGTTCTAATTTGGATGTTACCATCAGCAAGCGAGGGAAGAAGAAAGACAAGCTTATTTGTTCCAGTAATTGTATCACTGAAGACGGAGCACAAGGTCCACCAGGTAATAATAGAGCCAAGAATTCAAAGAATCGCAGATGTAAGAAGAATTGCAGTGATGCAGTTAGCTCTTTGGAATTGCCTACTTCCACTGAGATAAGCAAATCACTGAGCAGTGAAGAATTATCCATAGAATCATTGCCCCTTTCTGGAGAGATTGAACTTGGAGGCTCCACTAAGGCTTTGAAAGTTGAATGTCACATGGAAGTTAAGACAACTTGTAAACCATCGGTTGACCATGGAGAATCCCAGGTCTTTGAGAATTTGCTGTCTTCTGCAAGATCTTTGGGGCGTAAATTACCGAAAAGTCTTAAACCTAACTCTAAAAGTCTTAAACCTAGTAGAGTTAGCAAGGCTAAATCTAAAGCTTCCGACTCGTCGAACAGGAAAAAAACTACTTGTAGAAGCAAGGAGAAACCGAAAAAGCAATCTAATAAGAGTGAAGTCAAGGGAAAAGGTGTCTCTCTTAAAGTTACGAGTGAAGTGGAAGATCACCCAGTTCCAGGTATCTTTTTATGTCAAATAGACAGCATCATATTGTGATATTATTTTTTGCATTTTTTGTTCATCTTTTCATTTTGCATTTTTCATCTTTTGCATTTTTTATTCATCATAGTTTAATATTATTTATTTTCAATTCATCCTTCATGGCTATCTAAATCTTACTTTCTAGTATTAATTTCTTAATCTTTTGTGTTGGTTATATGGTTTATCAATTAAATATAAATAGGATTTTGTATTCTTTTGTTGTGGTCACTGCAGCAAATTTTGTGGGAAATCTTGAGTTGGATGCTGTTGGAAAAATTAATGCTGGTGACAACAAAGTATCAGTCAATGTATCTAATTTGGACATGCTGCCTGCTGTTGGTTTGGGAGAGCAGCATTTATCACCACGTAATGCGTGGGTACGTTGTGATGATTGTCACAAGTGGCGGCGTATTCCAGCTGTGCTTGCAGATCAAATTGATGAAACTAACTGCACCTGGTATACCATTTTTCATTCATTTTACTCATTATCATTTTTCTAATTCTTGAATAGAAGCTGAAGAGGCAGAATATGATATAAGCTTGTGTTTGTATGTTAGGGTTTGTTTGGAAATAGATTTTTTTATTGACTTTGCTTGCAATTTAAAACCACTAAAAAATACATCATTCATTATCTGAGTTTTAATTGCATTTTTTTCAATTTATTAGTCTTGATTTATATTTGTAGTTAATTATTTCAATCCTCTTAAGTCTTTATATACAGAGGTACATTAGGCAATATCGTCCATATTATTCTCAGTTTCTTTTAATAACTTGTATCTTGTCATGGGTGATTTTCTTTTGAAGGACATGTAAGGACAGCAGTGATAAATCCTTTGATGATTGTGCTATCTCTCAAGAAAAGTCAAATGCAGAGATTAATAAAGAGTTGGGATTATCGGATGCCTCTGGTGAAGAAGATGCGTATGAAGACTCCAAAGCCTATAAGGAATTGGAATATCAACTGCCATTGGGTATGTAATATTTGCTATAAAGGTTTCTTTGTTTTGTTTTGCTTTTTTTTTATAAATGAAATATAAGGTTGAAGCTAGATTGTTTTAGGAATCTCATTTAATCTTTCTTATTGCCTGATGTTTACTTTGCTTTATGAATTGCAGTTTCCCAGGAGTCAACTTTTACCCATATTTTCACCAATGAGTTTCTGCATCGTAACCACAAAACTCAAACTATTGATGAGGTCGTGGATTGTTCTAGTTTTTTATTTGTTACATATGATTATCATATTACATTATTTGATTTAGTTGCATATTGTTTTAAGTTTACGAGTGGTCATGTTGGATTAGCATTTATACACTTAAATGTGAAAGCTGGTCTTGGTTTCCTTTTCTGTCTTACAGAGGGACTGAGATTTCTGATGAGCAGATGTTTCTTTCCTTCTTATGTATGTGTGCATTCTGTTTTACTCCAAGAGGATTCTTTGCCCCTTCTTTTGAGTTTCCCTCCTTTTAATAATATTATTTTTTCCTAAAATCATTGGGAAACATAATCATGGAAGTTCATCTGAATCAGAGTGGATCAGCATGAAGAGCATATATAGCTAAATATGATTGCACTCTTTTGTACTTGCATATAGTGGATGTGCTCTGCTGAGGATGGGATGAATTGTTAACCCTATATTATTTTCTTATATATGACGAGGAATTGTATGCTTTGTTGCTTTGCATAAATTATATGTCCAATTGCTACATATATATGTCTTGCTCCTTTTGCTCTTACATCATTCACGATAGTTTTTATTTTACATTTTGGTTAAGATTTATATTTAATCATGATGGTTAAGCTTTTGGAATTTGTAAATTTGCACCTCAGTTTTATATCCCTTCGTTGTACCTCTGAACTTCTACCAGATTATGGTCTGCCATTGCAAGCCATCTCAACATGGCAAGTTGGGCTGTGGGGACGAGTGTCTAAACCGGATGCTTAACATTGAATGTGTGCAAGGAACCTGCCCATGTGGGGACCATTGTTCCAATCAGCAGGTTTATAAACTATTTTTCTTTTAGAAATATGTGTAACTGGTCTTTTTGTAGTAGAGCATGATTGTAGCTCAAATGTTTGATTTCAGTTCCAAAAACGCAATTATGCCAGCTTGAAGTGGTTTAAATGTGGGAAAAAGGGTTATGGACTGAAGACACTTGACAGTGTAGCTAAAGGGCAGTTTCTTATTGAATATGTTGGAGAGGTAACATGGACATTACTTTCTTCCTTTCTGTTATCCCTATACTGTTTTAACAGTTGTACATATTATTTTGTTATGAATTATGATATAACAAATATTGACTTTTGAGGCTGAATCTCAAATTTTTGTAATCATATTTATGGTTCAGTTCTATATTTTAGCTGAAATTTTAGGGGAAGGAAGAATTAAAATTACCTCTTGCAAAGTCATAGGTGCAGTCAAGTTAGATTTGTCTTACTCTATTCTTCCCTATTACTTTCTTTTCTCCCCAATATATTATGGGTAATTGTAGTCTCATGTGACAGCAAAATTTTGTTGTCTCCTACACACTTAATTTAAAGTGGGGCCCAATAGAAAAAAGAAGAAAAATAAATAAAAAAGAAATGGCACAAGTATCGATGTATGGACATAAGATAAAAAAAATTCCTATTGCGTAAGACTAACATTGCCCATATATTATTTGTGGATCCTCATCCTCCTATATTTTCTTTTTGCTGTAGAAAAAATATCATCCGACTTAATGTTGCTAATTGATTGACTTAATAGCAACAAGTGGGCAGTGGGCCAATTTGGTTTGAGCGGACTACTAACATATGAGTCATCTAGATGAAGTAGATAGTTTGACTGACTTCTTTTTGTGCAATTGGAATTGCTCTTTAAATAGTATTGAAGGGCCACGGAAAAATATTAAAGCTTTTAGCTCAGTAGTAACCAAAGAAAATTGAAAATAATAATAATAATAATAAGAATGGTGATGATGATGATGATAATAACAATAGAGGTAGCTAGGATGGGTTTTATCCGCATAGCACCACTCAACCTGATAGCCTATGCATGTAGTCTAGGGATAAAGAATAGCTTTTGTCTAACAATCAACCCTTCTTTTTAATGAAGGGCAACGAGTATTCTAAGCAGATTGGATTCTGTATTTATTGCATTATGTTATCTCTTATAGAGTTTGCAGTGCTATTCTACTTAAGGGCATTTTGTGCATGTTTAGGTGATGCACAGTTTTTGCATATCATCAACCTTTATGTACATAATATCTATTTTATGGTTCAAACAGGTGCTTGACATGCATGCTTATGAGGCACGGCAGAGAGAGTATGCTTTGAAGGGTCATAGGCATTTCTATTTTATGACCTTGAATGGCAGTGAGGTATGTGAATTTAACCTATATCTGCGCACTAATGGAAACAACTTCATTTGTTTTTTATCAAAGAAAAAATATTTAAGTTGTTACTTTTAGTGGTCTGAGTACCTTTGTTGCCTAAAAACATACATGGATTTGTTTGCGTTTTACAGTGTTGCAGAACATATCTATTTTACATCTATAGATAGTAGTTATAGTTTAGCTTTGTTGTTAAAATGCATCCCATATTGCATATGCAATGGAAATTCTTTCCTTCTCTTCCCTTCCTTCAAAGAAAAACAAAAAAGGGATTTAAATTATTTCTTTAAATTATGGGAATGAGATTCTTTTGCATTAAATCTCTGCACCTTCCAGGTGCTTGGACAATTTAGTAGAACCTAACATGTGGCCCCTATAACCTCCCACCTAGAAAGTATACAAAATTATGGAAACCCATAAATCACGTCAATTTGAAAACCGCACCTGTTAAAGGGCAACTGCTTTGACATCATATAGTTAATTGATTGTAAAATTTATCTTGTTAGCAATATAGTTGTCTTGGTATTTTGCTCATTTGCTGTTAGTTGGACTATTCTGGTTTACCACTGCTGATGACTTGTGTAAATGATGATGACTTATCGAGACTGTATTTTGTGTTTTTTGAATTGTATATTGAAAGTTCAGATTTTTGAATTGATGAAATGACACCAAGAACCAGCAAAATGTGATTTGACTAGAAGATAATTGTTTGAGTTATTGATGCCTCTAGTGTTGATTAATCTGTGATGTCAATTTGTTTTAACTTTTTGTTCCAATAGTGAGATGGAAATTAAGAGGTAGTTTTATGTGTTTTTTGTTTTCATTTTCATTTGATCTATTTTCACTAATAATTACAAAAATGGCATATTGTTTTCATTTTATTTCCTAAATAGAGTATTTTTTACCATTTCCTTCACAACATCTTGAAAACAAGGTGGCATTTTTGTAATTATTAATGAAAATATATCAACTAAAATTGAAAACAGAAAGCTAACCAAACACCTTAATTTCCATCTAACTATTTAGTCAAAAAGTCAAAACAATAGACATCCCAGATTGATCAACTCTACGGGCATGAATAAGTCAAACATTTATCTTCGAGAAAACAGGGAACAAAATGAAAGCAAGGTGACATTTTTCTGATTATTAGGGAAAACATATCAACTCAACATGAAAACAGAAAACAAACGAAACACCACATAAGTTACTGATATAGTGCAAAGTAACTCATTTTATGTTGTGCCAGTATCCAGTTGCTGGACAATGTATCAAGAGTAAGACTTGGATAGTTATCACATTTTAAATTTTCCATTTCATGCTATTCACATTGTAATTATTTTGAGCGTGCAATTGAGAATTGAGAATGATGTTTTTTTCTGGTTGTTTCAACAAGATCAGTAATTGTTGTTATTATTAGTTTTTTCAGTTATTCTGTTAGTTATTTACTTCCATTTTCCACTCCCATTTCTTTATTTTCAGGTGATAGATGCGAGTGCAAAAGGGAATTTGGGGCGTTTCATTAATCATAGTTGTGACCCTAATTGTCGGACAGAAAAGGTGAACATATTATTACCTTTTTGTGGTTTTTTAAAGCAAGGTCATATTAGAGAGGCTCTTTTTTTTTTTTTTAAATTTTATTAGGAGCTATTTTCTTGCTATTAGCATATATGTTCATAGAAAATTTACATATTGCATGCAATGCATGATGCAATATGGAGAAGCAAATTTATATGTTATTGTGTTATTTAGGAATTACTATGTTATTCTTAGAAATTTTGGAAAATACGTTCTTAGAAAAATATTATCATGTTGAGATTTCTTATTTGATCAGGATTTCATATTTCAGAAAATTATTATGTTAAGATTTTTTTAATTAATAATTTAAAAAATTATTATTTGATTAGGATTTATCTAAGATTTTCATATTTTATTAGAATTTATCTAGGACTTTTATTACCTTTGGGTGATAAATACCCTTTCGGTACCACATGTAATTTGGACTTTTACATAATTGAGAGATGATATTTTCTTTATACAAGGAGTATCTGAAACATGATTAGGAGAAGCACTCCGCCCTACAGGAACACTTTAGGTTTATCGGGGGTGTACCTTAGCCAAGAGGAATACTCTTGGTTTATGAGTCAGGGAGTAACCAGTCAAGAGAAGTACTTTGGGATTGTCGTACATCCAATGCATGTAAATACATAGTTATATGTCCATTATGTTGCTTAACTCACAATAGGGAATGTGGGTGTATGCTTTTCCAGAACATATCCTTAATAACATTTTGTACATATTAGTGGCTATACCATGACATTTGGAATTATTCTGTTGTTTTCACATTACTTGACCTTGTGTTCCATACTCTTTTTGAACAGTGGATGGTGAATGGGGAAATCTGTATTGGACTGTTTGCACTGAGGGATATTAAGCAGGTGTGCTTGCTGCCTCCACTTATTACTTTTATCTGTTTATTTCTTTGATAATTCAACTAGATCTTTCATTTTTGTGTTGTGGATTTTTTTTGCTGATTGCGATTTTGAGTTTTTGAAACAGTAACTTCAATTTATTTTCCTGTGCGTGTCTGTTATGTATTAAGTATGATTATTAACCATGCGGAAAATGTGAATCTGTTTATGAAAACAATTGGTTATGCTGCCTTTCCACTACAGATGAAATATAGAAATGTGTTAGAGAAATATGATATAAAAATCATGTAAAGGACCAATTCAATCCAAAAGCTTAAGCTGTTGGGTGAGGCTACATTAATGATTTTATATATCTCAACACGCCCCTTCACACGAGAGTCCACTGGGCTTGAAGGGTGGACAATGCACAGGCCCACCTACCTGTGCGAAGAAAGAAATTCCACTAGAAAGAAAGTGGGGGCGGTGAGGATCGAACCCGGTACATTGAGGCGCTGATACCATGTAAAGAACCAATTCAACCCAAAAGCTTAAGCTGTTGGGTGAGGCTACATTAATGATTTTATATATCTCAACAAATCATAATTGTGGCATTCACTTTATAGCTTAAGCTTTTAGGTTGATTTAGTTCTTTATATGGTATAAGAGCATATTTGACCCAATGGTCACAAGTTTCTTAGCACATGTAGGTGGGCTTGTACATTGTATACTTTTCAAGTCCAATGGACTCTTGTTTGAGAGGGCGTATTAGAAAAATATAATATAAAGACCATATGTGACCTTCACCTAATAACTTAGGCTTTACTGCTTTAGGTTGAATTGGTTCTTTACAAAATGTTTGGCCATTTGAGCCAGATGGAAATGCTTAATCGGACAGAAGACTGGGAGATTTATGGTTGTGGCATTTCCTTTTCTTGTAGAGTCTAGTTGTTGTTGTTGCACGTTTGAAAAAAATTCTCAGAGATATTTAATTCCTTGCTTGTCTTGGACCTATGCTGGTTAGTACCCAGGTTATGCTTTCTTTTTTCATTTTTTATTTTAATTTCAAGTGAGAAAAAACAGTGTTTGCAGATCTATGTAAAATTGTTGCCAATCCATAATTATTTGTGAACATTGTTTTATATAAAAACCATTGAAGTTGATGAAATAGATCAGTTTGAATTTTTTTTATGTGATATGATGTCTTTAAACTTTTGAAGAGAATAGCCATGAAGTGATTCTTTTTGTTTTGTGTGGTTTTTTTTTTTTTTTTTGTCGTTGGGGGGGGGGGGAGGTAGTTATAAGATTTGTTAGTATAGAGGACTTAGGTCCTATTTCCTTACTTTTGAGTTTGGATATGAAACACAGTTGCTAATTGTTTTCTTACGTGGCTGTAAGCATGTGTAAGTATTATTCTGTGTCAAGCTGAACTTTTTTCCACCACCTTCCCCAGGATGAAGAATTGACATTTGATTACAATTATGTAAGGGTTTTTGGTGCTGCTGCCAAAAAGTGTTATTGTGGTTCACCTCATTGTCGAGGATATATAGGTGGTGGTGATCCGCTCAATGCTGAACTGATAGTTCAAGGTGATTCAGATGAAGAATTTCCAGAACCTGTGATGCTTATTGAAGATGGTGAAATTGAAGACAGTGTACCTATACCCAAGTACTATGATAATGTTGATACACAGTCTGCTAGACATATATTAAAAGGCAGGGATGTATTGGCCAAATCTAAAACTGCTATAGATGCTGATGGTTCTACAGAAAAAGAGAGTTCTGTGAACCCTGCCTCTGCTGTTTCCCTGTTGCAGAGCTCAGTAGAAGTGGACTCAAAAGACAAGTTGCCATCTTCTATTCGAGCAGAAAGAATTTCTCAACAAATGGAAGATGTAACAAGCAAACCCGTGTCTGCTTTACAAGGAGGATATTCAATGGAGTCAGAGTTTGTAGACAAAACTTCCTCCGTTCAAAGATTAGATACTACTCCTCCCCTTACAACTGTCAGCAAAGTGTTATCCAATTCTACTGGTAGTAGTAATAGGGAATCTAAGTCTGAAACAGTTGAAGGCATGAATTATTTTTCACAATCACATCTGCTTGTGAAGACTCCCCAACAAAATGGTTCTGTCAAAAAGGGAAAGGTTCGTGCTAATCCTCCAAATGGCCTTAAACCTGAGGTGACAGCCAACCGAATGCAGTTGTCATCTATCAAACACAAAAAAGTAGTAGAAGGCTCTTCCAATGGACGGTTTGAAGCAGGTTGGTAATCCTTATTTATTTAATTATTTTGATAAAATGGTTATTGAAACTGATTATAATGGGTAAACCTTTTCATTACCTGCAGTTCAGGAGAAACTTAATGAGCTGCTGGATGGAGACGGGGGAATAAGCAAAAGAAAAGTAAGTACTGAATATTGGAGCCAGTAAACATAATATTCCAAATATGTACGTTTATTCAGAAGCTTGTGCATGCATGCATGCTCTAGTGTGCTTTCTAACAGTAATATTGGTTATGTAACAAAGCAAGAAATGTCAACCTCTACTGCTGTAATATCTTAATTTTATTGTTGTTTATTTGTCAGCCATCGTATTCTCTTTCTTCAAATTTGTTACTTGTTCCTAAAAGCCTTTATAGTGGTTGTATTATTGTGCTTTTACCCGGGCAGTTTTATGGTTTATCAATTTTCACCATTTGACTACCCCCTCACCCCTCCCTTTTTCTTGGAACAGGATGCCACCAAAGGCTACTTGAAACTTTTGCTTCTTACTGTGGCATCAGGTGATAGAATCAATGGTGAAGCAATTCAAAGGTCCTCTCGTCTTTGCCTTTTTTGTTTCTTCAGTAGTATATTTTCTCTTCATTAAGAACATGTTATACAGGCTTGTACTATATGTATTCATGCTTTATGGACATGTAAATACTTTGTAAAGGAAATTTTAAACTTTTGTTGCAGCAATCGAGATCTTTCCATGATCCTTGATGCCCTTCTGAAAACAAAATCTAGAGCGGTGCTGAATGATATAATTAACAAAAATGGTAATCTATACTTGTTTTGTATGTAATGCAATTTTCCCCCTTATATCTGGAATGTGTAAACTCATCATACCTTTGGTTGTGTCTAAAATTAACTATAGCTTTGTCTTTCAGGTTTACAGATGTTACATAACATAATGAAGCAGTACAGGCAGGACTTCAAAAAAATTCCAATACTACGAAAGCTTCTTAAGGTGCTTAGATGTGAAATTACTAATATTTAAGTTGTCTGTTATCTGCATTTTTCCTAAGAGGTTATGGATATTTCAATCCGATATTTGAATTTCATGCCATTTAATCAATAATTTGTTGTCTGCTGTAAACTGAAATTGTAGAGCCTGGGTTGTGAATTTCAATTGTTAGCTTGTTGTCTATGCTCAAGTAAGATTGTATTGCAGACATCAACTGTATGGGGCCACTTTAGTCCCGAAGTCAGATATATAGAGAAACAATGAAGTAATTTTGTTTGTTTATTTTTTTCAAAGGAGGATAGCACTCAAAGCAGTGTAATTTACCTTCTAATTTCAGAGATGCGTAGTTTTACTTTACATCTAAAGGAGTGCGCTACCTTTCCTCGTGATACTAAAATGGGGAGGATTTGCTGAGCTGTTGGAACCAAGTGACATACTAGTGTTGTTCTTGCCGAACAATAGAAATCCTTTAATTAATTTTGTGTTGAATTCACTGCATATTTTATGATTGGGTATGATGCTGTTTGTTCTGTTCACCAAAAACATGAAAGCATATTTTGTTACTTGTCCTATGGCCATGTGTTGACATTTGCGTGATGTTAATGCATGTTCTTCCTTCCCGTTCATTTAGATGTTGGCTAATTTCTCTAATCATACAGTTTGAATGTTTGAATATAGCGAAGGTTCAATCTGTTAATTATTGATTAGGTGCATAGGTTTGACCGTCCTATACGCTTCATTAAGTTGATAGCTTGTACATCCTAATCTTTTCTTTGCTGTCCTCCTTTCTCCGTGCTCTCTATTTTATAGTGAAGTGAGTATAAATAGAATAGTAGGGCACATGCCTAATCAACTTTCTTTTGCAGGTCTTAGAGTACCTAGCAACAAGCAAGATATTGACATCTGAACATATCAGTGGTGGTCCTCCTTGCCAGGGAATGGAAAGGTAATAAAATTTCAAATTTTACCCCTTCTCCCTGAATTCACTGAAGCAATTTTAAGAGAATTGGTTAACTTGTAGTAATTTCTGTCCTATGGGACTGAGCAAGGTATTAGTTTTAATTTATAACCTCTCCTCCACCACCTTTTTTGTTTTGGCTGGTATGATCGACACAAGCTACAAAAAAAGGTTATTGTCGAGTGCTTAGAAGCATGAAATATGCTACAATCAATGTTTTTCTATTCCATAATTTCGGGAGCAGGGGGTATGAAATTGATGATATAGAGAGTGCCTGATTCTGGAATAATTAAAAAGGTCGGGCTGTTGCTTATCATTAATATCTTAGTATGTCAAGCTTATTTTATGTATAATGACCTAAAGATATTGTAGACAACGGGAAAATGTTGAATCTCCCATAAAATAAATTTTTGGTATTTTACTCATACAAACAACACTTTGAAGAGTAAGCAATATATTGATGTGTCATTTTTTGGTCATTAGTATTAAGTATATGATATTCCTGTTGTGGATGAAATATTAAAGAATGTGGATCTCATATGTATTCTTCCTATTGGGATAAAAGCTTTTCTTGGTACTCGAGTATATAGATTTTTGTTTTATGGATCCAACTTGAAGTTTTCTATAATTTTGTAGTTTGTCTTAAATCTTGACTGTGGAATCATGTATTTCATTACTTCCAATCTTCAAATTGCTTGCACTTTTTCCCCCTGATTTGAAGAGATGTTGTGATTATTCCCCCCCTGCATATTAACTGCACTATTCTCTTCCGTTGAAATTGTTCTGTTGCTCTCTAAGTTCTATTCTTTTACTAACAATTGGTTTTATGTTCAGCTTTAGGGAGTCAATGTTGTCTCTGACTGAGCATGATGACAAACAGGTAGGTGTTATGCTAACTTTTCATTTCTTCTGTGTATTGATGTTGGGTCAGTTCGGTCATTTGTATTCCCTCCTCCCAAAACATGCTGTTAGAGGACTTTCTTAATCATGTTTGAATTTTTGAGTATTTTCATTGTTTTGTTTGCACATGTAGGTTCATCAAATTGCTCGAAACTTCCGAGACAGATGGATTCCCAGACCTGTCAGAAAACATGGCTATATGGACAGGGATGATAGTAGGGTGGAATATCACAGAAGTTTCAATAGTAACAGATTTTCAGCATCACATAATCATAGACATGATCAGGATTCAAGACCTACAGAAGCAATTGATAGTGGTCAGCAGTCAATGCTTGTCACAACTTCAGTAGATGCTGGAGCCCAGGAGGGCTGCTCTGCACCGTCTCTAGCTGGGGCTGAAATCAAAGGGGCAAAAAAACGGAAGCGCAAAAGCCGATGGGATCAACCAGCGGAGACAAATTCACATTCTGATGCAGTTATTAGCTCTATTAACGAAAGTCAGAACATTCATGAGGATGTTCCACCTGGCTTTTCGTTTCCAATAGGTTCATTAAATGCTTCACTAAACTCTGGTGATCTTGCTTTTCAAAATGCTACACATTCTGGATGTCCCTCTGATGTAGTTATTGGTCATCCAAAAGAGAAATTCAACTCTCGCTTGCCTGTCTCTTATGGAATACCATGGTCTGTTGCCCATCAATATGGAACACCTCATGCTGAAAGCACACACTGTTGGGTCACTGCACCTGGCATGCCTTTTAACCCATTTCCTCCACTACCCTCTTATCCACGTGATGACAAAGACTGTCAAATTTCTAATACTACTAATGCTATGACAATTGATCAGCCTGCTGAAGTTAAGCAGTGGGATACCAGTGGTCTGGTTAATTGTTGCTCAGATGATATGATTCTCGGCGCAACTGGTGCTAACTCTGAAGACATTAACCATCCATGCGAGGACAATAAACACATTACTAAACGGTTGAAGGAAGATTCAAGTGATTTGGGAAGGAGGTACTTTAGACAGCAGAAATGGAATAATTCAAAAATACACCGACCATGGTTCAGGAGGAATGGATGGCAAAGTAATGGGAACAACACCAGTGGTGGTGATGTGTGTAGTATGGATGTAGATGTACCAAAAGAGTCAAAAGTTATATGTTCTTCTGAGGATGCAATCTGTAGAGATGAGAAAGGTGGCAATAATATTTATTAGCATATGCAAGCAGCAACACAAATATTGTTCACAGGAAAAAGAAATTATTTTTGTTTTCTTTTTTCTTCCATATACATTTATGTACTCTCAATTCATTTGTTCCCGAATCTATTATTCAATGAAAATTTCATTCAATTTCAGCATTCTTCTCCTTTTTATACACTGTACCTGGGGTATCATGCTGTTCTGAATACTGATCTGCCCAAACCTCCAGGAGGTAGGTAGGTGTTTCTCTTGTATTCCTCTCAGAAAATAGAAGACCTGTGATGGTAATACACAGCATTGATGAGACAAGTATTATAGTATTTGTTTAAACATTTCCCTTGCTCTCGTGATTGAGACTAAATACAGATGAATATTATGCCTACTGGTATAAATTGAGAGATTGTATTCCTTATCTTTATTTACAAATAAGTAAAGATAATGAATTAATTCCCTTGCTATCATCTAACTTGTGTCTGATTTATTATTTGAACCCAGAAAATCAGTTATTTACTTAATGGGTCATTTATCTCATTTTCTTTTTTAAAGTTGGTTCTTTACTTTAAAAAAGCGTCAAAATTTTACCTGTGAATGTATCAATAAATGGAGATGAAATGTTTGTTTTTGATGGGGCAATGTATGCATCAATTTCCTTTTTTTTCTCCCGTCTAGATTAAAGATGGATTTATTCGTTGGCAATTTTATTTTTGGTAAGGACCAGTGTATTATTCTGTTCTTATTATTCAATGGCAAACTTCTTTTATCCATAATTTGGTGCTTGATCTGGTGATTTTAATTGTTATGCTTCAATCTGGAATACGAATTTACATTGTGTTGATAACAATTTCCGTTGCAACTTAACTAGATTTATGCCTTTTGAATTTACAGAATTAAAATGGAAACAGTTGCGTCAATCAGCATATTGAATAATTTTATATTCAATACGTCTTTTGATTGACAATATACGAAACTCAATTATTTTGCGTTGAAATGTAATTTCTATTTAAAACATAATGATAGTAAGAATCAAATTCAAGACTAATTAGTCATAAAAATCAAATATCAGATCATAAATTAATTATTAAAAAAAATTAATTTTTAAATGAAATTTATAAATAATTTTATATATGACAAATTGGAAGAATTTTTTTTTTCTTCATGTTAGTTGTTTTTATTAGGGGTAAATTTGGTTCCATTATGCTGATCCGAATCGATTTATGTGGTTTGGTTCGGAAACCAAATCAATTTTTTTTTTTTTACAAAATTAATTGATTTTAAATCGATTTTGAACTGGTTTTGAGATAAAAAAGAAAAATATTATTAGTTAAGGATAAAAGAACCTATTCAATTAAAGTGTTTCGATCCTTAAATTGATTTAAAAGTAAGAATACTTTCCTGCAGTTAGATTCTTTTAATTTTTTTCACAACACTTTCGTACTTTTCACAACATGGGCAAGTTGAAAAATGTGCCACAATCAGCTGCTTTTTGATATCTTTTTGGTTTGGATTTGACCTTCTCAACTCTTTTGTGATTGGCTGGATTTGTTGTCCAATTTTAGATGTTATAGAAATTTTTTGCAGCCATCCTTTGCTCATTAAATCTGACAACACCGTGATCTTCAGGTTGTTTGAAACTGGGAGAACTCTTGAGCAATATTCATGAAAATACAACATTGGATACAAGATTCGTAGGTGTTGGGTGGAAAAGAGTGTAACAGAGCCATAGTTCCATCTTCCAAGGATAATAACATGCTGAAAAGTTGTCACTTATTACGATAATAATATGATACATTTCACTTACTTGTGTGCCTAAGTTCGCACATACTGATTGGGGCAGTGACTTAACTAATAATCATGTTTTGCTCCCACAAATAACTATGTTCAGTGATTACAACTCGTAGTTAAAATACTTTGATTGTAATAATTAAACTCGCATTCAAAAAAAGGTGAAGATAATAAATAGATCAGTATTGATTTTAAAAAGTGAGGATAATATATAGAGTAAATACCCTTTTTGGTCCTCAGAAAATTTCACGAGGCCCGTTTTAGTGCCTAGCAAATAAAAAGGCCCATCGTGGTCATTTAAAAATTCAAAAGGACCCATTTAGTTGAAATCGTGGTCCCTCACAAATTCAAAAAAGAGCCATATTAGTCCTCAAAAGGACTAAAATGGATTCAATTTAAATTTTTTAGGGACCACGATGGACCTTTTTATTTGCTAGGGACTAAAACGGGCTTCGTGAGGACCAAAAAAGGTATTTACTCTAATATATATAACAGGTGAAAATATGCTATCCTTACCTTTTTATCTAATTTACTTTTTGTTACAAATAACACTATTTTTTTAGCTTAAAATCGAGAAACTAATTTATAATTCACTTTTAATCACTTATCTTATTAATGTCGACAAAAAAAGTATTTCTACGTAAAGAATGAAAAACAATATAAACACAAAATAGTTTTAACTTCATAGACTAGAACCTAACAGTTGTCATGTCTATCAATAAAGCAATCAACGGTCTATCACAAAAAAATAGCAACAATGAGATTATTATTACAAACTGAAACTTTGGTTCATGATATTCGTACAACAAAGCAAGTAGAAAATGCATAACACCAGAGGGGTCTGTTTAGGAGGCAGAAATCTAGTATTGAAAATAAGTACTTTATTGCTGTAATTACATTTACAGATAACAAAATTAGTGTACACATAACAAGGCCCTCACACGAAGGCATTGTTCCAATATCAGTAGACAGAACATTGCACAGAAATAGTTAACTGATTCAAAGAAACACAAATTTGCCTCTTATTGTCTTTTAACTAATGAAGGAAGATGGAAACCATGAATTGTTCTAGTACTGCGTCCAAAGTTTTTTTTGGATACTATCCAATAACATGCATCACTCAATTTCACTCCCATCTCATCCTGGAACAAATCCAAACTCAGTTTCTAGTATCACCATTCAGTAAGGGAGAAAGGAAAAAAAGATTCCCCCTTCTATCTCAGGCAAAAAAACATGTTGAAAACGAAAAGGGAAAATAAAAACAAAGACCAAGGTTTATTATAGATCCTCCTTATCTACAACACATGCAAAAAGCTCTTTCATATAGTCACTTATTCAACCTCCTTTTGGCAACCATGAGTCCTATATTATATATGTATTTGACTAGTACCTCTTCAGCAAACTTCTAATACGAACAATGTACCAAGATTTTAATAATGTTTTGTGCTTTCTCCAACCATCAAAATACTTACCAATCACCTTTCTATAACTAGGCCTCTGCTGAACCCAAACCCAATACTCAGCAATGTTTGGTCTGCAAGTTATGTACTCATTCTCCAAATCCAATAGTACTAAACGAGCCAGTACTGGAATGAGCGTCACATCAGCCATGGTGAACTCTTGACCTGCTAAATAACGTGTTTTACTCAGCTGCATCTCTGCTTCATCAAGAAGTCTAACCAAATGCTCCTTGCTCCTTCTCAAAACATCTAAGTCTTTCAATTTTTCTGCTGTCTGATAGGCTTCTCTTAACTTCTCATGGTAAGCACTTGCTAACTCAGGAGACTCAGACATTCGGGCAATCACCACCCTCCTTATGAACTTGGAAACATAAATCAGGTATTTCTCTGGTATATGGAAAAGGGTAAAAAACTTAGGATCCCATTCTTGTATCTTCTGCATCCATTCAATCACTTCCCTGCTACTGATGCTGATACTCTCAGAACCTGAGGATATCACAGCAATTCTTTCTATGTACCTAAAAATCCAATGGCACTATAAAACGTATGCTCATAACAAAAGCATGTAAAAGTAAATTCAAATTCAACATTTCATTCTGAGATTAAGCTTTATCAAGAAACTATAAAAACCACCCAATTATCCAAAGTAGCTTATGCAATAGGCTGCTTCAAGAGAATTGGTTTGCAGGGTAATGATCAATATGCAGAAAGCAGCTTTGTCAGCAATCAATTTTTCAATTTTTATTTATTTATTTCTTTCTCTGATTAATTTCTAAAGCTGCATAAATCTTCAAAATGGAGATTCTTTTATCCACATCAATTCAAGGCAGTGTTAACAGAATGATGAAAAATTTGGGAAGAGAGAATACTGGATTATATCAATAGTATCGTAAATGATGTGAGAGCCATTTTGGAAAATAGGAAGTCTTCCACTGGGATTGGTCTTGAAGAATGAGGAATCCAAGTTCTTGCCAGTGATGGGATTGACATGGTAAGATGTATAATCAATGCCTTTCTCTTCCAACGCAAGTCTCACTTTCTGGCTGTCCAAATCAAACGGATGATGATAAAACTGCATTTTCTTATCACTCCTTAGGAAGTGGCAGATATTGCTAAAAGCTAAAGTATCGTTGCACCAACACCAGAAATCATTCAGAACATTGAGGTCTGCAAAACAATGATATCCAAGTTGTCACTAATCAACATCTTAAATTATTAATAAATTCTCGTAAAGAAGCTTATGAATTACAAAAACACTTAGTGTGTGAAATGTGAAAGGGCAGTGAGTGAATCAATAAGAGACAATATGAGATAGGGTCAAGAAAAGGATATGTAGTAACAGGAGCTAACTTGTGATAGAAGTCTCCAAGTAAGAACTGATGTCATGAGTCATAATTCATAATTGATGTATAGTACAGAAAAGTCAAAGCCACAGATTTAAATATGTATTGCTATCATTCCAAATACCATAAATTTTACAAGCAATCTTGATTGGATGTTACATCTGTTGTATCACCCTTTACTACCACCCAAAAAAAAAAAAAAAAAAATATTACCAAAGTAAAATTTGAGTATAGATATGACCCAAGAGTCAAAGACTAAATACAATTTTCAAAAGTACATGAATAATAAGGGAACATCCAACAAGAGACTATTGATAATTTGATCCAACCCCAGAAAACGGATGATTCACAAATGGGAAGGTATCAACCAAATTCAAATAATTTCACAAATATTTAGCAAGCAAACCGTTTTCAGTGATGATGGGGGTTTGTTAAGGGAGTGGGAGTGGGAGTGGGGGGGAAGAAGGTGTTTATATGCAAAAGGTGAATCCAACAAACACAAGTGGAAAGCACAACAAAAGCAAAAGATTAAGGAGAAAGAGAGAAATACCCAGAAGAAAGAAGGAAAGAAGTTAGCGTTAGGGATTTGTGAGTTGTGAAGTGTGGAATAGGCACAAACAAAAACATCTTTTTAGTTTGCAGAATACAATGACAGAAAAAGAACAGCGAAAAGAAAAAAAAAAAGAGAGGAAACAATACACGGAATTACAGCGATCAGAATCTACAACAAATAAAGATGCACTAACGTTGTCGTTGTCGGAATGTATAGGTTTACGCGTACTCGCATAAACTAGTGGACACGTGTCCCTAATAATATTTCGCATTTTTTTTTTCTTTTTTAATACATTAATATTTCGTTTTATATAAATACAATGTATGGGGAACATTGACCACAATATTATTTTTTTCGCAAAATTTTTATCCAAATTCCCCGTGAACAGTATTTTTTACCACACTGTCATATGTCATAATTCGCTACCACTGATAGCGAATTTCGTGACCAATGATTTAATGACACATGGCCATATTGCAGATCAAATTCGCTACTACTGTAGCGAATTATGACACGTCAGCTTTTTCCTGCGAAAGTGTGTCACATGTCACAAAATCATTAATGAACGTAATTCGCTACCAGTCGTAACGAATTATGCCACCTGACATTCTGAAAATTTTTACTGTTGATGTGGCAGTCTGATAAATATTTTGATGAATAGCGACAAAATAATCATTGTTCCAATGTAATTGTTATTTTTGTGTGTGTGGAGAATTATGAACTATTTAAAAAATAATTCAGCATGAGTTGATTGTTAATTTTTAGGGAAAAGTTCACCAATACCCTTGTGGTTTGCTTCAGAATCACCTATATTTCTGTGGTTTTTTTTCTATCACATATACTCCTGTGGTTTGCAAAAGGGTATGTTTTTTATCGCATATGCCCCTGTAATTTTTAATTTTTTACAAAGCACAGAGACATATGTGATAAAAAAAAATCACATGAACATAGATGATTCTGAAGCAAACTACATAGTCATTAGTGAACTTTTCCCTAATTTTTATGTTAGAGTGAGGGTCCTACAAAAGTGAAGAGATCCAATTCATAACAAGTTATGGGCTTGGACTTTGGAGTCTAGTGTTTCAGGGTTGTGAGGGTCCTACAAAAGTGAAGAGATCCAATTCATAAGTTTGAAGCACATTTGGCCCATAACTAACATCAAGACACATGTTCAATTCTGACTATTTTTGAAGTGTCTTAGAGTTAGAACTTCTTAAAATTATGTATCTAAGTATAATCGGGCCAGTTTTTACATATCTGGTGTTTGTTAACTACCAAAATTTTAATGGATTACTCTGAAAAATAATTTTATAATAAACTAGTTCTTAAAAAAAAAAAATTAGAGTCGAACTTTTTTATATACTTTTCTTATTTTTCGTTACTCCTTTCTATCATCTTCAGTTAGACCTCAGAGTAATTATTAAGTTAGACACCATAAGAATCACTCATATATGTAACGGTCAATTGGTCATTACGAACATTTTAAGTTTTTTATTTTAATTTAATAAATGTAAATATAAATTAGATAAAAGCTAGTTTGAAATAAATTTTTAACCAAACAAATTTTAAGTTAAAAATTAATTGAAAAACAACTGAAATTTGTATGACTAGCATATTCTAAATGATTCTAAACCAGTTTTTATAGAGAAGGCAATTCGATGAGATTTCTTCCTCATAGTTTGGATAATTTGGGCGATATAATTAAGGCTTAGATGAATAGAAGGATTAACCGTTCCCCTCCTTTAGTAGGCTCTCTCGTCTCAACAAGAAAAACCATATAATAAGATAAAAAGTAGCAGCAGCCCAATAGCAACTTGGATTTTTCTTGCTTGAAGCAAAGTGGCTGAGCCAGAATTTCTCATAGCAAAAGTTAGCTGTTCCCATTCTCAAGCATCAAAATGCAAAACCGTGTCACAAGTCACATTACATGCATGGAATGTGGAGCCCAAATATATAGGTCTGTTTCATTGTATTCTGATATTTTTATTCTGTTTTACGAATAGTTATAAAAATAAGTATTTTTTTTGTTTTAAATTAAAAGTCGAAACACAAAATAAAAATAATTCAGACATATTCTTTAAATTTAATTCTAAAAAATAATAATAATTACAATTTATAATTTTTTTTTTATAAAATAAACCTTATCAAACGAGTTTTTTTTTTTTCTGAAAATAAAAATAAAACTATTTTGAGAAACAATATCCAAACAGGGCATACTCTCTTTAAGTTGAAAGTGACCTCTCTAAGTAACCAAAACCAGTGCTCTTAATTAGCCGTATTAATTCACAACGACCTCTCTCTCTCTCTCTCTCTCTCTCATGTCTTTGTTATTGAAAACAGTAACACTTGCGCTCTCAACCCAATAAATCACGTTGGATGCATGTCTTTTGGTAGGCCCAAAGGAGGCTCCAACCATTGTTGTGCGTCAACTTGAACTTGCCTTCAAGTTCAATTTTAGAGGAATCAAGATCTGTTTGGCGCTGCAAATACGGTTCCAATTTTTGAAATTGATTCTACTCAAAATAAATAAATGATAGCGACCTTTAATATGCCCTCTCAAACGGCTCTGCTGGTCCTACAACTATACTGGCATTAACCAGCAAGTGGAAGTTATAAACAATCCAGATATTATTATTAATTTTTTTTTTAAAAAAAAATTAGATAAGAAAGTCATTAGGATTGATTGAGTGCAGTGGGATCCAGAAAATATTATTTATATCTGCACATTGAGTGAAAAAATTTTTAATTAAAATTTTAAATGCATTAAAAAACAAAAAATATAAATAAAAAAAAAACTTCTACTTAACATAAAAAATTATTCCCAACATCTTTTTTTTAATCAAGCTAATTTGTTTTATGACATAATAAAATATCCAATGAAACGTATGGCATCTCATTCCATCTTACTGTATTCCAATCATTTTTTATTTCATCCCTCATTATATATCCAAGCAAAGTCTAATCTAACCAATATCATGCTTTACTATTACGTTTAAAAAAAAAAAAATTAAAATTTCAAGGTTTATGTTCCCACTTGCGGACAAAGGCGAACAAATAGGTGCGACATTAGTGTAGTGGTGAGGGGGTTATGATAGTCTGCATAAAGTCATAGGTTCAAACATTCAGTACAACCATTGCATAAAATTTTTTTGGGATAAGAAAGCACTTTAACCTGTAGAAACTTTTCTAAGAACAATTAAAGAGAATAAAGACTGCCATTGCGTAAGCCCACCAAATTGCAAGCAGAAAACAGTAACTTAGATTAGTGTCTTATCATGGAAAGTAAGCCCACCAAACTAACAAGCTAAGTTTCCCTGTCAATTACAAATTTACAAGTTACTTTAATAAAAATTTGTGTGAGGTTTGGAGGGCGAGAAGGATGGGACATTCACATTGGTTTGCCATTGCCGCTATCTCTCGTTTCCCTTTTGGTTAATATGTCGTTTTGGTTTTCCAAACCCCATCTTAACGGCCATTCATTGCCAGGCACTGACTCAAATTGTCCAAGTACATCATTTCATATAACTGCCTTCACAATGATGATACTAAGCTTATCTTGCTTCCTTAATATTAGGCAGAATTTGAGCATCATTCAAGTATTTGTTTGTCACATAAGTTACCTTGAATTTAGTACCTTTATTAACATTTGGTTAGTGGTGAGAACCTATGTCCAAGCCATGTTTGAAAGCCCTTAATAAGCTTAAAGTAACTCTGCTCTATTAATGTTTTACTAGTTAATTAACAAAGATGGATAGACCCTTTTAATTTTGTCTTCATGTCTGAATGAATGGATTGATTTGTTCTCTAATCCTCCCATCGTTGCTTTTAATTGAGTATTAGAGAAAAAGATTAATTGGAAAGTGAAATGTCACAAACCTAAAGAAATTAAGGAATATGTTATACTTATTATCATTTTTTCTTATTACATTTTATTATTGTTAGATCAAAATTAAATCAACGGTTACAAAGTAACATCAAGTGAGAGCTGTTGATTTGATTTTGACCCCACGATAATAAAATTAGTAGTAAGAAAAAAAGATAGTAAGTATAACATTTCCAATAAATTAAACCAATAGTAATTTTTTGAGTTGTGGACGAGGAGCTCATTTTCTTTGGTCCTGGAGTACATACTCTTTGTCCAAAACCGAAATTATGGAATATGAGTGAAAATTAATATAAAAGAAAGGATAATATAAAAATATTATTTTTTATTATATTTAATAAAAGAAGTACCGAATACTCCATGATTCTGGAGCATTGAAAATATTTTTGTGGATGGGACTGTTCTTCTAGTTTTTATCATGGCCATGTATAGTGAGTGTTATAATATGTTAGGAGATTAATAGTGTTTTTTTTTTTTTTGTTAGGAGATGAATAGTGTTTGTATATTAATTGTTTTGAAGGAAATGTTAGGAGATGAATCAACTAACTGATAATAAAGTGGTATCTTGCAGCAACCTAAAATTATGGTAAAGCATGTGGTGTGGGTTCAAGTTTCCCAAAATGAATCCAACTTGAGAGCACGGTTACACCGCCCTTCTGAAAATGAAACAAAGAAAAATAGAAGAAAGTGAAATATCTAGTCTGGTGGGATTGCTTGTCTTCTTGCCCATGTTAGGCACATAGACCATTGTTTTAGTTAACACGACAATTTAACTCCGATTGGGTTTCCTCCTGGTAACCCATCTCTACTATATATCACAATTAGATTATAGACTAAATGATTCTTATTTTTCTGTGTGCTGTATTAAATTACTGTGTAGATGCTTTTTCTCTATAAAGATGGTATAAAATATTATTATTAACTTCATAACACTACCAAGTTTGCATATTTGTTAATTAATTAAACAAATGGTTTAAAAATGTTGTTTTCTTCGTATATCAAAAATTAAATAATGGTAAATAATAATGATATTTAGCCTAAAAACATTAATATTCTACTATATTTTAATGTGGCACGTCACTATAACATATTTATCAAATAAAATAAAATAAAATAAAATATCTATATATCTATTGTACTCGGAATAAATATATTTACACAATCAAACCAAACTCGCCAGTCCCCACCTACTTTAAACACTTCGCTTTTATGTGATCTTATCGTTAAGAGAAGACTGCTTTATTAGTTTGTCTTTTCATTCAATAATTTTAAAAGAAGAAAAATGAAAAGGTGGGTCCCCACCAACATTTAATATTTAAAAAATCACTATGTGGGGAAAAAAGAAAAATGCATGCTGAAAAAAAAAATACTACTTTTTCCACAAGAGATATGAATGAACGCCGCTGAGTACAGTTAAATAGGGAGAGAGAAAGATCGTGTAAGTTAAATTATTATTATTTGTTTTAAGTATACTTTTAGTGGTATAGTTCAGTTAATACACATTTATTAAAACATAGGAATTTGTCCGTGAAACAAGGCACTATCAATGACGGTGGATGTTTGTCAATTCATCATTTTCACTTGAAGGTTAGTGGAGGATCACGCACAAACATATATATGAATATGATAAAGCAAAGCGCCACACCCACACGGGGGTTCTGTTCTGTGTTCTAAATTTGATGGATATTACGTATGCACATTAAGTGATGGTAGACCACCCACATGACTTGATGATGTAAGAGACCATTTTTGTAACAAAAGCCCTATCACGTGCATTAAAGCACCAAAATATTAATACTTTCCCCCTGAATCATGATATGGTCGGTTTCACTGTTGTTTTTAGAAATTCAAGCGAAGGTACTGCAAGAGCTATTAAATGAATATACATTGTCTTGCTATAAAAATGAGCAATCAGAGGTACAATTAAACTGGTGCAACTATAATCTTGCTATAAATTATAAAGGGTGGACTAGTGATGAGGGTTGAATCTTCTATGTACTCTAATGTTGTTAAAATTAAGATCTTAAGTAAAATCGAGAGAGGATTAAAAAATCTTATAAAATCGTAACGTAAAAAAATCATAAAAAATCGTAAAAATATAAAAACGTTTAAAATATTAATAAAATCGTTTTGATAAAAATAATCGTAAAAACATAAAATTATAATAATAAATCGAGATTTTAACAATAATGATCTACTCGACGTACATGCTCCGGTCATTTACCGTATAGATTTTGAAACCATATCTACGTGGACCAAAGCATTATTTAGACTTGTGGTCAAGTGACTTGTGAATTAGAAGCTGAGCTGTAAAATTAAATTGCTACCCAAATGGTATTTATTTTGCAAAATTACCCCAAACCTTTTAATATATTCTCTTTTAATTTCGTTTTTTAATAAAAATGTAAAATTGATATATTAATAATAAGCAAGTAAATATAACATAATCCATACATAAAAGCATTTTAATATTTGATAACGACATTTTTAATACTCCCGTCACCAAGGAAGCACAGACACTTGTAAAAACAGGGAGAGTCGTGTCCGACACGCTCCGAAACGGTGTCGGACACGCATCAACTTTTTCCGACACGTTGACCATTCCGACACGCGAATTTGACCGTGTCCGACATGCTCAAATGGCATTTTCATAATTTTTTTTTTTTTTTTTTTTTTAAAAAAAAATTAAAATATATTAATAAAACTTTCACCTGATCATATCAATTTTATTTTTTTGTCTTTTTTTCCCTTAAGTAGATAAGAGATCATCTCAACATCATTCTTGTCAATTCTTATTACGCTCTTGTTGTATCTCCTTGTCTCTGATCTCTCTCTAATATGATTGATCTCTCTATCTGATATTATATCTCTCATCCCAGTTCTTATTTTTTTTATTAAAGCTTCCATCTTTATAACGTGTTGATGGGTATTATTAATTTAGTTTCATTTTTTTGTTAAATTATTAAATATTAAATGTAATATACACTATATAAATTAAAAAATTATTTAATATTAAAACGTGTCTCAACATGTCGAAATCCATAATTTTTTAGGATTGACGTGTCGGAGTGTCGTGTCGTGTCACGTGTCGCGTGTCGTATCGGTGCTACATAGCCCGTCACATCCAGTAATAGATATTATTCTCATTCAAAATTTAACACCTATATTATAGATAAATTTTTATGGGAATAAAAAAATAGAGTATCATACTTATTTTTTTCTCTCTCTCCTCAAACAACATATCAACACTAGTATCTTATTTCTATTAGTACTCCTGAAAATACACTAGGTTACACTATATACTTTCAGGAGTATATAATATAATTTGCAAAAATTTGTAAATTTTTTTTGTAAACGGATCCTTCCCCTATATATATGAGCATGATGTGAATTCAAATTCAAAGTTTACTTCATTTCTTACTCCAACACACTGCCTAATTTAATAAATTATATTTATTTTATCCTACTCTAATGCTACACATACTGGCATGCTTACTTTCTGGAAAGGTTAGCATAAAAATAAACACACATGAAATAAATTCAGTAATATTGGAGTTTTTGAATTATAACCAATTCAACCACTTTAGTGAAAAATTTCATTCTCTCAAAATATATTTATAATAAAAAATAATATCATGATTAATAAATATAAGCTCCGACCTTTGTGAGTTCTTCAATCAGACATACCTAAATCTTTGTGAGTTCTACATACAAACATATCCAAACCTTTGTGGGTTTTTGCATACAAACATATAAAGTTCGTATAGTCTTTAACTGAAATGACTAATGCTCAAATTCTGTGAGTTCTGTATGTTAAAGGTTCTGTATGGCGAAGCTCAAACCATGATAAGGTATCCCTTACCCTATAACCATTTGATCCCCTTGTTTGTGGGTCAGTCACATCATAATTATTTAGTAAAGATTACATATTTCATTAATATTCATCTGGTACCAAAGGAATTCTTAAATGCTAAAGTCTTGATTCAAGATCATTGTTATAATTAATTTAAATAAATTAATCAAATTTACAAAGTCAAAGATAATAGATAAACCAGAATGGAACATAAGAGAATATTTGGACCTATGTTACACTGACACCGACACCGACACAGGACATAGGATACGAGATATGAAATGACACGGTATTCTGACACGTTAATTCTAAAAAATGCTAGATTTCGACACGTTAAGACATGTTTTGATATCACATAATATTTTTAATTTATGTAGTGTATATTATATTTAACATTCAATAATTTAACAAAAAAATGAAGCTAAACTTATAACTTCCATCAATTTTGCAAATAAACTAAGATATCTCATATATATATATATATATATATATATATATATATATATATATATATATTAAACTCAATAGAATGATAATCGTAATCTAACGAATCTAATAGTTAGAACTAAAAACGCAACGCAACATTCGAACACTTTTTTGAGTCTCTGCAATGTGTGTTGGAGTGTCAAAAAGTGTCGGGGTGTCAAAGAATGTCGGAAAGTGTCGGATACGACACATTAGGTATTCTAAAGTGTCGGTGCATCATAGATGAAAATAATACCAACTTTACATATAAAATAAATGAAAAGAATAAAATTACAAGAATGAGATTTTCTCTCAATATTACATTTTCTTCCTTTTTCATTCTCTCTCTTTTCCTTTCTCTCCTTTCTTTCCTTCCTTCGAAATATTTAATGTGCATCGCGAGCATTATGTGCCTTCCATTAAAAGCATAACACCTGAATTAAAAAAAAAATCTCTCTCCTCTGTACAGTTGGCACAGAAAATGCCGGCTTCTAATTGGTTTGCCCCATCGAGTCTCTTGCGCATCTCGTGCACTAAAATTTCACGCAAGGGGGTTGTCTTATATAGATTTTTTTTTTAATATAAAATAAGAGTTATGTTATTCTGCCTACTCTTATTTTGCCTACATCTCTTAACCCCGTTAGTTTACAATCTCATCTAATAATGGAGATTTAGATTCAAATATAAATTCAGATTGTAAATTACACAAATCGATAAAAAGAAAGGGGAGGAGAGAGAAAGAGTGTGGGAGGTAGTAAGGAGAAAGAAAGGAAAAAATGATTTATTTTATTCCGCAAATCTCTATCATTCGATGAGATTATAATCTAATGGAGTTAAGAGAGGTGGATAAAATAAGAGTAGGCAGAATAATCTATCTCATATAATAAATACTTTTCAAAAATTTCATTTTTTATAAAGTGCCAAATTTGCCGGATACCAAAAAAAAAAGTGCCAAATTTGGCAGGATACCAAAAAACAAAATGCCAAATTTGCCATGCGTTCATGCGGCAAATGTGCGGAAGGCTGGAACTGACTTATGTCACTATTTTCTTTATTAGTTTTGTTATATTATTTTAAAACATTTTATATATTTCTTGTATTAAATAAAAAGTATTTAATAAAAAAATGTATTTATTATATTAGAAATATAAAAAGGAATTAACGCATTTTTCGTTTAATATTACGGAGCTTTATATTTTGATGATTTTAAAATTTTAAAAGCTATGTCATATGAACCAATTTAGTTTGGATTAAATTGCACCATATTTATTTTCGAACTAAACCCCAATCAAGTTTCATTACTAAAATATCGATTAGATTGGATTGATTGACTTTTACAGTTTTAACTTCAAAATTTATTCAATCCAATTCGTGAATATTCTAAATATCAATTATTAATCTTTTTATATTACTTTTTAATTATTAAAAATCATCCTAATCAATTGTCTTAATAATGTTTCCAATACTAAATGAAAATTGTATTAATGCCTTTCATGAATTTTGTTGAATCACAACACGTGTTCGACTGATTTTTTATACCGTATATCACAAATCGTAAGATATAGAAATATAATAAAAATAATTTAAAAATATTTAATATAATTAATATCATATAAATCCAAGTTTCAAAAAAGATTCAATAAGCAAAATACATAAGTAATTAAAATGCAAAGCAATTGTTCTCCTACTCGTTAATCATTACAACTAATATTATTATTACTATCACTATCAGCATCTATCAGCGACATAACTAATCCATCATCCTCTTCATTTTGGGTAGTCATTTGACTCATCTCTCATTTCTTGTTCAACAATCTGAGATCGTTTTCACTTATCATTCTTGTTGACAATATATTTTGTTTATCAAACCTGTTAATATTATCTTGTTCTTGTATGATG
Organism: Gastrolobium bilobum; assembly: GCF_033153095.1. Classification (NCBI taxonomy): domain Eukaryota; kingdom Viridiplantae; phylum Streptophyta; class Magnoliopsida; order Fabales; family Fabaceae; genus Gastrolobium; species Gastrolobium bilobum. Next base: position 37,031 of record NW_026898390.1, read on the forward strand.
ATGCATTTACTTTTATTATTCCTATCCGCTTTAAGATTTTGAGAACTTAAAAAGTAAAAATATACATAACAATATATATATATATATATATATATATATATATATATATGTATATAATGACATATGTAAATAAATTAGATAAGGCGTTTGACTAAAAGAAACATTATACGAGCAAATATACCTCTCTTTCTCTTTTTGCTTTGGTCTCCTAGATTTTGAGTTTAAATCATAAATCAAATCTTTATTTTCTTTTCCTTTTTAATAATAATTTTTTAATTTAAATCACAAATCAATTTTTTTTCTTTTTTATATTAAGAATTAAGAATTTTGATTTAATTTTTGTATCGTATGATACACGTATCGTGTCGTATCGCACAATATAGTATCGTATCGTATCGTTCGTTACAAATTTCTTTTTGATACATCTCACGATACGTATCATTGAACTTGTGAATTATATCGTATGAATTGTACCGTGTATCGTACGATATTGATAACTATGTTTACAAGGTATTCAATGAATGTATTTTTTATTTAATACTTTTTTTATTATGTATTATAATGACTATTATGAAAATATAACAACATTTTTTCTTTACATGATACGTTCAATTATAATTGTTAAAGAGTTTCATAACTGTATTTTTTGAGGAGTACCTAATATTATTTATTAAATGCTTTTAATTATTTGAATAAGTATCAAAATATCTTATGATTCTAATATAAAAAAAAAATTATTTAACACATTTTTTTTTGTTACCGAATTTGTTGATGGGACTTGATTCCCTTTTTAAATATATTTTTACTGAAAAAAGAGAGACATGAATATTAGAAATGACAATACATGCAAAATAGCGTAAGGCTAAAGAAGACTATTAAACCACCCTCTAGTAATGCCGCCTTCAGAAGTTCAGAACCACGCAATTTTTTATTTTTTTTTTAAATAAAAGGCAAATCGTGCCTATTTATTCAAAGCATACGTAGATGAAGGTTAACACAATGATTGGAAATGAAGCAAATTAAAGCATGATGTTATTGAAATGAGAATGACATAACAATATTAATTCAAACACTTATAAAACCGGTGCAATTTATAATAGAAGGGAGATTCTAATCCACTTTAGCTAAATTTTTAAAGGATAGGATATTGTGACAATCAAATAATGTTATTATTATTTTTCAAATTAAATTTATTAATTAATTATTAATTCGCAATAAAGGATAACCGTTGATTGACAGAAATCAACGGTTAAGATGTGGTACTAACATTGGTAGTAACATTATTTAGTTGTCAGAGTATCCTATCCCGATTTCTAATACCATAGCTGAAATTAAAGATAAAAAGCAACAAGTTTTTCTAAATCCAAGAGAGAACATAAAGTCCAATGTGTTTCAAAGTGGTCAAATTAAAAGGAGCAATAAACATTGTTAGTATCTTAATCAAAAAGTCACATGGTGATGATTGTCTTAACTGAAAAGTTATGGTTGAAGTTTTGAACTATGGCCCTTCTCTTCTCTTGCTAATGCCAAACGGCGGTTAAAGCCAAACCAAACCCGAAAGGCGTGGCTGCTTATGCTATATCAGACACACTCACTCAGTGTCTCCCACTCGAACAAAACGACATCGCACTCTGATTGTGATCCCCTGACATATTAACGTGAAAAATGCTGATAACGGGTCTGGCCGGAGAAGCCCTCCACGGGGGCTCCGGTTCCCGGACGGTGGTGGTGGGGGTGAAGCTGGATTCCCCCAGCAAAGAGTTACTCACGTGGGCTATGGTCAAAGTTGCTCAGCCTGGTGATATTGTCGTTGCTCTACATGTTCATGGGAACCACGGTAGGCTAGAATTTTTTTTTTTTTTTTTTTTTCTCTCTCTCTTTGGTTTTCGAGGGATAGAGTGAGTATTGATTGGTTAAATGGGGTTGCGTAGAAATGGTGAACAATGATGGGAAAACGTCTCTGCTTTCTCTTGTCAAGGCATTTGACTCTGTTGTTGCTGTTTATGAAGGATTCTGCAATTTGAAACAGGTTTAATTTCTCACCATCTTTCTCAATCTTCAATTTGCTGTATTCTAAAGAGAACATTTCAAATTTAAGATTTTTTTTTTTTTTTTGTGGGGGGTGGGGAATTGGTTCAGGTGGATCTCAAGCTCAAAATTTGCCGTGGTTCATCAGTGAAGAAAACGTTGGTTCGAGAAGCAAATGCTTATTCTGCGACTCATGTTGTGGTCGGAACTGCTCAAGGCTTCCATAAAATCTCTGTAGCTAAGTATTGTGCTAAAAAGTTATTTAAGAAATGCTGTGTTCTTGCTGTTAACAATGGGAAAGTTGTGTTCAAGCGTGACGCCTGGCCACCAAATGTTGCTGAACTACAAGGTTTCTGATTTTTCTTAGTTTTGATTGACGTGAATCTCATGAACTTCAAACAATTCTCAGCCATTGGGTTTTTGCAGGGACTGATCGTCGTCACAGAAATGGTTTGTTTGGTTCAATTCATTGGACACTCAGTAAGAGTACAATTCATTGGACGGATGCTGATGAGGGAACCCGCCAAAAAATTTCAGATCACAGTTTAGCTAAGGTTTTTCTGGATTCTACAGAAATTGTTAGAAAAGAGAGCTGCTTAATTTGTGGCCCAACCCAGGCATTACCCAACACTTCTTGCCACCAATCTGCAGAAGGGTCTTCTGATGATGTTGTTAGTGAGAATTCTTTGGCTATAGTGCCTGTTCAGACCCCTGATGCAGGACAACCTGAATTGAAACCGGGTTGGCCACTACTGCACCGGAGAATTTTATCAGACAGACTATCTCATGATAGATCATGGATGCACCATATATCTGTGGTTCAGTGGGCAATGAGGTTGCCTTGTAGAAATCTTTCACATGCTGCAGATCATGATAAAAAACCTAACATTTGTGATCAAGGTCAAGATCAACCTGTGACTCTAGATGGTGAAAGTGGTGCTCTTGTCGTAGTAGATGCTGAAATAGGGATAGCTTTTTCGCCTGAATGCAATTCCAGAAGTATTCCTAAAGAATTGGAGGGCATTCATGAGAGATACTCATCAACTTGCAGATTGTTTGAGTACCAAGAACTTGTATCAGCGACATCAAATTTCATGCCGGGTTTGTTTCCTAGTATTCGTTTGACTGAGTTCAATTTAACAAAACTGGTTTATTTTTAACATGGTTACCTATATGCTTTCAGAAAACTTGATTGGGAAAGGAGGAAGTAGTCAGGTTTATAGAGGCTGTCTTCCTGATGGCAAGGAACTTGCTGTCAAGATCCTAAAGCCTTCTTATGATGTTTTGAAGGAGTTTCTTTTGGAAATAGAAATTATCACTACCTTGCATCACAAAAACATTATTTCCCTCCTCGGGTTCTGCTTTGAGAATGGAAAACTTCTTCTGGTCTATGATTTCTTATCAGGAGGAAGCCTTGAAGAGAACCTTCATGGTACACAAATATACATTACTATATCCCCTTTCGTGTTTCTACGTGGTCTGATGAACTTTCTATTTACTTTTTTCTATTGCATACCAAAATAGGGAATAAGAAAAATCCACTTGTGTTTGGTTGGACTGAGAGATATAAGGTAGCAACGGGTGTTGCTGAGGCTTTGGAGTATCTGCATTGTAAAGATGATCAACCTGTGATCCACCGGGATGTAAAATCATCAAATATATTATTATCCGAGGATTTTGAACCCCAGGTATTTATCTTTCAGTTGATTGAGTTTTAGTACTTTGAATTATTTGTGTTTATGATCCTCATGTTGTTCTGCTTGATTTTATTAAGCTCTCTGATTTTGGACTGGCTAAATGGGCATCAACCTCGTCCTCACATATAACCTGCACAGATGTTGCTGGAACCTTTGGGTTTGTATTTTCAAACCCTGCATAACTATAACATCCTTTCTTATCCATACAAGATGCAGAGAGATAGTGTGTTTGAAAGGTCCTAAATTATGTATTACACTCATTTATGCAGTTACTTGGCTCCTGAATACTTTATCTATGGCAAAGTAAATGATAAGATCGATGTCTATGCATTTGGTGTCGTGCTCCTTGAGCTTCTTTCAGGGAGAAAGCCCATAAATGGTGATTATCCAAAAGGTCAAGAGAGTCTCGTTATGTGGGTATGTGTCTGAAATGCTATGCTCTACGTCTCCTCAATTACTTCTTATTTCCGAATCATATGTATTGTGGAAAAAATAATTCAATTTTTTTTTTTTTTGCAGGCAAGTCCAATTCTAAATAGTGGAAAGGTGTTACAATTGTTGGATCCTATTTTGGGTGATAACTATGATCATGAGGAGATGGAAAGGATAGTCTTAGCAGCCACTCTCTGTATCAGACGTGCTCCAAGAGCTAGGCCTCAAATGAGCCTTGTAAGTGGTCCACAATTGGCTTTATTGCAAATTGAGCTCTCCATGTCCTTTTTAGCATATTGACCCGACCTAGTGTTTTGCTTATCGATAATCATGTGGTACCTGAATTCTATAGCATACTTCTTGACTTCATCTTCTTGTTTAATCACCGTTGAATTATTCTTATTCTCTCCATTAGCGCTTTGCCTGTTGAAAATCTCATATTCTATTGGACCACAGATTTCAAAGCTCCTTCAAGGTGATGCTGATGCAATAAAGTGGGCAAGGCTAGAAGTTAATGCTTTGGAAGCGCCAGAAATGCTTGATGATGAAGTGTTGTCTCCTAGTAATCTACAGTCACATCTTAATCTTGCACTGCTTGATGTGGAGGATGACTCACTCTCAATGTGCAGTGTTGAGCATAGTGTCTCCTTGGAGGACTACTTGAGAGGCAGGTGGAGCCGCTCATCAAGCTTTGACTGAGCAAGCTACTAGCAAATTGCTACAAGAAGCTCTCACCTTTTATCTTAATCATTTGTAGATAAAGTTTTCTTGTGCCTTTTTCCATTGTCATTGGCATCTTATACGGGTTTTAAATGGGTTTAGGATGAGAGGTTGTGTGTGCCCTCCTCCTTTCCTTAATAATGAGGAAAGTACACCGTAGAATTTGTTGGGCGAGTTCTCTTTTTTATTCTGCTGAAAATGGTGTCGATTTTTTTCTTTACCTTAATTTTATCAAATTTTGTAATTTGTAATGGTAAAAGAACAAGTTGTATTTTAGAGCATAAGGATCAATGCTCTGCATCCTAATAAGGCAATAGCAATTTGTCCGCTTGGTTTCTTTCATTTCCCTGTGCTTTGACTTGAATGTTTGTTCCTTTACAAGTACTTCACATAATGATGAAAAGTAGGCCAATAATGAGATTATATGGTGGAAATTTGATGCGGAAACAATCTTTGTAAGAATTCCTGCTTTTTGTTTATCACTGACTGACTTTCTTGCAATTTCAGTTTAGTCTGGATATGATATGTAGATAGGTTGAATTCATACAAAAATATTTGAGAAAAACCGTGTCTTGCATATGAATTTTCACAAAGTACAGGTGGTATTACATGCATCAAGACAGACACACTGGGGCGGGTCTCTTGGCTTTTTCCCAGGTTCAGGTACACATTCTCCTACCATGTGCATACTTCACCTTAATCTTTTATTGACTAGTTGAGCATAGTTAGTCGTCCTTATATGTGCATATCACCTCTTGTCCGCTCACAACCACTGTACAACTCAAGACATAGGAGAATCATGTCATCTCGGATTGAACAGTCTCGAAGAAGACATGTCATTAACCTTTACAAACTTGAGTAGTGAAATGATTACCTTCAACATTGGCAGATATGATTACTCTGCTTATTTATGTGGTCTCAGTGTCAGAAGCAGCACAGCTGTGTCTGTCCAACTTTTGAAGCTGTGCACAAGGAACTAAAATCACCCAAAAGAACAAGACAAGGGAAAGAAAAGGAAGAGATCTAGATATCAGAATAACAGTAGAGGGCATTACTTTGGTTCTATTCCCATTTTTGTTTGTGAACCTGGGACGGTGGTGGCTCATAGACAATGACAACAGAATAAAAACAATTAATGTGAAACTGCTGACTTCATCAGCTTTGAAGGTGATGATGAAGTCGCAGAAATTGTTGATCAATCATAAACATTGTGTGACAGTGACCCCTTGAATTTGCAGTTGGATACTGTTGATGAACTTATTAAACTGGTTCTTATAATGAAAATAAAGTTTTATGGCTCATTGCAATATCTTGTATATCAGGGCGTGCCAAGTGAGAGTCAATATATTTTGTAAGACTTAATGAAAGTGTTTGGGTTATTTTAGGTGCAATTTGCGCCAGTAAGTTAGGAAGTAAAAGGATTGTAGAGTCATGGAAATATTTTTTTTTAGTATTTCTATTAATGGGTTCATCCTTGAGGACTAATCCGGTCGGAGGTTAAGAGCAGTTAAGGATTCTCCCTCCCAACAGATGTATTTTCTGGATCTCGAATTTGCATTTTTCACCTTAAGGGGACCTTGAGCTGTTATTACTCGGCCAACACCTTATTGGTGAGTCATGAAAATATTTAGCTGGTGCAAATTTAAAAGAAATACAGGTTGACAATGCGACTAAATATAAAGAAGTAATTGAAATCATAGAATGCAACAATGACAAGTGTGAATGCAATTTAAGTGTAAATTTCATATTAACTTTTGAAGTGTAATTTTTTTGGGTACATTAAATGGGACTCCAGGGTAGTAACTAGGATGTCAAGGGCAAGTCCCTAATGTGTTGTCTCAATTTTTGAAGCACAGCATGCATCCGAGTTCATGGTTCAAACTTCAATCAGCTGTGTCTTGCAGCAAAGTGAGGATGTGTTAAATACAACTAATAACTTGGTCTCAAGCCTGTCCTGCACCTCACCTTATTATTATTAGGGTTTTATAAGAGTTACGTTGTAGAAAAATTGATTGTGTAATATTATAGAGATTCGTTTTCCGTGCCGTAATTTCTTTTTTTTTTTTCTTTTTTCTTCAAAAAGTGTGGACCCCACAAAATGTTGTGTGTGTAGGAAAGTTTGTTGCAAGGAAGCACGAACACTTGTAAAAATAGGGAGAGTCGTGTCCGACACGCTCCGACACGGTGTCGGACACGCGGTCAACTTTTTCCGACGTTGACCGTTCCGACACGCCATTTTCGTAATTTTTTTTAATTTTTATTTTCATATTTAAATTTTTATTTTTTTTAAAAAATTAAAATATATTAATAAAGCTTTCAACTGATCATATCAATTTTATTTTTTTATCTTTTTTCTCTTTAAGTAGATAAGAGATCATCTCAGCATCATTGTTGTCAATTCCTATCACACTCTTGTTGTATCTCCTTGTCTCTGATCTCTCTCACTAATATGATTTGATCTCTCTATCTGATATTATATCTCTGTCTCATCCAGTTCTTATTTTTTTTATTAAAGCTTCCATCTTTATAACGTGTTGTTGAGTATTATTAATTTAGTTTCATTTTTTTGTTAAATTATTAAATATTAAATAAAATATACAATATATAAATTAAAAATATTATTTAATATTAAAACGTGTCTCAACGTGTCGAAATCCATAATTTTTTAAGATTGACGCGTCGGAGTGTCGTGTCGTATCGCATTACGTGTCGCGTGTCATATCGGTGCTACATAGGTTTGTTGTGTTATGTTAAATGACAAATGCAAACCCCTTGTTATTATTATTATTTTTTAAAATAGATTTGGTAAAATTGGTGCGTTTTGAACTTAGTATAAGCACCCCCACAAATTTGGCATATTTTGAACTATTGAATATAGTGAACTCACCATAGGCAAGAATTGTTTTAGAATTTATATACAACCAAAAATGTGAATGGGTAAAATTGGAAAAGCGGTATCCATGGAAAAAAAAACTTTTCGTTTTTTCTCTGACCACATACAGTTGCCTCGGAGTTATAGAAGAAATCTTATCCCTAAAAGAAGGACACAAGCTATTGGCAGACTAATAGTACCCGCTTTTAAGTCCATGGTATTAAAGGCAACCACCACTTACATTCCCTAGCTAGAACACAGCATTTAGTCATGGCCACAAGTTGTTCCTACATGGTTTCAACCAAATTATCCATGATAGGTTGGACTGGAAGAAGAAGAGAAGTGAAAAACAGGAGAGCATTTTTCATTTCAGCTCAACAAGAAACTGATGTTCAAGAAGCAGAGAGCGTGAAAGTACAAGAGGAGCAAGGACAAGTAGAAAGTCAGAATATGAAGCCAAAAGGAACAAAACCAAGGCCAGTGGAACCTCAGCTGAATGTCAAAAGCAAAAACATGAGCAGGGAATACGGAGGACAGTGGCTTAGCTGCACAACCCGCCATGTCAGGATCTTTGCAGCCTATATCGACCCTGAAACTTTTGCGTTTGATCAAACCCAGATGGATAAGCTCACCCTTATTCTTGACCCCACTGATGAGTTTGTGTGGAATCCTGAGACCTGCAACATGGTTTATTCTTACTTCCAGGAGCTTGTGGATCACTACGAGGTAGTTTCCTTAAACACAATCCATGTATAATCATTCTATGTCTTAGAATAGTGTAAAGAATACTAAAAACATCGTTAGAGAGATATAATATAAAATTATTTAAGACCAATTGTTTAACACCTTGAGCTGATGAAATGGTTCTTATCATGGCCAAGGTGACTACAGGGTCACAAATTGATCCTCGCTGCTGCCTTCACTTTCTAATGGAATTAAGTCAGTATAAAATACAATAAAAAATATAATCCCGTACAATTCACACTTTGAGCCCAAAGATATAATATAGAATCATTGAAGACACATCACTTAATATAACGTTATTTTATTTATCACTCACACATCCAATAGTTTAAGTCTAAATATGGTAGAAACCTGAAAAGAGATGTAAAAAGAAAAAAATGATGTGAGGATTGATTATAAGTTATGTTTGACAGTTTCTAAAAATTCATATGGAGTGATTCCATTTTGATTACTTCTGCTCAGAGCTTGTTCTGTATGGTGAAATACTAACCTTTGGTGATACAAAGCAGGGTGCTCCATTGACAGAATACACACTTCGCCTGATTGGTTCGGACTTAGAGCACTACATAAGAAAGATGTTATATGATGGCAAAATCAAGTATAACATGAATGCCCAGGTGCTGAATTTCAGCATGGGCAAGCCACGGATCATGATCAACAGTGATGTCCAACCTGAAGATGCACTTGAGAAATGATTCATGAAATACTCCAAGAAAAGTGAGCAAATCATGGGTGTTTGCATATGATTAGTACAATGACTAGTTCTTTGTAAATTATAAAAATCTCTTGTCCAAGTCCAACATTAGATGATTTTTGGGGTTGAGTAAAACCAATGCAAAATATCATTACAGCATAAAGTATTCTCTTACAGTCTCTATATATAATTATATATAGCTTGATCTGTTACCAACCCGAGCCCTTCAATTATCATTCTTTTAATTCTCAATGGTGCAGCAAAAGGCTGGGCAAAAAGTGAATTACAGGAACAACAAAGGAAAATGGAAATCTCTTGATAAATTTCCCCTTTGATAACAGATTATGTGTGTCTTGACTGACTCTATATGGCCACTGGGATATAGAAATATTCTGAAAGTTTTTATGTGTCTTCCCTTTTGAAAGTGTTCTAATAAATATTCTCAAAGGTCTTTTTTGAGGGATAAATTTAACTGTGGATAAACTTAGTTGCTGGTCCCTAGTTTTCAGGACTTAGTTTGCTTCTCCATCTTATGTATAGCGAAACTCCAGTAATCTTGCTGCATAATGTTCAATGAATATTTATTTAATAATATCCACAAAGTGGATCATTTGTTGAAATAAATGTTTTATTAAAAGCTGTAGCGTGTAGCATACAAGAAGTCAGGAACAATAAGCAGTTAGTGTAAGTTGGTTAACTATGATTTCATTCCTAGTCAGACAGTCAAGTTGAAAACCCTTAATAAGCAATCAATGTAAGGATAATTTGCAATGAAATGCACATTAATGATCAAAACACAGGAAATTATGTGCGTATGAATATATTTATATACGGACAAGATATTATTATACCGATTTAAAAATAAGAAATCTTACATTAAATCTTGATCATTGATATGCTTGCATCTGACAGTTCAAATATTTGATAAATTAGGATCGTTAAATATAAATAAAATTAAGGATCAAGATTAAAAGTGTAACTTACACGAAATAAAATAATTCTTACTCATATATTAATGTCAACAACGGTTTCATTAGATATCTAACTTCAAGTTGCAACCGCTTAATAAATTTACATAGTATAAATCGATCCCTACGCAGCTATGCTGTTACCTGATCAATTGGCAATTGCTTTTGCTATTTTTCGTCATGATCTCAAAAATTTATTCTTTGGAAAGTCATGAAACAATAACTAATTAGATAATTTCCAAAAAAAATAAAATAACTAATTTGATTTGAACTATTTTAGTTTTAATTGTATGCATATAAAAATCCCCTTTAATTTACTAAAAGTTTGAGCGAATTTAACTTATTTTTATGTTTAATTATTTAAACTTATAAATTTTTTTCTTATTAATTTACTATTTTTTACTTATTATAAATGAAGTGAATAATGTGAAATTATTAAAATAAAAGATTCAATTAATATTTAATCATTGACAAATATAGGAAATAATATAAATTAATCATTTTCAACTAAGATGATCGAAAGTTCATTTAAATTTAATAAAAATTTGAGTAAATTTAATTTAATTATTTTTAATTATATAAAATAATTATAATAAAATGTTCAAGTTATCTTAATTAACGGGTTATGAATATAAGAACTAACTTGTTGAATTTTATTTTGTATAAATATTAAATATGAGAATTAATATTTAAATGAATCAGTTTGAAAATCAAATCCAATACAATTAATTTCATTTCCAAAAAATAAAATAAAATTAATTTCATATTAAATAATTTTAAACTCAATATTCTTGCTTTTATGATTTAATCATCTTCTTATATATTGTTGACTCATATTGGGGATATTATTTTGTTTTTTTGTTGGTACATAGGGATATTATGTTTATATTCCATTAAGTTTTTTCTCTGTCTCTGATTAATATCATTTATTATTTACATTCAACTTTTATAATAATTCATTTAAGACTAAAACCGTGAAAATAAATTATACCGAAATCGTAAGAGGAAAAAAAAAATGAAAATAAAGGCTACTTTACACTTTTATGTAAAATTTTCACCAGAAGAGCGGATTGCGTATATACAGTGATAAACATGTTCTATAGACTTTTAAGTGAAACATATAACTGAATTTTATAATTATTTTCATAAAAAATAATGGGTAAGGTTATATTTACAAACTTTTTTGTTTACAAACTCTTACAAACTACACTATGTTTTTCCAGGAGAACACTAGTTCACTATGTTCTCCTAGAAAAATATAGTGTAATTTGTAAAAAAAATTTATAAACATGTCCCTCCCCAAATAATAACACAACCTGCACTGTATTATGTTCCAAAATACAGGTAATAAGTACCATTTTTCTACCTTTTCAGTTTCACAATCTTTTAGTAGCACAGCATGAAGTGTGGGGCCCAATTAACTAACTAAACGTTGACCCGTGCCTCCCGAAGGTGAACTGAAATTGAAAGGACATTAGATCAGAATCAGATGTAAAAGATTACCGGCACCCCCGGTTCCACAGTTAATCATAAATTAATACTCAAATTAATAATAATAATAATAAGCAGTGTATTAATTATCTGTTTTTGTTGCGTTCCTTCATCTCCACCACCTCTACTTTCACTCTCTTTCTCTGCGATTCGAATTCCATGGCTTCTTCGCTCGGCGATAATTACAACCTTCTCCCGCCTCAACAGGTTCGTTTCCTCTCTCTTTTTCGTAAGAATTTTTCATATTTCAACGAATGCTTATGCTTCTGATTCTGATTCCGATTCGGCGACTCAGCAAGAGGTGGTTAAGATGTTGTTGGATAATGGCCAAGGCCACCTGTTTCGAGATTGGCCAGGTCCCGGCGTCGACGATGACCAGAAAAAAGCATTCTTCGACCAGGTTCGGGTTATCCTGTTTCGTGATTCGATTTCAGTTACATAGATCTGCTACTTCTCTCTCTCTCTAAACGACACTGCGTTTTCATTAGCTGATTCTACTCGATTCGAGCTACCCTGGTGGTTTGGAAGCATACATCAAAAACGCTAAACGACTCTTGGCTGATTCTAAAGCCGGAAAGAATCCTTTTGATGGCTTCACACCTTCTGTAAGTCATAATAAATGTTATATTCTCTCGTGATTTGATCTTTATATGCTTGTTCCTCTTTTATATTTTCAACATTGCACATATTAAGGACATGCTAGTGAAATTAAATTAAATTTGTAGGAATGGTCTTGGAATAATATATAAGACTGTCTAGAAATGATTTTTCAGGTTCCAACGGGTGAGACTCTGACGTTTGGTGATGATAACTTCATCAAATTTGAGGAGGCAGGTGTACGTGAAGCTCGGAAAGCTGCATTTGTTCTTGTTGCTGGTGGTCTTGGGGAGCGTCTAGGATACAGCGGGATTAAGGTATACCTTGTCACCTTATTATATCATCATTATTTTGTTGCTCTGTTGTTATGTTTAATGGGGACTACTTTTGTATATATAGAGGTCCTGTTGCTATTTTTGTCAAAATCAATCAACTTCAGTTTTAAGGCGTTTGAATGATCAGTGTGAGCTTATATTGCCAATTTGAATTTCTGGACAAAAAGCAGAGTTAAGGATTTTGAAAACCTCTCGTTACAAGGATAACTTAATTTTGAAAGAAATGTTGATTATGAACAGCTTTGATCTGTTTTATTATTGGAGTTGTTATTTTGCTCTTTTAAGTTTTTTTTTTTTCCTCCTTGTTTGCTTATATTGAAAAGAAGTTTTTGTATATTGATATTGAATAAATTACATGAGTGAGTATTTATACAAGAAAGAATCGCTAAGAATGACTAAGCGATGACTAATCAATCCTATCACAATCCTAATCACAATCAATTCTAATCAATCACAATTAATCCTAATCAATCATAATCAATCCTAATCAATCATAATCAATCCTAATTAATAGGAAATAAAAACGGAAACATGTTTGAATTCTAATTTTCTACACTCCCCCTCAAGTTGGGAGGTAAATATTGATCATTCCCAACTTGCCAATCAAGTCTTCGAATGCTGGACGGTGTAGGCCCTTGGTAAGGACATCTGCCGTTTGCTCTTTGGTTGGAACATATATCAAATGCACACTTCCATCATCTAATTTTTCTTTGATGAAGTGACGATCAACTTCCACGTGCTTTGTTCGATTATGATGCACAGGATTTTGAGCAATGCTAACAGCTGCCTTGTTGTCACAATATAGTTTTATTGGTAGGGAATATGAAATCTTCAACTCTTGAAGAAGTCTTCTCAACCAGATTCCTTCACAAACTCCATGAGCTAAAGCTCGAAATTCTGCTTCAGCACTACTTCTTGCAACCACTGTTTGCTTTTTGCTTCTCCAAGTAACAAGATTTCCCCACACATAGGTGCAATAGCCTGAGGTAGATCTTCTGTCTACTGATGAGCCTGCCCAATCTGCATCAGTGTAGATTTCAATTGTCCTTTTATACCCCTTTTTAAAAAATAATCCTCTTCCTGGAGTATTCTTGAGGTATCTAAGCACCCTATAGACTGCACTAAGATGCTTCTCCTTGGGTGAGTGCATGAATTGACTAATCATACTCACCGCAAAGGCAATGTCAGGACGCGTATGAGATAAGTAGATTAGTTTACCAACCAATCGCTGATATTGTTCTTTATCCACCTCATTTCCATCTTCAATACCTAACTTGGTATTAGGTTCCACAGGTGTCTCAGCAGGTTTACACCCTAACATTCCTGTTTCCAACAAAAGATCTAGAACATATTTCTTTTGTGTTAGAGTGATACCTGTTTTGCTCCTAGCAACTTCCATACCAAGGAAATATTTGAGAGTGCCAAGGTCTTTGAGTTCAAATTGAGCTGCTAGAAATTTCTTCAAGGTGTTCAATTCCTCAATATCATCACCTGTAAGAATTATATCATCTACATATACAATAAGAATAGCAATTTTACCATCCTTAGAGTGTTTGTGGAAGAGAGTATGATCAGTCTGTGCTTGAATGAAGCCTCTTCTTTTGACTGCTTGTGTGAATTTGTCGAACCATTCTCTGGGAGACTGTTTCAATCCATATAGAGACTTTTTTAGTTTACACACTGATCCATTTCCCTTTTCAAAACCAGGTGGAGGATCCATATAGACTTCTTCATGTAAGTCACCATTTAGGAATGCATTCTTCACATCTAACTGTTGCAGAGGCCAATCTAGATTGGCAGCAAGAGATAAGAGAACTCGGATGGTATTGACTTTAGCAACCGGAGCAAAAGTCTCATGATAATCTATCCCATGAGTCTGAGTGAAACCCTTTGCAACCAATCTTGCCTTGTATCTGTTGATGCTATTATCTGCATTGAATTTTATTGTAAACACCCATTTGCATCCTACTGCCTTTTTTCCTTTGGGTAGGGTCACTATCTCCCAAGTTCCATTTCTTTCTAAAGCATTCATTTCTTCAAAGACAGCATCCCTCCATTTTTTATCATTGAGAGCCTCATGTATATTTCTCGGTATCTTTGTACTATCCAACATAGTATTGAAAGCACGAAACCCTGGGGACAACTTTCCATATGAAATATGATTAGAAATAGGATGAGTAGTACAAGATCGAGTACCTTTTCTGAGAGCAATGGGCAAGTGTAGATCATTTTCACCATGACACTCAAGTATTGGGGTGCTGGAACTAGAACATGGTTCAGAATCCTGGCAGTGTAGAGGCTCTGGGTTATTCACACTTTGAGGAGGCTTTCGCCTGCTATAGACTTGTCCCCTTTTTGAGGAGGCTCCTGATGGTGAGGATTCTGTAGCTCCCCCTGTTTCTAAAAGTAGAGGTAATACTGTGGCATTAATAGGTTCCCATGACTGATCTTCATCTACTCCTATAGACTCCCCCTGAAGAGAAGTCGAGGGGAAGAAAGGGTCATTCTCAGAAAAAGTGACATCCATAGAGACAAAGACCTTACGAAGAGAGGGTGAATAACACTTATAGCCACGTTGAGTAGGAGAATAACCAATAAAGACACACTGGAGAGACTTAGGATCAAGCTTAGACCGTTGATGGGAGGGAATATGGACAAATACAACACAACCAAATAACTTGAGAGGTAAGGAGGAGACACCTCGGAAGGAAGGGAAGATACGAACAAGACTAGAAAGAGGAGACTGAAATTTCAGAATGCGAGATGGCATTCGATTTATCAGATACGAGGCAGTGAGAACTGCCTCTCCCCAAAGATATTTAGGAACACTCGTGGTAAACATAAGAGCCCGAGCAACTTCAAGGAGATGTCGGTTTTTTCTTTCCGCAACTCCGTTTTGTTGGGGTGTGTCAGGACACGAGCTTTGGTGAAGGATGCCATGTTGGGAAAGATATTCTCTAAGAATAGAGTTAAAATACTCTTTGCCATTATCTGTACGAAGAATTTGTATAGCAACTTGGAATTGGGTTTGAACCATGGCATGAAATTTTTTAAACACGGATGCAGCATCGAACTTATCCTTTAGAAGATACACCCAACAAACTCGAGAATGGTCATCAATGAAGGTAATGAACCATCGAGTACCTGAAATATTTTTAACACGGGCTGGACCCCATATGTCGCTATGAATTAAGGAAAATGGGGAAGAGTCATGGTGAACTTTAGAAGGATAATGAGCACGAGTATGCTTGGCAAGTTGACAAATATCACAAGAAAACAAACTTGGACTTTTATTAATAAATAAGTTTGGCAACAACTTCTGAAGATAAATAAAATTTGGATGGCCTAGCCTACGATGCCACAGCATAACATCATTACATGAATCAAAAGGAAACATAGAGTTTTTTTCTACGAAAACAGCTTCATGAGTCACATCCTCCTCAAAGTAGTAAAGTCCACCATCCTCTCTAGCACTGCCAATCATCCTCTCCGAGTCCTGTTCCTGAAAAACACAACCATGTGGAAAGAATTTAGCAAAGCAATGCAACTCAGAGGTGAGCTTGCTAATGGAAATGAGATTACAAGTCAGAGAAGGAACATAAAGAACTGATGTCAAAGTAATCAGCTCAGAAAGTTTAATGGTGCCGTGTCCCGCAATCTGGGAAAAACTGCCATCGGCGATCTTGACCCGAGAAGGTTCAGAATATGGAGTGTATGAACAAAACAAGCCAAGATTACCTGTCATATGATCAGAGGCTCCAGAATCAAGGATCCAATGATTTTGACTATCAACATGGAAAGTTGTACCTTGCTGGACCACATGACTAGTGGCCTTAGGAGGTTGCTCGTGGTAATAAAAAGAGTGTTTTGAGGAAGCCATGAATAAAAAGAGAAGGGTTGACCGTTGATGAAAAATCAAGTTTTGTAAACTTTTGATCTGACCTCTGGAACAGGAAGGGGAGAAGCCGGCGAGAAGGTCTGTGCAAGTCGCGACGGAAAAAAAAAACGTCTGGAAGGCGGCGCGTGGTGGCGCGTGCAGCGGCTGACGACGATGGGTCCAGCGGCGGTCGACTCGTCGGATCCTTCTGAGTCGAATGGTCACCTCACTTTTTTGATCGGAGGTCAGTAAACTAGGTTTCTGTGTTGGACAGATTCAAGGCGGTGTTTAGGAGGTGTTTGACGGTGATGGAAGTGTTTGGATGGTTATTTCAGATTTGAATTAGGGTAGGAACGAACCCGCTCTGATACCATATTGAAAAGAAGTTTTTGTATATTGATATTGAATAAATTACATGAGTGAGTATTTATACAAGAAAGAATCGCTAAGAATGACTAAGCGATGACTAATCAATCCTATCACAATCCTAATCACAATCAATTCTAATCAATCACAATTAATCCTAATCAATCATAATCAATCCTAATCAATCATAATCAATCCTAATTAATAGGAAATAAAAACGGAAACATGTTTGAATTCTAATTTTCTACAGCTTACATAATAGAATCCTCTTGTTTCCCCTCCTCCCAAAACAAGGTGTTGTAATAGGGTAAAGGTAAACATGGAAATGTAAGCATGTCTAAAGAAACTCAGTTTAAAGCTTAAACTCTAATAATGTAGTATAAGGACTGATGGAGTCACTGCTGCAGCTCTGCTAATTGCTGACGGGCATGATTTTCAATGTCCGTAGTTATGGAGACTTCTTACTCATAGATGTTCATGCGTTTTCATAGCTTTGGCCCTATTTCTGATACCTTGTAAATAGCTTTTTGGGCATTGTTTGTGTGTGTGGACAATTACGGATAGGAAGGGATTATTACTTCTTGATTCTTAACCATAGCTTCTGCCCCTTGCAGCTTGCTCTTCCTGCAGAAACCACTACTGGAACATTTTTTTTACAGCATTACATCGAATCTATATTGGCTCTTCAAGAAGCCAGCTCACAAGGTTAGTATTAAATGCCATTGATATATAGAATTAGAGTGATATTTATCCTACTGATTTGATTATGTGGTAAAACAAAAGACATTGTTAAACTTGTGTATGTAAATGTTTAATACAGACAATAGATAGCTTGTTAAAATTATACCCAATTTATATGACCATGGGTCGATTTTTTTTTATGGAAAGTAACTTTTTCGTGCTACAATTTATGGAAAATAACTTGATTTTTGAAAGAAAAGAAAATTCAGTACAAAATAGCTTCCATGAAAACATTTTCAGTTCTAAGCAATTTTACCGAAATTAATGTATGCTGTAAAAATTTCTGGCATTTGATTTGTTCTGGAAAAAGGCTTTCCCTTTTCAAAATGATATGTAATTTTTCCCTCCTTAACTAGGTTGTACCGGTTGACTGTTAACACCAAACATAGGAATTTCTTCAAAATGCGGTTTTGCTCCATACTTGGGAAAATGCTTTCAGAAAATATTTTCCGCACCAAGCACCACAAAATACTGAACATATATTTTCTAGATAGTTATTTGTTGTAAACACAAATGGTTTAAAGTTGATATATCATGATTTCTGCTTATGAAACCATTGAATTTTTTTCTCATGTAGCATCTAATACTGTTGTCTTGAATGTATGATAATTTAAGATTCTGTAAGTAAAGGTGTTAGAATTTGTTGGCTCTTTGTACCTTGCTCCTGAGAAAGTAAAATTGCTCTCAGGCTTTCTTTTTCTTCCACCTCTCTTTTAAAGAATAGCCCACTCTCTTGTTGTTATTAATGTTAACTATAATATTTCAAAGTCCTTTGTAGTAATGGTTGCGCTTTTCAACTTTTAGGTGAATGCCAGACACAGATTCCTTTTGTTATTATGACATCTGATGACACCCATGGGCGTACCTTAGAGCTATTGGAATCAAATTCTTACTTTGGTATGCAACCTACACAAGTAACACTTTTAAAGCAGGTATGTTTTTTTATGTCTCACGGAAAGTTCAAGTTGGCTTTAAATTTTTCTTCTTCTAAGTTTGTATATAATTCAGGAAAAAGTTGCATGCTTAGAAGATAATGATGCCAGGCTTGCATTGGATCCAAAAAACAGATACAGAATTCAGGTATTGTTGTACGGGGTACAAGTATGACTGTATATCTGAGAAGTTTATTTAGCAAAAGGCAGTGAATGAAGTGCGTTCTATTAACCTCATATATTAGATTTTCAAACAAAGTGCAATCTGTTAACCATTTTTCTTTGCATAGACAAAACCTCATGGGCATGGGGATGTGCATTCGCTTCTTTATTCCAGCGGTATTCTGAAAGTATGGTATGACTCATCATTATATGATCTTTTAAGTCTGTTCATGAGTCTTCAATTTCATTTTTCTGAGTTGCATGCAGACATTTGATAGATCTTTTTACTACATGTTTCCAAGTAATTTTCAGAATGTTCTGAATATATTTGGGCACACAAAAAAAGCTGTTATGTAAAACTATAAATATTGGTTGTCAATTCTGTAAATTGTGGGATTGTATTCTAGAAATCCTAGAAATTAGAAAAGCAAAGGGATCTTTGTCTTTTTTGATATGCTTTGATCATAAATTTGATATCCTGATCTACATTTGTTAGGTATGATGCTGGGTTGAAATGGGTTCTCTTTTTTCAAGATACAAATGGACTTCTCTTCAAGGTTATTTGTTTTAGCATTTCATACTTCCAGCTACTCTTTTCTGGTTTGCTTATCAGTATATCTTAAGTATTCATTGCCTAGTAATTTGAGGATACAGGCAATTCCACCAGCATTGGGTGTCAGTGCTACCAAACAGTACCATGTCAACTCTCTTGCAGTGCCTAGGAAAGCAAAAGAAGCTATTGGTGGAATTACGAGACTCACTCACTCTGATGGTGAGCTAATTTTTTCATCCCTCATAAACAAAGAAAATAGTGCTGATTCTGGACTTACACGTGTTATATTAAAATGGTGGTCGGAAGATTAAACTTGCTTTTGGTCTATGACACAGTGGGATAGAACTTCTTTGTTACCTGTAAACTGATTTGAAAATGTAAATTTTGTGAATGTTATTATTTATCATGATTAATTGGGAGATGATAGACAATGACACCTTAAGTGGAAATATGGTTTATATGATTGAACTTTATTTTCTGATATTGATGTAGGGTGGATCAGGTAAACTGCCTGCATTTTTCGACTGATAGAACTTCTAAATATTGTGCATTATTAGAAAATCTTGTCTTAAACCGGCTGTTTTACAAAGATGACAGGATGATATAGGTTGTAAAGAACCAATTCAACCCAAAAGCTTAAGCTTGTGGGTGAGGACTTTTTAATAGTTTATATTATTCTCTAACACGCCCCCTCACACGAGAGTCCACTGGACTTGAAGGGTGGACAATGCACAGGCCCACCTACCTGTGCGAAGAAAGAAATTCCACTAGAAAGAAAGTGAGGGGCGGTGAGGATCGAACCCGGTACACCGAGACTCTGATACCATGTAAAGAACCAAATATGAAGGTAGAATGTATGAATGTATTGTATTCAATTGTGTGTAAAACTGTACAAAAGACCTCTATTTAAAGAGGTTAAATTATCTAATGGGCCAAGCCCAAATAACCTGCTAGAATAACAAAATAATAAATAATACAATGCTATTTAATATTATATTATTTCTAACATAGGTATTAGTATCTACTTTGATAACACACATGTATTTATAACGTTGAACAATTTTAATGCTGATCTTCCTGGTATTCACTTGAACTAATACAATTTATAATGTTGAACGGTAAATCTGTGACAGCTAAATGTTCCAAACAGCTTTTTTATCTCTCTCTCTCTCTCTCTCTCTCTCTCTGCGTGCTTGTGTGTGTGTGTGTGTCTACATCTTTCTTTTCTTTATCTTGAGGATTGAAAATGCCTACCAAATTCAAGTCGATGCTTACTGGGACAATTCCTTTGCTTTGAGAAAAAGTATTTGGTGTGAGGTCACAGTTTGAAATCCAGGACATTTGTCTGTGCTTAAAGTAATAAGTTACCATGTATTTTTATCATTTAGGGAGACTTATGTTCTTGCATGCTTTGCAGTTTTATTCAGATTAATTTATTATTAGTTTATTACTATATAAATATTATATCCCTATCTTGACTTCATTATTGCAATGTCATTATTTATGAATTTTGAGAAATTCATATTTTTTACCATTTGATTATTAATTTGAATACATAATCACAGGGAGGTCTATGGTGATAAATGTGGAATACAATCAGCTAGATCCTCTTCTCAGAGCAAGTGGATACCCTGACGGTGATGTAAATTGTGAGACTGGCTACTCGCCATTTCCAGGAAATATAAACCAAGTAATTCTCTTTTATACCTCAACATTTTCCTTCTCCTGCCCCCTCCTTCTCCTTCTGGGAATTTATCTTTACAATTATAAATTGTTGGGTTGACTTGATAGAATTCTCATCAGCATTATTACCATACCACATGGTGTGAACACTCAATTCAAGATTCACTATGTTTGAAATATTAGAAATATCAAGTGTGATAACCATGGTTTAATTGTGATTATTATTATTATTTGACATTCATGCCCCTATTTAGTTGAACTGCGTCATGATTATGCGACAATTGCATAGTGACAATATCTCATTCTAACAGTTGATTTTAGAACTTGGTCCGTACATTGAAGAGCTCTCAAAAACAGGAGGTGCCATACAAGAGTTTGTTAACCCAAAGTAATTCTACTTTACTATTATTTCCAACACTTTGCTGTAGCATGCTTAAATTTTCTATGATTGTATTCTATGCTTTGTTGCTACATTAGACTTATCTTTACCATCCTGTTTTTTTCCTCATGTTCTCTTTTTCCAGATAGATCAATTTTATTCTTAAAAGTTTGTAGCGCAATTAGCATTTTGTTGGAAATTTTCATGAATAATTTGAAGGAAAAATTATTTTGGCTGAACTTTATGCTCACTAATACTTTTTGATAAAGAAACTGATTTAGATGACTAATTTATGAGGTCATGATAACCATTATCACGTTTCACTGGAAGCTCCTTAATATATGAATTAACTGGCCTCCTAAAAGTTCAATTTAGAATAGTATACTGATATTGATTTGGACAGGGTTATAAATACGTAAATTAATTTAATTGTTGTTTTATTTGTATTTCAGTGAACCGCTGTTACACCTTAAGGAACTTATGGGTCATGTTTTCTTTTTTTACTATAGCTTACCATCAATGCTATATTTACTTACTGCAGATATAAAGATGCCAGCAAAACTTCATTTAAGTCCTCAACTCGACTTGAATGTATGATGCAAGACTATCCAAAAACGTTGCCCCCATCTGCCAGGGTTGGGTTCACGGTAAATTATCTATTTCAGAACAGTACATAAATTTTAGTATATCAAAGCTTATCAAGCTTGACTTTCCCATCCCTGGAAATGATCATTTAGTTTATAGGCTGAGTCAGTCCCTGCCGATGCCAGTTTATGGGTGTTTGGTTGTTGTGCTTGGTGCTACCTCACTGGATCTATGTAATTGTGTAGGTATTGGAAACATGGCTTGCTTATGCACCTGTGAAGAATAATGCTGAGGATGCTGCTAAGGTACAACTTAAATTCTAATGCAATTAGTAATTGCAGTGCTTGATACTTGTTTATCTTATGGAGTGTTTCAAAAATGTAAAATTTATTTATGGAGAAACAAAAGTGGATAAAAAGAAATAGAGGGAATATAAGTTTTGAGTGCTTGATTTCCTATTTATGGGTATCAAGTATTCAATTGAAGTAGACTTCAAGGGTCTAACCTAGGTATTCAATTGAAGTAGACTGCAAGGGTCTAACCAAGAGTTTGTGTGAAATTAGAAAATTTTGGATTTGAAATGCTATTTCAGAGAGGTTTTGAATAATGTTATCTTAACCTGCTAAAAGGTTTTCAAGTGAGGAATTATTTCTTATACTTTTTTATAATATTGCTGAAGGTACCAAAAGGAAATCCATACCATAGTGCAACCTCCGGAGAAATGGCCATCTATCGTGCAAACAGCCTTATTCTCAAAAAGGTAATATTGACCTGTTACCCTTGTAAATCTTGAATGTTATGACACGTAGATATTTTTTTTACTATATGGATTAGGAAAGTTCTAGAAGATTGTTCACTTGCCAGTGAAACTCTAATGTGCCCGTAAAAGGGCCTGCTATATTTTATGTTTTTGCATATGAATGTTATTCCAAGGTTCTTCCCTATCTCCCGGTAGATTTTTGATTTTCTACTATATCTAGCCCCTTCTCTTATCACTTTTTGTACTTTTGATCTGACTGCCTAGATTCCAATTGCTATGAATTCAGATTGTAATCAATTTTCTCTGCATTTTTTCCTTGCCAGGCTGGTGTCCAAGTAGCAGATCCTGTACTGCAAGTTTTCAATGAGCAAGAGGTTGAAGTTTGGCCCCGTGTCACATGGAAGCCAAAATGGGGTCTCACTTTTTCTCTGATCAAGAGCAAAGTCAGTGGAAATTGCTCCATTTCCCAGAGGTCTACACTGGCAATTAACGGTCAAAAAATTATTTTTGAAAATCTGTCCTTAGATGGGGCTCTTATCATTGATGCTGTTGATGATGCAGAGGTATGGCAAGACTATTTTTCCGTATTTTATTCTCGAGTTTTTCCTTAGTTGCATATGGGAGGAATAATTATTATTTGATGTAGGACAGGCAGAACAGTAGAGTGTACACCTCATTTTCTATACCTCCCACAACACCACAATGTTATCAACTATTCTGAATAGTTATCATGCAAACCCTGTAATGGTTTTTGCCCTAATTGCCGATACTGGTTTGGATGATAACTGTAGTTGAATAGTCAAATTCAATTTTAACAATAGTTGATAACTTTTGTTGATTAGTCGAAAACAATTCTAACAATAGTTGACAAGACTGAGGTGTACATATAGCATTACCCTGAAAATAATAAGGGGAGATATAATTTTAATTTTCAACACCATAACATAGATTGACAACTCAAGTACATATTATTCCATAAAATATTGGAACCTAACTTTTCCAAATAAATACCCAACTAAATAGCCAAGTTATACCAATTCAAACAGATTTTATTTTTAAAGATCCTAAATACTAAAGTCCTTACTAATAATTCCATGCTATGGATATTCCAATCTTATTTTTAATTATTCTTATAACCATATCCCGTCATTATTTCTTTAAAAAGTAATTAAAGCTTGAAACTTACCCTATTTACTGTGAAATCATGCTTGTGGTTGTTGAGTGTCTTTAATTAATGCTGGAATATTTTTATAAAATATTTTAAATAGGTAAACGTGGGTGGTTCAGTTCAAAATAAGGGTTGGACCCTTGAAACTGTCGACTACAAAGATGCCTCGGAGCTTGAGGTATTGAGAATCAGGGGTTTTAAATTTAACAAAGTTGAACAGCTGGAAAAGAAATACACTGAGCCTGGCAGATTTTCCTTCGAGGCTTGAACATCATCTGTGCAAATAAGTTTGAGCTCTCATGCTTCATTCCTTATTCTTTACACTCTTTGTAACGGGTCGTTATAAACTGGGTTTGGGATTGCCTTTCTAGTAATAACATTTTCTAAGCAGTGACATTAAAAGTTTTGCAGAGTTTCTCGCACTTTCTTTTTCCCTTTTTAGGTGAGTGGGGGTAAGTGGTAACTGTATTATTTTGTTCATAAGTTTTGCCCCACTTCGATTAGGTAAATTATTTTTGCATTCCGGTGTGCAAGGTGTAAAGAACCTGAGCCCAAATGTATTGTTGTGGTTGAAATTTAAGCAGTTCCTTCGTGTGTTGGATGAAAGACTTCTATAATAAAGAAGAGGTGAGACTTGTATTTAATAATGTGTTGGATGAAAGAAACGGTCATGCTGATTGCTTTACGCATCATATGTACTTGATTTCACTCTATCTTTTTCGAATTTTGTTGCTTCTAAGGGACAAAAAGTACTAAGGACATTTAATACAGCATATTTATCTCGGTTATCTTTTTAGTTCTAAAACACATTATTGTTTTGAAATATGAAGCATCTAGTGCTTCTCTGAAACGGCTAACCAATTTGCATGCGTTGCCTTCTCTCGAGATATAGCTGAAAGGAAGTTTTCACACTATTTTATTTTTATTTTATGTTATGGCTAAAGATAGTAAAGTCCATTATTCTAAATGAAATGGAAATTTCTTAAATACAAAAACATAACTATACCCAAACCAATTTCGATAAGCTTAGAAGAATGATACAAATGTATCTATGGTGATCGATTCAAATTTGATATGAGCTGTCAAATTTTGTATCATTGAAGTTTTAATTAGAAATATGCATGTAACTTATATTGCGTTTCTCGTCATAATGCCATCAAAATTGTAAACTGAACATTCAATTAAGCTTGGGTTTCAACTAGTCTTGTGTTTGAGCCCTAGCTACCAAAACCTATCATATGATTATTCAATTTACCCTCATACTTGCAGGGACAAGTCTGATTCCCTATTCCTCTTTCAGCTCCAAGACTTCTATTGTAAGTTGTAACCCAAAAACAAATAAATGAATTAAATACTTAACACACTTTACAAACTGTCTTGAAGAACTAAGCTTAATCCAATTAACAACGGGAAAACAAATCATGCACTAACTGATTAATTTGTTATTGAGAATGGTGTTAGTTAAGTAATAAAAATGTCCTCTGTATTCAAATTTGCGTTAAACAATTGCGAATATTCCCCGTTTGGTGGCAGCAAATTCTGTGCTTAAGGTGAAGAAGGTCCCAAGCAAAACACGCAAGGGCAAGAGCAAGAGACTTGTCCCATGAAAAACTTTAAAGGATGTCTGAAAAACAAATGCTACACATGAAAAAGAGAAAGAAAGAAAAGAATAACGTAGCAAAGAACCCCCGAGAGTTCAAAACAAAATATTTTCTTCATTCTTGCTTTGGTACAAGACTGTTTTTGTATAAACTTATTAGGCTTTATGTCTATCCTTTAATAGGAAAGACTTTTTATCTTATTCAGACATCAAAATAATGGAATTCACCAAAATTTAAAAAAAAAAAAAATAGAAAAATGACGGCACACTTTTTAATGGGTTAGTATGAAAAAAACCTTCTCTCCAACAACTCGAGAGATGTATTTCCCAAACTTATTATACATCAATTGCATAAATTAAGTTAACAAATTTTTTTTTTTTTATAATAAGTTAACAAAAATTTAACATGCTATTACTTTTAATAGAAAATAATTATCTCGTACAAAAATTTATGCTAAGATTTTCACTTATTTAACATAAAATAACCATGTGTAGTTTTTTTTTATTAATTTAACCCACCAAACCAAAATTAAATTTATACAAAAATCTCCTTTAATATGAGCATAATTTTACACCAATGTAACTCAACCATAGCAATTAATTCTATTTATATTTAATGACTCTAATTTATTAGATACATTAGCAATTAGATGCAATCGGAACATTAGATAAGATTTTTTTTTTTGGAACATACATTAGATAAGATTTAATGTGAGATTTTTTATTCTTACATCGCTATAAGTTGATCCTGCCCTATATATATAGAGCAGGATCTTCTTACACCAGTATAAGAATAATAAATCTTACATTCAATCTTAACCGTTGATTTTCGTATATCTGACGGTTATAATTTATTAAAAATTAAAAATTAATTAATGAAAATAACTGAATCAATTACAATCGTTTGATAGACGAAAATCAACGGTTAAGATTGAAGGTAAAATTTATTATTCTTATAATGACATAAGTTGATCCCGTCTCTTTCTCTCTCTATATATATATATATATATATAATAACTCTAATTTTTATTATATGAGTTATTGAATGCAAATGAATTAACTCTAATCTTTATTTAAGAATAAGTTGCCCCTATATGTTATCTTATGGTAATTGAATATTCAATTTATTATTTTTAGTCTAGCTCGTTTAACTTGTGATTGAATAAGTTAATTCACAACCTCGAATAATAGCAGCAGAATATAACAATAACATAGCAATTGTTAAAATAAAAACTATTAAAAAGTTTCTAAAACTATGGAAATTTTAAAATTAATCTTATATCAGTACTAAAATATTGTTTAACTTTTATTTTTGAAAACTTCAGTTTGATAACTTAGAATTGATATAACTTTTCTTTAGAATTAAAAGTTAAAATCTGTTAAGACTTTTTTAGAATTAAAAGATTGAATTTGATATAATTTGAATATTATTAACTTGTTATGACGGTTTGTCGTTTCTCATGTGAGGATTCCATTAGTCATTGACACGTGCTCCTCACGGTAAGACGCAAGGGTATGCACGACACGCGCATTTGTTAGTTTATACCCAAAGATATACGCAGCACTCACGCTAACAAACCACGAAATCATATTAAAAGCGACCTCAGAACTACCACTAAAAAATTATGCCCAATTAGAACAGGGAATATCATTTTTTTCCCCTTAACCCAAATTGACTAAATTTGACAATTATTAGATTAGTTTTGATCAAATTTACCGGGAAAGATATTTTTCAAAAAATTAAAAAATTATGGTAAATTAGATCAGTTGGTAATTATACTAGTATGTGATATGATGATAAAACTTAGCATTAAGTACTTTAAAAATGATCATGTCTATTCACCCAAATGAGGTTTCATTTCATCAGGTTTACTTTTAAAAATCCCTACTTGATGAAGTTGGATTGGATTTATTTAGATTGACTTAACCCAAGATCCAACTCAACTCACATCTCACTTTAGGTTAAGTGAACTCAATAATAAACAAAGAATTTTTGCGGCATGGATATAAAATATAGGGGTTTGCATTTGTCATTTAACATGACACAACAAAGTTTCCTACACACACATCATTTTGTGAGCCCACACTTTTTGAAAAAAAAAAAAAAAAACTACGGCACGCAAAACGAATCTTTATAACATTACACAATCACTTTTCCTACAACATAACTCTTATAAAACCATAAAATATAAGACATGTCCAATTTGCTAGAACTTATAATAAAGTTGCTTTCAAAGCAAATGCTACGAAACTTCCTGCAAATTGCCTCAGGCTTTGACCATTCTTTGTCCATACCACATGATTAATGCCAAGTGCCAAAAGTTCCTTTGTAATTTTCCCGTGCTCAAAGGACAACTGCTAAAAGTCAAAAAATACACGCATGCTACCTATATATTTATATATACCCTTATGTTTGTTAGAGATGTCCTATAAACCTCTTAACATGTCTTTGCATGTATATATAAGCGTTTAGAGGTTATGAGGTTTGATAACTTAAAATAAACACCATAAGAAGAGACAAATAAGGAGTTTATGATCATATTCTCATATACCCTTTTATGTTCTTTGTCAATATGTCTCTCCTATCCCCCATTGACTTGCAGAGAATTTTTAAGAAGCTTGACATGAATGGTGATGGCTTTGTGAGCCTTGAAGAGCTCAATTGGCTGCTTCAGAAAATAGGTAATTCACAGTTTAGCTTAGAAGAGCTAGAATCTCTCGTGGGAAAGAGTAGCCTCGACTTCAATGAGTTCTCATTCTTTTACAACTCCATATCGAAGGAGATCAAGGGTGAGAGCAGTGATGATAATGATGGTGATGATACAAAGGAGGAGCTGGAGAAGGACCTTGTCAAAACATTTGAGGTGTTTGATTTGGATGGGGATGGATTCATCACCAGCCAAGAGCTTGAATCTGTGTTGAAGAGGCTTGGCTTTTGGGATGAAAGAAGTTGCAAGGATTGTAGAAGCATGATTTTCTTGTATGACACCAATTTGGACGGAAGGCTTGATTTTGAGGAATTCAAGAACATGATGTTACTTACCACTGCGTGATTCCTTTAATTTTGTCCTGAAAACTTTATTGTAAATCCATTATGTTATCATCATTTGCATGATCTGCTAGCTTTTTTTTTTCTTAATACCAACCCAATTTATCTCTTTGAGGCGAGTCGGTTCCCTGAATATCTCTACAAGTTTCAACTCTTTGAGCTGATCATAGCTCTTATCTCGAATTGGGACTTAGTCACAATTGAAACTCATCACCCCTCTCCAAAGATGTATTTTGTGGAAATACAATAGTGGTACTAAGGTTCTAAGATATGACTCATGCAGTTTTTTTTTTGGTTTTGTGTGTATATATATTTTACGTTATTGACAATCATCCTCTACTTGATATATATATAAAAGTCTATTAATGCTGCTGCTAAATTGGTTAATTAAGCTATTGGCACTAAATTCTAATCAACACAAGCATCCGAGGTAGGTTATATTCACTTCTTATTAATTAGTCGGTGTCTTCTTGTCAAGGCTGTAACTAATTAATGATTAAGAGCTGAATTAGGATTTAGGAGAGATAGTTTTGTTTTAATTAGGATGAAACAAGACCATAGAAACAAATGCTGAAGCAGTTCTATGTATAATTGATGAGGTTGGATATAGTCCTTCTTAAAATAAAAGTTAAAGATGATAGTAATCAGCATATGTTGAAAGAGTTTCGTTTACACAACTGAATAAATGGTTGCGTGTCTGCCTTTGCAGTTTCTTCTTGTGTAAGTTAAATATTGTAAGTTCTTTAAATATGCTTTATTACCTATCTTTTTAACGTATACAAGAAATTTATAGTCTTTCCTATATTTATTTTCTTACTTTTGTGACAAGCTAACTTTAATTATTGTATTCCCTATCTTTATCTCTAAAGAAAAATACTAAAGACGTACATAAAAATGACTGGCATCTAGAAAAGTCCACCATTTCTAGATGCAAATTTTAATATATATCATTTAACTAGCTATCAATGAAAGGTTATAAATTACTTATATTTACATATAAAAGTCGTAGATAGCAAAAGATTTGCAACAAATAATATATATTGACTTAGCTAGGTTTTTCTTCTATTGCACAAGAAAAAAATGCCATCAATAGTTGAAGATTTTTCTAAATCCTTGGGCGGTGTATACGTGGCAAATATGTTATTATCAAAAAATTTATTATTGTTTGCGAAACTATGTATTTATAAAGTCATAGAATACTCATATATAGGTCGGCCACAATGAGAGTTTACAAAGAAATTAAATTCATTCTTTAGGTCACACTATTTACTTGAAAACCTCAACGTCATCGAGCCCATAGAACATAGTATATATTCCATGTGCAATGTAGAATCAACTTTGTTTAAGTGTATATTTTTCTTGAGCTACTTGTCAAATTTTGAATTACTTAATTCATTTACTTTCTACCGTCTATCTAATGTTAGCATCAAATAAAGTTGGTCTGGGTGCCATGAGCATATAAATTAAGAATTGGAATTTGATAAATTGTAATTTTTTATTATATTATTATTTAATATCCTATTGATCCATCATTAAAAAATTTAAATGTATTAATTAGTGATTATAGTAGTTTAATTTTTTTAAACATAATTTTATAATATATGTTCGGTTCAGGTGAACCGTGAATATACACCCAAAGGGTGTTAATTATATGTAGGATCAATATACTCACAGATATCTCTGTGAGAGATAGCATATGTGAATATAGATCAATGTGCACTTGTATAATACGGCAAAAGCCAAGATGTGGTGTGTGTGCACAGTCAGGGGTCTTAAGGGGCCGAGACAAACCGAGCTTTGGTCTTAAAAGGCTAAGCCTGTGTTTAAATGTGTCGGTCTTACCAAGCCTGTTACCTGTTACGAATATAATTATCGGCCTGTGACCTACTTTATTTACAAAAAATAAAAGCCTGATTTAGCCTGTTAGAAAAGAATAAGACAACAAAAATTTATCCAAACAGAATATACAATCAACAACGCTAGTAATTCCATAAATATTCATAAATTCAATGTATATCCAAACAACATAATATAGAACAAAAGCATTCAAAAAGTATGTTTAACTAATAAAATAGTGGTGAAATGGATTGAGAGGAGAGAGGGCTATTATAAATAGTATAAAAATATAAATTAAAATTAAAATTAATATACTAGGCCAGCCTGAGAGGCTCCAAGGCCGAGCTTTTGAATTGGAGCCTGAGGCCTTTTTACTAAACGAGCTTTTATACAAGTCCAAGTCTGGTTTCAACAACCAATATTAGGCATGTAAGCTTAGGCCTTCACGAGCCGAGCCAAAGGCCCCTGGCTCGTTTATCACCCCTATGCACAGTGATGCTACAAGTAAATTAGGTTCAAAGTGTGTACTTGAGGTCTTCAGCCTCTATTTATAACATTTACCTTCTTGGGCTTGGGCCTTGAGTACCTCCAGATTGTTAACTGTTTTGATTTGGGTGTTGGGATAGGAAGCTTATCCCTTAATCCCCTAAGGATCAACTTGTTGAGATATGCCCCTTGATCTTTTACCAGTGGAGTTGTTGAGATATGAATCCAGTCCATAACAGTTGCCCCCCAGCATTGCAGCAGTTCAAGAACTCGGACTGCCGCGATGTAGAGGCCCATTGAACATATTAGCCTTTCCGGGATAATTAGCTTGATAGGCTTCCATTCAAAGCCGAGTTGATGTAGTTTAGCCGAGGTTGGCGTTCCATGTGGCTGAAGTGTCGATGATTGTCCTTGCATTATAGCACGACTGGGATCCATTCTTTGAATCCGGCCTATTTGGCTTGTGACTCATCCTAGGCTTGTGTCTTGAGTGAGTCGAGGTGCATGTCAGACACTTAGGTGCTGCCTTTTTGGTACAGAATCACCGGGCTTATATTGATGCTAAAGCCTGCAGTGTCATCATATTATTAAGACTTTCTGTCTTCTCATCACTTGCTTGGCGAATACATTATTCCACGTGCCATACGCTCATTGCGAGATAGTGCATCAAGACCTGCAAGCCGCCCTTTCATTTCGCTGGCCATTATGGCTTTCATTAAATGCGTGTGTCGTGGAATTACTTCTATGCCACTGGCCTTTCAGTTTTCGCATCCAGTGGCTATACGTTTGGATATGTGCTCCATTGATTTCATTTTGGACAATCCTTGCTCATTTTGCATTCTGGGTTTTTTTTTCCTTTCTTGCTTGGAGAGTTGCTCATTGTTCTTCGTCCTCCACCTCTTCTCTGGGTTTTTGGGAAAGCTCAACCAAGAGTTCTTTGCCTTCAACATTATTTTTTACAAACAGGTACTTCTTAGACATCATCTTCCTCTTTCGTTGTTGCTTTCTTCGTGTGGTTGTCTTGAGTAATCTGGGGTTTTGTATTTGAAAACCCTTTCTGCTTCCTTATTGGTTGATATTCCTAAGGAGACTTTCCTTTTATCGTTTACTTTGTAGAGGGGAATGAGTGACTTTTCAGATGAGTATCCATGGTGATAATTCTGGTACGGCCCCTGGCCAAGATAGTGATGGGGGGAGTCCCCCTTAGGAGAAATATTTAGTCAAGAAATTTCCAAAAGGGGTTCAG
This sequence comes from Gastrolobium bilobum, assembly GCF_033153095.1. Classification (NCBI taxonomy): domain Eukaryota; kingdom Viridiplantae; phylum Streptophyta; class Magnoliopsida; order Fabales; family Fabaceae; genus Gastrolobium; species Gastrolobium bilobum. The sequence continues at coordinate 69,032 of NW_026898390.1, forward strand.
TTCTAGTTTTGGGGTGAGGATTATACAGAATCGACAATTATTTACCGAGGTGGAAGAGGTAAGCGGGTGGTTGGTTTCCTCCCAACGTGGATAGGGTCATGCCACGTCAACAAATGGGGGTCAGAACGTGTGGGGTCAGAAATCTCGGTTGGTTTCCTTTGACCGAGGTCTCATTTCTTTTTCTTCATGCCACGTCAAAAAATGGGGGCATCCATCTTCAGCTTTCCAACAGGAGCTAAGTAACTTAAAGTAACTACTAGAGTATCCCATCTTTCTGGCAACGAGCTCGACAACAACAAAGCCTGTATTTTGTCATCAATGTTCATCTCGGCTTTGGACTGTTGATTCACAATACCTTTATAGATATTAAGGTGCTCAATCATATTCATGTCATCCTTGTATTCGAGCTTCACAAGTCTACGAACCAGGTGTGCTTTGTTAACGAGTCTTCTTCTGAATCATGGACTCTAGCTCTGTCAACAACTCGTATGCATTCGTGAACTCAGACACATGCTCAAAAAGGAAACCGATATACTTCCTGATCGTGGCTATCGCTTTTCGAATGAGGATCTCCCATTCCTTCTCAATTTTGCCTTCAGGCCTCTCTTTAAGGACGATAGGGTCATATAAGTCTTTGCAGTAAAAATGATCTTCCATTATAGGTCTCCAGTATTTGAAGTTGTCTGCATTTAGCTAGAATATGTCACCGTCATATGAAATTCCACTGGTTTCCATCTCGTCTCCTTCAGAACCTGTCGAACTTGGGTTCTGATACCAATGTTGGGAACTTGGGTCCTCAATCTTGGCTTTGAAGCCTTTGCGGATATAAGACCCCATTCTAGAATCGGTTTGTTAACATTACGTATGGCATTAAGCGCAATTACAATCACAGTAATTGAATTATGATACGGATAAACTTGTTCCTTTTTCGTTAATAAACGTTTCTGTTAAAAATCAATTCTGTAATTAAAATAATTTCAAAAACTGTAATCATAATTTAAACTATGTGCGGAACACTTAATGAAATTTTATTTAGACAATACGTTGCTACCACAATGTGCCAAGTAGCCCTTTTAGACCAACAAGGCTTAAAAGCTCATTTTATTGATATTTAACACTAAATACCTCCACTTTTTATGTACTTAAGAATTTTATACCACTTTTATGGTCCTAATCTCCCAATATGTTATATATCTCTTAGTTAGATACGCGTGGGTTCAAACCACGCTCAATTTGAAGCATTGTAGCTCAAGTTATGAAGTTTTGAAGAAAAGGGTGCTGAATTGCATAGAGTCCTGCGTTGATGGCGCCAAACCCGTGTTGATAGCGCCAGAACACTGATTTTTTGCGTCATACGGCGTCGTCAGCGCCAACTTGGCGCTGATAGCGCCAACCCACTATTTGGTACCAAAAGTGTCACGGTTCTGGAGATTTTACTATTCTTTGGTATTTTACCCATAACTTGAGTCATACTTATCAGTTTGACGCAATCTTGGTCTCGTTCAAAAGGTAAGTAAAAGATCTATAACTTCCATTAAGACACAAGGGTCCAAACCTATCATATAGGATATGAGAAATGGACAACAAGACATTACATCTTTATTTTTACATTGATTCTCAAGCTAAAGGTCTTCTTTCACCTAATTGGCATTGTATAACTACTACAAGACATAATCATTACAATTTTAAGACACACACTTATCAAAATAGGCCTCTATGACCTTCCATCATATATACAATAAGAACAACATTACAATATCCAAATGTCTTTGATACATAACCATGGGACTTAGCTACAAAACACTATGATCAAACCCTTGGCTCTCATCAACAACAAGAGACACCAAAGGAGGTGAGCATAGGCTAAGTCCACCAAATAAAGCATGATGTACATATATCAAATGGCTTTCAAATATAAATCATATACATAGGAACTACAAAATGACATGCATAACCAAAATAATGCAATATTCTCATGCATCAATCTAATCCAAGTATGGCCACTTGCCACCAGAGGCTCTTGCAGCATCTGTACCTGAAAGGGGGTCCCCACAACACGAGGTGAGATATACGAATACTTCTCAGTAAATTAGGGGTCCTTGGAGCATCTCTCCACCCCACAGTTCACCCACAGTATAATAGCAATAACCGTAAATAATGCAGCAAATACATATCCATGCAGTGTGTAAAAACATCTCCAAGAGACATCCCTCAAGCTCTTATGCTGTCCTAAGGATACTCAGATGCAAAATAGTCCTACTGGCTAGCTAAACTACCAAGTATTAATTACGCATCGTCATGCAACATACAAAACATAGGAAACCACCATCCTATGCCACACCCTGTGCATACACATACGTATAACAAAGCATTAAACTACTTTATTGCATTTACATACACTATCAACAACCACTACCCATTCCGGGCTTGGTGGAACAATAAAGGGATCAACACCCAAGGTCCGAAGGCTTACCTCAATGAGCTTCAAAGCTTAACATTTGTTCACCACCAATGAGCAATCAACCAAGCTTTACAACAATACCAACAAATCAATACCTACATTAAGGAATTAGACAATCTATCAAGTCAATCCAATGAATACCAATATTGTCATCACCCAAACAAACATATTCACACCGCAATGGCATGAAGTTACCAATTCAAGTGAGCTAATAAAGCTCCATGGCTTCCTCTAATGGTTGGTCCTTCAATGTTGATCCACAAAGCTTAATCCTATCACCCCAAGGGACACAATCAACCATCCAACCAAATCATGGCTCAACAATGCAAGAAACTCCATATGTCCAAGCATGAATTTTTTCAATATATTGAACAACAACCAAATGACAGTCTAAGTCCATTTCTACCCTTTATTTATCATTCCTAACAACTTTTGCAAAGGAATTTAACTTCAATCTCTCTCTAACATACCCCACTATTCATGCATTTCTCAAATTAAAACCCTAAACATGCACCTCATTCAAATTAACCAAAATAAATAAAAAACTTACCACAATCGAACCACAATGGTCCAAGGTGAGGGTTCCAAACCACAAGAATGGAAGACTCCACCTCAAGCTCCACCAATGTCAAATTTTCGCCCCCTTCCTCAAGCAATATCTCACTCCATAATGGTTCCCACTCAAACTAAGTTAGGGTTAAGAAAGAGGAGAGGATTTGAAGTGGTTTTGGCTTTGGAATGAGTTGATTTGGATGAGAAATACGAAAGTTAGGATTTGGAGCTCAGTGGTTATGGCTTATCTTCTCCTCTCCCAAATTTCCAACGAAGAAGAGGAATGAAATGAGTGGGTTTGTCTTTGTTTTGTCACTTAACATAGGTTAGTTATTTCAACTGGATATAAGCCTATCTATCTATTTAACTCCATTCACCACCAAACTTAGCATAATGGACTATAATATTTCTCTAGTAATATTTTGGCTTTATTTTTATATTTTGGGTACTTTTGCCTACACATATTTTTACCCCATAATTTTCACTGACTACACTTTTTACCTCAAAAGTGACTTAAATTCGCTTAATTATTCCTTTTACTTAATTAAACCCCATAATTCATGATTAATTATTTAATCATATGAAATTTTCTATTTAAAGAGGTTAGGGATATTATAGCAAAAGTCAAACGTCGAGCTCGGAACTTGGCTATCGAAGAAGTCGGCCTGAACTCTCCAGGTTGGCCTATATGCAGCAAAAATGAAAAACGCAGAAGGAGTGAGAAACAAAGAAATAAACACAAACATATTTTAACGTAGAAAAACTTTCTCCAATGTGAAGAAGTAAAAACCCACATGAAACTAGTCCAGAATCAAATTTTCACTATAAAAATAATGGGTACAATATATCAAACTTCACCAATAATGGTGGTACACTCAAACTTCACCTACAATGGTGGTATTCTCTTAAACTTCCCTAAGGAGGTCTAACTCTCGAGCTTCTCCCTAAAGGTGCTCTCAAAATTTCCTCAAATTGTTTAACCCTAGCCTTCTCACATAACACAAGCTTATATAGGAGAAGAGGGAAAGATTCTAGAATATCAAAAGTGAGGATTAGGGTTACTTGAGCACCAAGTTCTTTGAGTTTCTTGAGCCCCACTCACTAACATTGGGCCTTGTGTAGCATTAAGGAGGAAAAGCCCAACATATATCATTGCTGTTAAGGACACCTCTATAGTGATCGCTACACCCCTTGGGGTTACATACCTACCTCTCTTGACTCAATAATGGTTCATTACTAATATCTGAAAAGAGGAATAAAAGACCTATTAAGAAGCATCCATAAAGATAGAATTGTTAAAAATCTATCCATTCAAAATTTTATGTCTATCCCTTTCTTTATTATATAGACTGAAATTTTCACGTAACAATACAAGGTGATAGCTAAAATTTTAATACGAAAAGATTCATTCCCAAGATACATACATACAAGGTGATAGCTATATAATATTATTAGTGATTGAATATGTAATTATTACTTAATTAACTATAGCATTTTTAATAACAATAGGAGAATCAGGCTTACTTAGAACTTATGATTAATAATCCTCTCGTCAAAAAAATTTCACCAATCATTTCAAAAACTTCTTTATGCCATTGCTAGTAAAACTGAATCGCTATTTAGATTAGATAGCTCGTGTAATAGTAACTTAATGACATCTTTGAACTATTAACTAAAGCTGTCAAAATAGGCTAGCATGTCCCATGAAGCCCTAGCCCATGTGGGTTAGGGCAAAAAGCTTGCAGGGCCAAATGAACTCTCAATAATAAAGGTCGCACTGGGCAAAAGTCCTATCAGTTAAGGCCAGCCCGTGAACCTTCCAAAATTATAATTTCATAATTTTTTTTATCATATTTAATACATTAAAAAATATTTTAAGAAATAAATATTTAACACTTTCTTAACATATATTATACAAATTATAAATTTTTTATAATTTAATTGTATGCAAATATACAAGTGAAAATGTAAACAAAATTTTAATATAAGTGAAAATTTAGTTATTACCTTTATTAAATTCATTATTAAAGGATGTCATCAAATACATATTTTCTCACCAAGAGTCATAACAGAATACAACAACTCTAGTGAAAAACTAAAAATAACGATGGAAAAATAATCTTAATACCAGTATTCAAATAACTTCTCTTAGTATGCTATACATTGGAAATTAAAATCATTGATTTTCTTTTACTATTACCGTTACAAAAAAATAGTTATTATTATCCACAAAATTTCTAAAGTGCATTTATATTATATGTTTTAATACAAATTTGGATATATATCATGCTTAGCTGTCAATAGAAAATTTTAGTTTTATTGATGCACAAATGAAATTCTATATTGAAACATATCACTGCTGAAAAATTTATTTTTGTTGTAAAATATTATGAATGACCTTTCACATAGTTCATAACATGTGCCTTTTTGTTATTCATGACCTTTGATGTATTCTATGACCATCACATTAATGATGTGTTGAATTGTAAAATATTATGGATGACCTTTCACATCTATTATGGATGACTTTTAATATGGTTCATAACATGTGACTCTTTATTTTTTATGACCTTTGATGTATTCTACAACCATCACACTAATGGTGTCTTGAATTGTAAAATATTATGGATAACATTTCACATGTACTATGGAAGACCTTTCATATGGTTCATAACATGTGACTATTTGTTTTTCATAATCTTTGATGTATTCTATAATCATCACATCAATGGTGTGTTGAATTGTAAAATATTATAGATGATCTTTCACATGGTTCATAATATGTGACTATTTATTTTTTATGACATTTGATGTATTCTATAACCATCACACTAATGATGAGTTGAATTGTAGAATACATTCAAGGGGGAGTATTGTAAAATATAGTGGATGACATTTTACATAGATCATAACATGTGACTTTTTATTTTTCATGACATTTTATGTATTCTACAACCATCACTACAACCATCACACTAATAGTGTGTAAAATTTTAATTATTCCCTTAATTATGTTTAGAGTCCTATATAATGACATATTTTAGATGAAAAAAATGATAATTGGTGAATTCAGAATATAATAATATTTCCTTACCTCCAAAAACTCATACTTGTTCTTATCTTCTTCCTTTGAATTTCTTTCTACACTTCATTTTTTTTATTTCATTTTCTCTATTAAATTCACAACAATTTATAATTTATAATTTATTTTATATTTATAAATATTTAAATTTATATAATTTTTAATTTTTTAAATAATAAAAATTTTGATGAAGAAAAAAATTTGACACGCAGGCCAGCCCTAATCCAACCCGCTAAATTATAAGACTCTGAGGATTAGAGCTAAAAAAAACATACCACAAAAAACTCTAATGAATTAAGGTCAAATATAAGCTTCAACCAATTTTGACACCTCTCCTATTAACTCATGTTCCCATTCCCATTCCCTTTCCCCTTCCCCATATTTTACAACCAACATCAATTCTCTTTTCTCAATCTAGCACATGTATATCTTGTTTTCTTCACTAGTTCCATTTCCATAAATCTCTCCACCCATATCTTTTCTTTTTACATTTCTTTCATTCCTTCTAATGATGCGTGCAACATAGACACTAGAGGAGACATTTAAACAGTAGTAACAATAACGGATCTCCCTCAGTATTCTTCGTTGAGGCAATAAGGATTAATAATACCTTATATATGTACTAAGAACCAAAAGGTGATGGACAAGGTACAACATGATTGAACGTGGTGGGTCCAATTGCATGTTTAATAATAGTATTATATAATAATGTACAATTAAAATGCTACCATAGGTCAATTACCAATCCAAACTAAATTATCACCCAAGATTTATGCTCTGTCCCTATAGCTTGAGGGGGTCGGCAATATTATCCTGTTTGGCAAGATATGCTTCAAATATTTGCACAAGAAGACGAGGATTAGTTTCCACCAGCTCCTTGTAATCTTCATTGATAGTGAGGATGTGCATGTTGTCTGTGATCCTTGCCAAGGCTACATCTAGTAATTGTTCAACATTGTGTAGATGTGCAAAGGCATAGTTTTCAATAGCTTTCTCCCAATTCATATCAGCCATCAAATACTTCTCACAATTCGCCTTAAGATGCATTACCTCATATTTTTCAGCTAAGACTAATAGGTCCCGTGCCATTTGGTTATCAAGGCATGCTTCAGCAGTGTATAAGAAGTTAACAAATGCATAAAGAACATCATATGATACATCAGAAATCTTGATGGTGCCACTCCGGCTCTCCTCCATATCATTCTCAAGCATTGCTTTGAAAACTGGAGAGCGACTAACCTAATTGTATCCATGTATCATAAGATATCAATAGTTTTATTATGAACATAAAAAAAATAGAAAGAGTCCTAACGTATAGGAAAATATAGCAGTTCGTAAATCTCATCAATTACTCAACATTTTTTTTTCAGTTCATTTTACATCAAAACAACAACATAAAGCAAAATACAAAGTATGATCGAATGCGTGTCTCATTTTGTTGTTGTTGAGAAAAACAGTCTGAGATTAAGAAATCTCATGTTAATCTTTGTTTATTGATTAACATGTAAGGATTCAGTCAAAGGAAGAAATTCACATAGTATTGACTACAAAAGTGTAGAACCCAATTTGCATACATAATAAGAGTAACTCATAGGCCATTTTACATTCAAACAATACCAGAAAGCAAATTGCGAAGTATGATGCAATGCATGCCTCATTTGTTAATTAAAAACAGTCTGAGGTTAAACTTTGTTCACTGATTTGCATATCAGGATTGAGTCCAGGAAAGAAACTCGTAGCATAGACAACAAGAGTATGGAATAGAAACTCGTAGCATAGACAACAAGAGTATGGAATCCAATCTGCATACATCATGAGTCAATTCATACGCTATTGCCATGTATTTCTTAAAAAATTTAGAAAAACAAAAATATAAAAGAAAGAAAATTTGGACTACAAAACCTCACTAAGGCAACCTGCTAGTTCATGATACTTTTTTTCAAACCCAATTAGGTTAGGTTATTACAAGTTTTCCCCTGTTTAATGGATATGATAATTAAAAGTTGGAGTGGATGCTTGGTAAGAGTGGTAGGAAAGAGAATGGGGAGAGTGTTCAAATACCTTGCCAATTTTCACATCACCCTTTTCCACCTATATCTCAGAGCAGAGGAGGTCCAAATTAATCTATAACCATGATTGAAACCACTGAACATAAATAATCTCAACACTCAACCGGAAGCACCACTTAATTCTTAAATGCAAATGTTTTATGACAGATGCACATTAAATCTTAAGGTTAAGTATGATTAACTATCAAAGGCATGATAGTAAACCATTCACCAAGCCCAAAAATCTAGACTCTCCAGGGATCCAGCCACACTATAGCTTATAAACATAACACATGACACGGTTCACATGTACTTTGATGAAAGATTGGGTAAATTGATCTCATATCTACTTACATAACTAGGGACACCTTCAGAATTTTTTAATCCATCAATGTGTGTGTCTATACGCTTATACATATTAAACAAAAGGACAATAAATCATCTTAATGCTAAAGCCCAACATTCATACAAAATCATATCAAAAAATAAAATAAAAAAATATAAATAAATCACGCATTAAAAATAAAAATAAAAATAAATAAATCAGGCATTAAAAATAAAAATAAAAATAAAAATAAAATAAAATAAAATAAAATAAAACCCTAACACAAAACAAAGGGACATCAGAAGGAGCTTGTGATTGTCAAAATCAAAACTTGGAGGAACCCCAAAAGAAAAAAGAGAGACAAAAGTTGGATATAGGAACTGACCAGGACAGCTTTGTGAGCTGGAACGCAGGCAGAAGAAGGGTAATCAGAGGGAATAAGGGTGACATCGGTGGTGGAACTGTTGGTGGAAGAATATATGGGAGAAGACAGCTTCAGGAATGAAACATTCGACTTCAATTCTTGGATCTCCCGCTTGAGTTCATCCTCTGTCTCGTTGGCTTCCTCGTAGCATACCTTGCACGTTCCCGCGTTTTCGGGGTCGTAATCATCCTCGCATGAAAGGCATCGCCTGGTGATATTCTCCTCCTCGTCGTAATCTGTGTCCGAGTAGCGCCTCGCCAACGCCGAAGTAGTGCACCGCCACCGCCGCGACATTGTCCGGGACATTCCCTTCCGATGAGATTGGTTTTGCTTTCACATTATCTCACAGAAAATACAGCTAGTCGTATTTATACTCTGTTCTATTTTTTTGCACGCTTTCGTAATAATACCTTACTTTCTTGCAAATGGCGTCATTTTTAGTTCTTTTTTATTTTAGGGGACATTTAAATCTCATATTGTAGGAGATATTTTTTCATGTCATAGACCCAACACATGGTAGGTCCCACCATGTAGTAAAAAATAAAAAATAAATAAATAAAAGGCACGTTTATCGATGTATCTACAACATAAGATAACTCTATCCTATTACATGAGAGAATAATTTTCCTTTATTTTTATATATATCATTATCAAACTAATAATAGTTCACTTAGCGCCCGTAATCGGAGAAATTATTATCATTTTGGAAGAAGTTTAAAATTTTAATATTGTATTTGTTTTGAACCCATTAAGAATATTTGTGATTTATTAAAAAAAATTGTCATGAAATAGTATTCACATTCTATTCATGGCTTTTAGAGGGTGTTTGGTAGGTGGAGAAATATTTTTATATGGAAAGTGACCCTCGCAATGTGATTATCCCATACTTGGTAGAAAGAAATCTAAAATTTATCCTGGTAAAGTTACATTCTCAGGATTCTTGTTTACACACATTTTTCATATTTCAGAATACCATTGATAAGGTGGTATTTTATAAATACTATACGATGGGAAAATGGATACAAAATTTTCAGACAAAAATACCCATGCTTGAATATCAAGAACATGTTAAGCTCTTGAGGCTGAGCTTTGGGGTAGCTTGTGAGGGCTGCAGTTCGCTTGGAGCTTGAATATCAAGAAGCTTGTCCTCTTGTGTGACTCCAGAGAAGAATGTTCATGTGCCAATTCACTCATTGAGGATGCTGATCGCCTGCATCTAGTAAGAAACAATTGGGGTCTCGTGTGGAAAACTCCCTCTGCATGTCACTTTGAGAACATTATATACGTGTATGACTTTTGTGAGGGATTAGAAGCATTTGTGGTCTTTTCCAGGATGTAAACGTTTCTGTAACAAAAGTTGAAAATCAATTTCCTTTTAAACTTGCATTCCACTCAAACTTGCGTTGGCTGAATGTTAAACCCAGAAGGAGAAATTTTGTTTTGAGCCTAGATATCAGATTTTGTTTGTGGCTGAATTTTAAAAGGGTAATTTTATAAAATTACCACACATTTCGAGTAATATTTGATAATCAACCAAACATAGCATTAGTAAACTTGAGCCAATATTCCCGCTAATATCTTAACCTACCAAACAACTGTTTTGTCACATTCCCGGAATACTCATTTTTTCGCAATATTTCCGTAATCACGATTCTCTGATAAAAAAATTTCTCCTGTGCCAAATGCCTTTTTAAGTATTAACGCTTTCATTCATACGCCGGTGTCAATCAACTGTTTGGGAAAATATTGAGTACGATGGTTTTTCAGGGAACAGTGACCAAAATGCCATTGTTCACTAACTTTTTACTCAAATGTCACGCGGTCAAGTTCGCTACAGTGTCCAGCGAACTTCGTTTGTTGATTTTACATTTTTTGGTACCTAGTTCGCTACTTATAGTAGCGCACTATGGTAAAAAATGTCTGCCGTTCACTTGGACAAGTTGGCTGCATAGTGCAGCGAACTACATGCTAGTTGTCATGTTGCTTTTCAACTGTATGAAAGGAAAACGTCTTCGCACACTGACCCCTATATCTTCCAACACTTTAGTTTCTTTATTTGGAGAGAGAGGTAGAAAAAAAAAAGATGGAAGGAAAAAGTGAGGATGATTACATTATAAAAAAAAAGAAAATAAAAAGAAAAGGTGAAATTTTAGTGTGTCTATGGTAAAAGCTGGACTTTTTTTTGTTTTTTTGAAATACTAAAAGATGGACTTTTGAAAAGATAGAGAGAGAAAATGCAAGGAAGGAAACAACTTTTGGCAAGTGAAAAAATTACTGTTACCAATAAAGCATAGAAGAGACGGGCGTGGTCAGAGGGAGCCAACTTTCATTATACCAAGATCGCTAGGTTGGATAGTGAACTTGGGTAAAACCTGCCACGTGTCCTAACTTTATTCTAACAGATTGTCATTTTTATTATACCAAGTTTGCTGGAACAGTGACCAAAGTGCCCTTTTTAGGCAAAAATTTAACCCAAAAGTCACGCGAACAGTACTTTTTACCAGACTGCCAGGTGGCGTAATTCGCTACGATTGTTAGCGAATTACGTTCGCTAATGATTTCATGACACGTGGCCATATTGCAGACTAAATTCGCTGCCACTGGTAGCGATTTATGACACGTCAGCTTTTTTCTACGAAAGTGTACCACGTGTCACAGAATCATTGGCGAATGTAATTCGCTACCAGTCGTAGCAATTACGCCACATGGCAGTTTGGTAAAAAGTATTGTTCGCGTGATATTTGGGTAATTTTTTTGCCAAAAAAAGGATATTTTGAAGAGAACTTGGATACAATCCAGATTGAGTCATAGAGAACATGCATTTTTTGGATAACTGATATTTTATTGGGCTTTAAAACTCTAGTATATTTCCAAGCTTTTGGATACATGACATGAAAAGATGGGACAATAGAGGCTAAAGAGAAAAAGGCATAATCAGAAATTGCTGTAAGTGCTACCTGCGAGAGTAAGCAGGTCAAATATATATTGTATATGTGGTTGATATGAAATTTAAATTGCTGCTTTGCTTTGTTTCATGCAGAGTATAGTATTTTGGGTTGGGATATTGTAAGCCAATTTTTCCCTAAATTTGTATAAACAAATTTTTATACTATGTTTAAAATCAAAAGAATGAAGGGTTTTTTTTTTCCTCTTGTTTAGAGTTCAATATTTTATTGCCGTTTCTTTATAAAACTTGTTCTGCAATGCTGCACTTGATTGTTGGTCAAAGATCTCACTTTTTTGAATATTGTGCCTTTATACCAGCACACCCTTTCTGTGGTAGTTTCTTTTGGGAGTTCGGAATGGTAAATGGCTGGTGCTCAGAAACTTTAGTGTGATTTATTCATGAACGTTTATATTAACTCTTCCTAAAGGTTTGAGTAGTAAATCCTCGAGTTGGGTTGATGATGCAGAAATTTTTTTAGAGGGGGTGAAAATAAAATACCAAATCCGACACAAGCCACACCTTGCCACTGTTCTAAACATGGATCTCCTCCCATAGGTTTCCACCCTTGAAGTGGTGGTGAGCCCAGAGCAACATACAGACTATTGCTTGTTGCAATTGTGACCATAACAAATATTAAAATAGATTAGTCTAGATAACTTTTGCACTTACAAACAGAACATGCATGATATTTAACAAGGTAAGATTAACCCTCAATGTTTCAAATGTGGTGTAACGTAAAGAGTAAAAGTGGTGTAACAAGGAGAATGAGGAGGGCTAGGAGGTGGGGGAGAAAAGAAGTAGAATGTCGCCGGTGGTGGAGGTTTACGAGGCCTATATTTTGGAAGAAACTGCGGCATATGTTGGTTGCTCGCTCGTGGTGTACATGGCTTGACTTCGAGGCACATGTATTCACTCTCTTGAGGATTTGAGAAAGAGGTCATAGAGGGGCATGAGTATACAAAAACACATGAACTGCATAGTAACAAAGTCAACAGAAATGCAATCCAAATTTGAAAGCTACTCATCTTTCAAATTTTGGGGGCGGAGCGGCCATCAACTCTAACCCCCCTAGATCCGCCTCTGGATGCATCATGAATTTCTTCTTGTCTTGGACTTGGTAGAAGCTAGATGCATACATTTTTAATAAGTTTGATGCCTTGGATGGCATCATTGATGTTGTACATCCTGTGCCATCTATCTTATAAATTTTTTCACCTAAAATGGTTTAATTCCCGTCTATAAAATTCAAGATAATAGATACTATCACAGATTTTATTTCACTTTCAGCCAATTGTTTATGGACTCCATGGCAATCCATTATCTTACACTGGTTTGTAGTTACACCAATTCTTAGGTAGCCCTTTAGACCATAATCATTCTGGCGAGCAGTTAATATGTGTAAAGACATCTTTTTAATGGATAAGTGCATTTCTAAATTAGAGCCATGCAAAACAACTGCCTCCATGGTCAACTCTGGCTCAAATCCACATAGAAGCACCCCGCTTCAATCCCTTCATCCAGTATGTAAATGACACAGATACACTTTGACATGTCCTCGTGCATAGCACGTGTTTGGTTGCTCTCAGTTTCTCTGCAATCCTATAGCTGACTTAATTTGGTTAGAGCTTTGTTGAGCTATTCAAAACGAGTTCCAATTACTGATTTCAATTGGGCCAAAGGCTTCTTTTAAACATTTTCATTTGTAAGGCCGTGAAAGGTGAAATGATATTTATAGAAAGAATATATGACATTCAAATAAAGAAAATAGCATAATAACTACCCAAAAAGAAAAAGAAAAAGAGAATATAGCATAATAAGCAAATTCACCCTCTTAAAAACTACTCAATTTTAATATATACGAGTGGATATCTCAATATTAACGACCAATTAATAAGCAAGCATCTTTGCCTAAACGTTTGTTCATGGTACAATTATGTTTTGATATAATATAATGATCGGTAATATTGTCGGTGCATCATGTGTGTTTACATGCATGGCTTGTCCCAAGCTAGGATAAAGGAAGAAGGTTGACGTCAGGTATAGCGAGTTGGTCATAAAAATTAGCTATATTTATGAGTTGAACCTTATGATATTTCATTGGGGCGCACCCTTCATAGGGACGCGTTGCATTGGGCCCCGGGTATAGCAAAAAATGGGCTAGGGCCCTTACCACAAAGCAAGGCATTGCATCGGTCTCAAGATGTAGTCATAAATGAGCTAGGGTCCTTGCCTCAAGGCAAGGTTCCAGGTCTTCACCCGGATTTGGTGACAAGTAGGTCAGGGTCCCAACATGCAGATGAGCAAGTGTGGCAGACAAGCACTGCCTAAGGGTTAAGGATGCGATTGGAAAACTGGAACATAGGAACCTTAATGGGTAAACTGAGGGAGTTAGCAGATGTTTTTGCTAGAAGGAAAGTGAATATTATTTGCTTACAAGAAACTAAGTGGGTTGGAGAAAAGGCCAAGGAAGTGGATGGTATCAGTTTCAAATTGTGGTATAGAAGTACAAATAAGAGTCGAAATGGTGTTGGAATTATGATCGATAGAAGTTTTAGAGATAGAGTTGTTGACATCAAAAGGAAAGGCGACGAGATTATTTTGGTTAAGCTTGCAGCGGGTGATTTAATCTTAAATATCCTCAGTGTGTATGCACACCAAATTGGATTGCAATCCAATGATAAGAGCCAATTTTGGGAAGACTTGAAGGATGTTTTGAGAGGGATACCATGAGAGGAGAAAATTTTCTTAGGAGGAGATCTAAATGATCATGTTGGTAAAAGCAATGGAGGTTTTGGCTATAGAACGAGAAATGAGACTGGAGAAGATATCTTGAATGTTGCACCAGCCTATGATTTAACGCTAGCAAACACCATTTTTTTGAAAAAAAGAGTCACATCTAATTACATATCATAGTGGCCAAAATCGTATTCAAATCGATTTCTTTATGGCTAGAAGAGAAGATAGAACTTGTGTCGAATGTAAGGTCTACCTTGGAGACTGTGTCACTATGCAACATAAGCTGGTAGTACTAGAGGTTCGGTTCAACAAAGTACTTAAAATGAGGAAGAGGGCTAAGAACCTAAGGATAAGATGGTGGAAGATAAAGGAGGGAAAACATAGAGAGTTCAAGGAAAGAATGTTGCATGAAGGACCATGGGAGTTTGATGGGGGAGCAAATAAAATATCGAATGAGATGACTATGTGTATTCAAAATATAAAAAGGAGGGTGTTGGGAGAAAGTAAGTGAAATGGATTTCATACAAAGGAAACATGGTGGTGGAATGGAGAGGTGCAGGAGGCAATTAAACAGAAGAAGAATGCTTTAGATTTTTGCATAAAAGTCCCAACGAAAAGAACTTGTAAAAGTTTAGATTGACGAGAAAAAAATGAAAAGAACGTAGTTCGGGAGCTAGAAACAAAGTTTTCGTCGATTTGTATAAAAACTTTAGGAGCAAGGATGGTGAAAAAGGTATATATAAACTTGTAAAAAGGAGTGATAAGAAAAGTAAAGACGTTACCCAAGTTAGATGCATGAAGGATAAAAATCAAAAACTTTTGGTGAGAGATGAAAATGTAAATGAAAGATGGATGAACTACTTTAACAAGTTGTTTAATGGGGATGGCGATAAAAGCGAGGTGGACTTGGAGGATACTTATGATGATTTGAATAGAAGATTTGTACGCAGAATCAATACACATGAAGTTAAGGAGATTTTAAAGAGGATGAAAACTAATAAAGCCTTGGGACCTGATGGTGTCCCTATTTAAGTGTGAAAAGGCCTGAGGGATGTGGCAATAAAATGGTTGACCAATCTTTTCAATAAGATTCTTTAGACAAATAAGATTTCTGATGCATGAAGGAAAAATATGATTGTGCCTATTTACAAAAACAAGGGAGATATTCAAAATTGTTCTAACTATAGAGGCATCAAGCTAATGAGCCATACTATGAAGTTATGAGAGAGAGATATTGAACGTCGCTTGAGGAGGAGACCAAGGTTTCTGTAAATCAATTTGGATTTATCCTAGGAAGATGTACCATGGAAGCGATTTTCTTGATGCGACAATTAATGAAAAGATATCGAGAAAAGAAGAAGGACTTACATATGGTGTTCATAGATATTGAGAAAGCATACCATACCCAAGAAAAGTTTTATGGTGGGTTCTTGAGACGAAAAAAGAACCATAAAAGTATGTAAATTCAATCATGGATATGCATGATGAGGCTATTGCATGTGTGAAAGCTTGTAATGGAACATCAAGTTATTTTCTTATTACGGTAGGTGTACACTGATAAGTGTCCAAGAAACTATGTTTTTATTGTTAAATATAGTTCAAATAATAATTAATATAAGTAAAAATGTAGTGTTAATTAATAAAATATTAGAATTTAATAATAAAATGCCAACAAATAGATAAGATTCTAATCTTTTTTTGTTGTTCAAGTTGTTTTATACTAGGAATAACAAATTACTAACCTGATGAGGATGAGAAGGCAGTTGGCATCAGCTGAATATCAAAGGAAAAATAGAAAATAAATAATTATAGAATATTCAGCCACGCTCGATCTATTGCTCGCTTCAACGAGCAAGTGAGCGAGGAGAGAAAGTTTCTCGCTGGGCTAGCTTGTCCAGAAACAGAGCCCCAATTTTAAGCCTTTAAAAAGAACGCGAGTAAAATCGGAAAGGGAATTTTGGAGATGCGAAAAAAAGGAGAACTCAGAAACGAAGACGAAGGCAAAAGCGAAGGAGAATACTGGAGCTTTGTAGAGAAGAAGGAAGAAATTAAATCTGCATCATCGATCATCATCATTAACCAAGTTTCATCATGAACTTTATTTACTTTACATTAGCTTTTAATTCTGTTTTTATAATTATGCATAACTAAATTCTCTAAGCTAGTAGTTAGGGCAAGACAGAACCAATGGATTCTTAGACGCTATTTGCTTTTCTTATAATTATATGTTCTTGATTTAAGTTATGCAATTAATCTGTTTTAAATTCCTAGTCTTGTTTATGATCTGGCCAATCTTGAATGAGCATATGAGTCGTGCATGACAATAAGGATGTTGGTGTATTGATTCTGATTGGTTGATTGCTAGAATTTGTATGATCTAGGGATAGACTTATGAATTCTATAACCGTAGGTTCTTGCGTTAATGCTTATTTTATGAAAAAGTACTAAGGGATTAGGCTTTTGAGTGAAGTAAATGATCAGATTACCAAGGGATTGGGATTTGATTGAATATAGAAAGAATTGTTAATAACTGGATCTTGAATATAATTATAAGAATAGGTAAACTAGTTTGGAAATCATTGGGGAAGTTAAGTCCTAGCTACGTCTTTTATTAAAATTCAAAACCAAATTTTTAGCTTTATTAATTCTGAATTTAATTTCTTAAATATTGAAAACTAAAAATAAGTAGTTAAAATTCTGTTTTAATTTAATTAAAATATTCTCAAGAAACCCTTTCACGATCGATCCAACTTTAATTAAATAGGTAAATTAGTGATTGGTCATCAGTCCTCGTGGGATCGACAACTTACTCTTATCACTTTATTACTTGTACGACCGGTGCACTTGCCGAAGTCGCAACAAGTTTTTGGCGCCGTTGCCGGGAACTAATTTAATCAACATTACTTTTATCTATAAAATTATAGATTGGATCATTTTATTTTATTGTCATTTTATTTTTATTTTCTTTCTTTGTTAGTTTAATATTTTTATCATTATTTATTTAGTTTTGTTATTTTATTTTGCTTTCTTAGTTTAAATTGTTTACTTTAAATCTTAAATTTTAAATTTTCTGTTAGTTAGTGGTTTCCGTTAGTTGGTTCCACTGAGCCTTAGTTTTCTAGTTTATACATCTGTGAGGCACTGTTAACCCCAGTGACCTACAATACGAACCAGAGTTAGGACGATTAGAAAGAACCAATAGGAAGCGTTTGACCACGAAGAAGACACAAGACGCATCAAGTTTCAGTTCTGCTGAAGAACCAGTCATGGCCGAAGATAACCAAAACCCACCAAAGATAGCGTAGTACTTCTGGATTTTTGTGTGACCGCAAAATTTTTCTTAAGCTAAAAGAAAAATTCTATAGAACAGTAGTAAGACATGCAATGTTATATGGAGATGAATGTTGGCCAGCACATAGGCAACATGAACATAAAATGGGAGTAGCAGAAATGGGAATGTTAAGGTGGATGTGTGGTCATACGAGGATGGATAAGATAAGAAATGAAGATATTCGACATAAGGTAGGAGTACTAGCGGTGGCTGATAAGATGAGAGAACATAGATTGAAGTGGTTTGAGCATATAATGAGAAGCTCCCTGGCTGCTCCTGTTAGAACAAAAGTTTGTTACCAAGCTCGATATAAAGAAAGGTAGAGGTAGATCGAAACTTACTTGGGGAAGGTAGTAAAACAAGACTTAATGAAGTGAGATATAGATTGGAGGACGGTGTGCTTTAAGACAGAATGGAAAAAAACTATTAGCATGGTGGATGATTAGATCCGTTGTTATTCTTATGTTCCATCCCTTTTTAGTCCTTTTTCTCTTTATCTTCCACCTTCTTCTTCTTTTCCCCTTCCCGCCTTTTCTTTTTACAGCCTTTTTATTTTTACTTATATATATATATATATATTATTTTATTTATTTTTATTTTTATTACTCTGTACTTTTTATTTGGATTCATTTATCATCGATCCTAATTAGTTTAGGATAAAAATATTGTTAATGTTGATGAACTTGGATTTAATTGGTTCGTCAATATGGTTGTTGGTGAATGGGACCTGATTTACCGACGAACCTAGTTCATGAGGGGCATCCCAGTTCGTCCAAGATTGAAAATGTAGACTAAAGTGAATGCTGAACCAAACAGATATTCCAATTAGGGGTGTCAAAACGGGTTGACACGGCACACATTTGACACGACACGAATTTGACACGACACGAATACATCATTCGTGTCAAAATTTTCAACACTAACACGGCACGAATTTTTGGCAGGTTGACACGACACGACACGAATAACACGCAAAATAGGGGTCAAAACGATAATTGACATTTTAAAAATTTAAAAAAATGGGTTGAAATTAAAAAAAATTAAAAAAATAATAATAAAAAATAAAAACAAAATAATTAAAAAAAATATGGGTAACACGAACACGAATACTTCAACACGAACACTACACGAATTTTTTACTGGTCATTTTTTCCAACACGAACACGGCATGATTTTTTTTTGTGGGTCAACCCGAACACGAATTTTCGTGTCGTGTCACGGGTTGACCCACGTGTCATAACCTATATTGACACCCCTAATTCCAGTATTATCGTGACTCTCCCTCTCTCTTTTTCTAAATTTCTAATTTATTATCGTACTATCTATATACTTTCAATGAAAATATAACACCTGTAGCGCACATATTTTGTGAGGAGAAAAAAACTACATCTATATATTTTCAGAAATATATAATTGTAATTTCATTTTAAATGTGAATTGTATCCACTTTTCAGTGCGACAGTAATGTCAAAAATGTTGTCCTCTCTTTATCCCTTTCCCTCTCACTCGAATATTGATGGTTTTGTCACCCATGACGATTACATCTAATATTTAAGATCCATATGTACTCATCGTATCATTGTTTGGTCGAAGCTTGGTTGATATGTTGGAGGTTTTGGTCAATGGAGTTGGTGATCCTCGTCCATCTGGCACGACATTTTCTGGGAGAAAATGAACTAGAGGTGAGTGAGAACCACCTATTCCCATGATAGCTTTTGTTTCATTTTCAATGCACAAATTTTAGGTATTTAGTGTTTTGTAATTTTATAATTAATTGTTTCTATTAACGACTTGTTAATTGTATGGAACTAAACCATGAAGATTGTTATGTGTGTTTGGCTTTTCAAGTGAAAAACAAATTAGTCATTTCAAACGATAAGATAGCCCATTTATTTGCCTTAGATAACTTTGATTGGTTATATTCTGCTTAATTTTGGGAACCCGTACGCATATGTAGCAGTTATACTTAGAACAAACTCATTTGAAAATTACTGTCCGTGGGCGATTCTGAATTTTATAGCAATGAAATCTTCCATTATAAGGATTTATGTAATAGAATTGAGTAATTTTTTTATAAGTTAAACATGTTATTTCTGTTATCATTTATAAGATTGAAAAATTCAGTCGAGACTAAAATATCAGGTGAAGATATTTTTTCCTTTGAGAGATAAAGATTTACTCCAGCCATCTAAAATGTTAAGTTATTCAGTATGGTACCGCGTAACTGTCATTTCTGGTTTAGTCTCACACGTGTCTTCTACACGTTACAGAATACAGACCTTTGCAGCGACAAAGTAGTCTTCTTATCGATTAAAATTGGAACCTTTTATCCAATAAATTAAAGCCAGAAGGCTCACATAAATTATAGCCTATATTGTTAAGATCATTGACACGTCAGACGTGTATATTGGGGAAATATAATATAGATGTACCGATCATTCGGCATATTTTTTATTAAATATAAAAAAATAACATATTTATATTATCTTTATGATTATTTCTTTTTATATCCCTAATTTTTTTTTAAAGAGTATTTACTATTTACTCCTATTATATCGAAAATACACTCATGTATTAGAATTGTTAAGGTCCTGTTTTGAAACAACTTTTTCGTTTTGTTTTGTTTTTTACCTGGCACTTGTTAAGGTCCTATTTCAGACAAACATCAAACAATCACACCTTGTTCATAAAAAGACAAAAACAAAAAAAAAAAAATTCAAAACTTTTTCTCTCTCTTCAAATGAGTCTCTTCCTTTCTTCCTCTCTTCTGTTGGATGTCTTTGCCAACTACCGCTTAAAGGCTCTTTCCTTTTCTGTGTTTTTTCTTCCGAATTTCTGTCGCCTTCAATTTGGGTTTTTTCACCCAAACCACTTGAACTGTGGTATCGTCCGATCCCACCAGTTTTACAATCTTACCCATTGATTCCATCATATCAAAGAGAAAAACTATCCCAGTCGAATCGTAGCATTGTACGATCCTACAATCTTCTACGCGATTTTAAGAACATTAATTATAGCAATCAAAAGCAACTGTTATATTATGGAGGCTTAAATCCAAGTAGAACAATTTTTTTAAAGCAATTGTTATATATATGGTTTTAATTGCGTGGGATCGATGTGGATCCGTACGAGAGAAAAAGAAAACATAGACTTCATATATTTTTTTGTGTGTATTTTTATGAACATTATATAAAATTATCTAAAGTATATCTTTATATATATATATATATATATATATATATATATATATATGGGAAAAATATATATTTATTTAAAGGATATAAGTTTATATCTTTTTAGATTCTAACCGTTGATTTCCGTCCATCAACGGTTATAATCTATTAGGTCAAACTTAATGGTCCAAATTTATTATTAATTAATTAATAATTTTAATCCAATAAATTATAACCGTTGATTGACGGAAATCAACGGATAAGATCTAAAAGGATATAAGTTTATATCCTTTAAAAGGATAGATGTTATTCCCATATATATATATATATATATATATATATATATATATATATATATATATATAAGGAGGGATATTGTAACAACCAAGTAGTGTTACTACCAATGTTACTCCCAATCAATTTCACCGTTAGATTGTTATGTTGATTCAACGATTATATTTATTTCCATCTTTGTATGGTTATGATTCTCCATAATTAATACTTTATATTTATTTTCACCTTTGTATGGTTATGATCTCCCATATTTAATGTGAAAGCATTAAATATGGGGAATCATAACCATACAAAGATGAAAATAAATATAACCGTTGGATCAACATAATCGATCTAACGGTGAAATTGATTGGTAGTAATATTGGTAGTAACACTAGTTGGTTGTTACAATATCCTATCATATATATATATATATATATATATATATATATATATATATATATATGAGATATGTTGTTTTATCTACTTTTTTCATGCCTACTTTGTCTGTCATTATCCAACACCCTTAGATCAGAATCTCAACTAACTTTTATCATTTCTCTCTCTTTTTTGAGATTCTGATCTAATGACGATGGAGATTGATATATAAGTTAGACATAAAAAAAGATAAGTAGAATAAAATTTCCCTATATGTATTTATAAGAAGGAAACTTTTCGTTACATATATAGTATAAGAGAAATACACATTTTGCTTACCAAAAAAAAAAAATACACATTTTAACACATTCAATCTCTTTATTTTTCCAATAAAAAGTGTAAAAGTGATTAAAAATAACTGAGTGCAAACAACAAACTTTATTACATATATAGTGCACAAAATAAGGAGCACTATCCACAAGCCTATACTATTGAGACAGTAATGAAAAACTCACACAAACAAGCACATGTACATGCTTATTTTATTTTTTAAAAACTTGACATTTATATATATCCCTACACAATCATGGAAGCTAGTGGCCAGGGTCTATGTTGGCGCTATGCAAAGCTATGGTCTCCATGGTCAAGCCAGGGCCAAATCCATATAAAACACCCCAATTCAGTCCTTCACCAGTAGTGGATTTTCCTTCCTCCATTGACCTCCTTCTCATCTCATCCAATATAAATAAGACACATGCACTCGACATGTTCCCATACTCACTTAGAACATGTTTTGTTGCTTTTAGTTTATCAGGCTTCAACCCAAGTTTTGCTTCTATTTGCTTCAAGATTGCAGGGCCACCAGGGTGTGTTATCCAAAACAATGAGTTCCAATCACTTATCCCAAGTGGGTGAAAGGTTTCTTCAAGGCTTTTCTCTATGTTATCACCAATCAACTGGGGAACATTTTCCTTGAGATGGAACGTGAGTCCCACCTCACGCAAGTGTCCTTCAATTGCACCTTCAGAGTTTGGTAGAATTGTCTCTGAGGCTGAGACAAGGTGGAATAGTGGTCGTTCAATGGATGTGTCAGGGTTGGATCCAACAATCACAGCAGAAGCACCATCACCAAAGAGTGCTTGTCCCACTAAGGAATCCAAGTGTGTTTCAGAGGGTCCACGAAATGTAACAACTGTGATCTCAGAACATACAACAAGAACACGTGCACCATCATTATTCTCAGCGAGATCTTTAGCAAGACGAAGCACAGTGCCACCAGCAAAACAACCCTGATGGTATAACATGAACCTTTTGGTGGATGGTTTGAGACCTAAGAGCTTCACAAGTTCATAGTCAGCACCAGGCATGTCCACACCCGAGGTGGAGCAAAATATAAGATGAGTTATCTCTGACTTGGGTCCACCCCATTCCTTTATGGCTTTAGATGCTGCCTTCTCTCCAAGCTTTGGCACCTCCACAACCAAAATGTCTTGGCGTGCATCAAGGGATGGTTCCTTATAAGTGCCTATGTTGGGGTTTTCCTCGAGGATTTCTTCCGTTAGGTGTATGTAACGTTTCTTTATCATTGACTTCTCACCTGTTCAGGACACGAAGAAGATAGAGTCAACAAAATAATCTTCTCACATTATATGTTGAATCAAACTATTTCTTTTTGCAAAGGTTTAATATAAAAAAATGATGTACGTGAGAAATCGATGAGAAAAAGTTATTTCTCAATTTTTTTGACTTTTTAACGTACGCATGAAGCATGCATATTATATATATCGGTGCATGCATGACGACATGCATGCAATTTGAGGTTGATGCAAACACTTAATCAATATAATCAAATAAAAGTATAAAAGCTAAGCTACTATGAAAGTGAGCGCGCGGAAATGCACACAATGATACAATATTGATGCTGCATGAATATATAGATAATAATCCTTTAAGCTTACATATGCGCTTCAACTTGGCCTTGAGTTCAGTCTTGTGCTCACTCTTGGTCACTCGGAAGTAGTAATCGGTGAAGTCAGCTTGGTAAACACAGTTGGAAGGAGTTGCAGTACCAATGGCTAGTATAGTGGCTGGGCCATGAGCCCTTTGCGCCTCTCTTATTTCCCTTAAGTATGCCATTTCGTTGGGGAATGAGGGTTAAAGACCTAAAACACAAATAAGGGAAAGTTAAGAGTGGAAAATGTACGTCTAAGGCAATTAGAACCAATCCCCCTCACATCTATTTATAGAGATAGATTGGCTCAACATATTTTCACTTTATCCATGCATATATAATAGGATGGGGTAGTTGGCCACCACGTGCTCAAGTAGGTAGTTGGTTTTCTATAACCAGCTCTTATGTACCTAAAGAAAGAACTTTTACCCAAAAATTGCCAATGCTTAATTAACTTTCTGTGTTTCATTGGTTAACTTCACTACAAATTATGTTTACGTGGGTTTCGCGAGTGTGTATGTAGCCTTTCTTGTTAGATTTCTTATAAAATTAAAATGTTAAAGAATAAAAAATTAAATGTGAAGAGATGTGTTTTTTTTATCTTTGAACAAATTCAGAGCCAAACATACATCATTTATCATGGTTAGTCATAGTTCACATATACGAGAAAAAGTTTCTGAGTCAAAACGACATAACTTATGTCATTTTACCATAAACTATTATGTTTTGGTCTTTCTACCTTCTCTCTCCTTTACAATATTCTTTCTTTCTCTGCTCCAAATTTTGTGGAGGATTGGAGGAGTGAAGAAATTTAAAACCACCAAATATATATCCAAACACAGTTGTTTCACTTAAAACTATACAAAGTTGTGTTCTTTAAAATGACAAATATGGAACGAAAGCAGGTTGATAAATAGGAAAAAAATATTTGTCCTTTCAAAAGACAGTCATTTTAGTTAAAATTATTATTATTTATTTAATATTTAAATTAAAAACCTCTCATTTTCTCTCAATTTCTGATTAAAATAACACAGCTATATATTTTTTAAAAGGACAAATATGTATACTGATTCTTTACAAATATGAAAGGAAATCAAAATGGATTCTGTTCAGTGGTAAAGAGTCATGTCTCTTGGACGCTGAATAGTTGTGTCACCTCTTATTACCTCTCTTAAAACTGTTGGATAAAATCAAATCAACAATTATTATTTGATACAAATTTTCTTTCTATCTCTTCAAGCACTTATTGCACTCCCTTTCTCATCTTCCTCTTTCCATCATATTTCTAAGCCACTATCTAACTGTTACAAAAGAGATAATAAGAGGTGATAAGTACGATCATCCCCTTCTAATTACATATCTTTCCACCCATTGTTTATTTTGAGTTACCCATTAAAAAAATGGTGTTTATTCAATCCAAATATAATTGGCAAATTATTATTTGTGGTGTATTCCAGTTTGAAACGACATGACACTTGTTTAGACTCCAAACTACGGAAATCGCAATGCAATCATGTAGGTAACCTAATATTAACAACGATGGCGATCGATCTTGTTGATATAGGGTTTCCATTTTACCATTTTCACACAACTTTTTCAATAATAAAATAAAATCAATATATATTTCAACGTACTTCATATATTCTCCAAACAAGCTGCAAGAAATGGTATATAAAAATGATGTGTAAAAAATGTCTCTAATACTACTTAGAATTTAGAAACATCAACTTTATTTATATATGTGAATTTGTATATTTTTTACACTTACTTTAAATAGGAAAAGAAAAGAAAAAAGAATATACAAAAAAAAAGAAAGAGAAAAAAAAATGTAAGTTTCTCTGACAGGTCTTCTTATATATTAAAAAAAAAAACTTGTACAAAAAAAGTATGAAAATTTAACTATAGGATTAACAATTTTGCAATTTGATGTCAGGATAAGAAGTACACCTGTAAGATACATTGCAGAAGTAATTTTTTTTAATTCAATATCAAATCACTTGTCCAAATTGTACACTTCATCTATTCGTATGCTAAGTTCTTGTACACAAGTTTTCATATCTGACATCATATGGAAAAAAGATTGTTTTTTAATTAGTAATGTCTTAAAAATAGTTGTTCTTAATAATTCACATCCTCCAAGCCATACATGATAAATCAGAGAGGCAAATAGAACAAACCGAAATCCTAAATGAAATTATTTTCAAATGAGCTTAGTTCTTTTCTACTTTTATGAGTTTACAAACGAAGCAATAATTGTATTGCATAAATATTCTTAAAAATATAAATATAATATATATATATACATATATATATACATACATATATAATTTATGGGAAATATAAAAAGTATATATTCAAACAATTAAAATTATAAAGAAGATATGTATATCAATTAAAAAAATTTAAATGCGAAATTTGAAAAGGAGAAGGGTAAAGGTTTGGGAATCTATTGTGGTGGAGACTGAAGACTAAACCCACCTTAACACAATCATCTTAGGAAGGTTATTTTGAATTTATTGAGTGAAATAATAATATTAAAACTATTTATTTTAGTCTTTAAACTGAACGATGTTAATAATAAAAGGATAAAATCTAATATTTATAAGAATTTTTTTAAGAAATTGATATAAGTCAAAAGAAGTATTCATCAGACCAAACGTTTATGAAATAAAAATTTGAGTTAACTACAATATTTTATAAAATGAAGATAAAGATAAAAAAAAGAAAAAAAACAGAATTTATTGACAAGCAAAAAAAATAAAAAAGGAAAAATTATAGTAATAATAATAATTTTAATGAAAATTGATATAGAAATAAAAATTCAAAACTAAACCACACTGAAAAAAAAAATCAAACAAAACAAGAACGATCAAAGGGAAGTTTAACACAAATTCATTCAACCGTTAAAACTAGTTTTTGGAAATGTTTTGATGTCGTTAATTAACGCGTTATTACACAATCGTTATTTATTTTTAAAATTTTTTTCTTCGTGTTATGCGATATATAAACTTAACGAAAATACTCAATTTTCTCGTATTGAAAAATATCTTAATAATTAAAAAAAGGTTATATAGGAATAAAAGTTAGAAGTCAATTAGAAAACCAAACAAATTAACTTTATATTCACCAAATAAAGGAATATAATTGTATTATAATTTGTTAAATAAAACCAAATCGGATAGAAAAGATATCCATACTAACGAAAAGCAATGTATTAATTATTTCTATGTACAAGTATATATTTTATAAAGAAAAATTATAAAACTCATCCTTTTACATATAGTAAAGATATAAACACATTTCCAGTCTTCAATTTAATTTTATAAATGATAAATAATATTGTTGTCGTAATGATAATATTTTATCCAAGTTAATTTTTGTCCTTGTTCTTGTATCTTCATATTTTTTATGTGTGAGATTAATTCTATTCAAAGTAGTGGAGTTGCTCATTCTAGGATAGTATTTTTACAAGCTTCAATAATATGGGGTGGGGCTTCCATGGCACTCCCATGTCAAAAGTTTCTCTACCTACCTTTATATTTAATTGATGCCTTTAAAATACATATATATATATATATATATATATATATATATGAGGCAGGATCCTTTGACACCAGTGTCAAACTTAAAGTTTGACACCAGTGTCAAACTTAAAGTTTGACACCTCATCTTAGAACCGTTAGATCAAAAAAGATCAACGATTCTGATTTGTAAGCATATGACACCATCGATCTTTTTTGATCTAACGGTTCTAAGATGAGGTGTCAAACTTTAAGTTTGACACTGGTGTCAAAGGATCTTGCCTATATATATATATATATATATATATATATATATATATATATATATATATATATATATATATATCACATACGTATGGATTGCATCTGCACCGCTTAACAATTTGTTACTGGTTATGATTACTTTTTTTTATTTATTTTTTGGAATTTTATCTAAATTTCATGAAGAAATAAATAAGTTGTTATGTGGGGCCGGGAAAATGAAAAGTTGGGAAATAAAAAGATATATGAGTAACCAAGTTGCACGTACTAGAGTGAGGGAGGTAGAAGAGCTTTTATATCGCCCAACCCCACACTATAAAATTGCCCCTTAGTCAACCATGCAGCGCCCACCCCTACATAATACCAAAAAAAAAGGAGGTACAACCTATCTGAGAGAGGAGGAAGAGCCTCTATAAGCCCAACCCCACACTCCAAAATTTCTCCTTAATTAGCCAACCATGCATTGCCCACTCGAAGATAATTATTTTAGGATTTTTTTCACAGGAGACAATTTCGTTCAAGCTGAGAATATTCACGTTATGGTGGAATTAACTTTCTAAATTTTTTTTTTTTATATTTACAAGAATTTAAACTCAAAACCTTAAGTGGAATCAAGCATGTGTTGGGTTTGTAGTACTCTATTACTTAAGCCTAATTAGGCTAAGAGTATGAGAATAGTCTAGTTTATCAAAGTCTATTGTAAAGACACCTATAGAATTATGGAAAAGGGTACAAGCTCAGTTTATACTATATTCAGATTTAGGGTACTCCGGCACATGTCTTATAATAAGTCAAATAAGATGAAATTTTGTACGGAAGTGTGCATATCTTTTGACTATCGTAAGAGAACCCGGGATTGGGTCTTATTTAGTCCCAAGGATAATATGGTCTTAGTGAACGATCACATGACTTTCTTAAAGGAGGACTATATGAAAAATCATAAGCCCATGAGTAAAGTTATTCTTGAAGAAATTTATCTTAGATCAAGAATTTCGAGAATCTTTAAAAACTCCATCCTTTGTTCCTTTGATTGTTCAAAGAGGGGACAGATATACCTCTTGGTGAACAAACACGGGAACCATAATTGGAAATTTCAATATGATAATATACAAACGGAACTAGTAGAAATATTAGTATCACATGTGGAAGAATAATATCGAGGATTTGTTAACACAAAATATGTGGATCATCAAGAAATTGAAGATCTACCACTAGCCCAAAAACTTGGATCTACCTTAAATACACAAGGTCTAGTGCGGTACATTCGTAATGGGAGAGAACCTTGTTAACCCTCAAGTTATCTCTTGTTAAGTTACATTGATCTCACTAGTTATGACAATGTACTAGAAGATGTTGTTGATCAAGTGTTACTTAAAGCTATTAACCATAAGGTGGAATACTTGTATTTCAACTTTATTCATTCCCTAGTAAATACACCTAGGGGTATAAGATCCACCATGTGTATGTGGACCTACAAGCCAAAGAGAGGATAGACAGGAAAATGAAAATCTTCAAAACTAGTTTGGAGACAAATTTTTGCCAAACGTCATGCTTGAGTCTATTCAGATTCTATTAGTTGCTGCCACAAGTCTCAATCATGAGATTTGATTTTTGGAGATAGATGTCAAATTAACCTTTTTGAATGAAAATTTAGAAGAAGATATCTACATGCAACAACAAAAAAAGGTTTCTAGCTAATTGGCATGAACACATCATATGCAAGTTGTGAAAGTCCATAAAATGGACTTAAGCACATCCAGGTCATGGTACATCAGTTTTGATCAGGTTATCAAAATTTCTGATCTTGATGAATCGTGTGTATTTGTATGTAAAGGATCCAAGAGGAGGTAGTAGCTTTTCTTGTACGTTATGTAGATGATATACTCCTTATTGGAAACAACGTGGAGGTAATGTTAAGCTTGAAGAGTTGGTTGAGTAAGAATTTTGATATAAAAGTCCTATAGAAGCCAATTATATTCTTAGTGTAAAACTCTTCTGAGACCGGAAGAATAAGTTATTGACATCACCTTAGGCTACTCACATTGACAAAACTCTTGCCAAAATTTGATATGGGAATTCTAAGAGGGGAATCATAACTATCAGATGTGAAATTCATCTTCCTAAGGAATAAACCTCTAAAGACTCCTGAGAAGGAAGAATGCATTAGTAGAATGCCTTATGTTTTGGCAATATGTAGTCTTATACATACCATGTTGGGCATTAAATCAGACATCTGTCACATAGTGGGAGTAGTAAGATAGTACCACTCTGATCCTAGAGTAACATTAGATTGATGTTAAGCATGTACTCAAGTATCTTCGGAGAATGATAGATTGCGTGATGAGATAGATTCAGTTTTTCAGATGGATATTGACTCAAGAAAATCAACTTCGAGCTATGATGTTTACATTAAACTAAGATAGTATCAGAGGTACATCTTGCAGACCCAGTTACTAAAAGTTTTCCTGACCTTGTGTTCGAGAGGCATGTTAGTTCTTTGGGTCTTAGAAGGATCCCAGACTTGCATTAAGTGAGTGGGAGATATTGTGTTCATTGTGCTCTTGGAGTAAGACAATAAAACAACGAAATCATTTTCTGAATTTTTCAAATGAGGTATTATTCATTGTTATGTGCACACAATTTACAAACATTAAGGTCCAGATCTATTGTGGAGTATGTGATTGTTTTGATACGTTCATGGAAGACATGATCATAGTCATAGGTTCTCACAATTGATGAATTGGTTCACAACTGTTAAATAAAGTTTGGCGCTTTATTTAGGTTGCAATACTTTATGAAATGGTTTTGTCTGAATCATTGTAAAATATTGGTGTGAATTAACATTCACCTTGAAAAAATCAAGGAGAGATTTGATTAAGGCTGTTTTATGTCATAAGGTATCAAATCTTTAGTTAACTACAGTTATGTGATTGCTCTTACTCCTGAGTTTATTTTAAATTGATAATCAAATAGTTTTCAATCTTTGATTTACCAAAGGGTGACGCTTGATCTATTGACGGGCAATAACGCGGTATTTTAAGAGTAAAATTATTTGATTATCAGTATTTATAAGATAAGCAACATGAAATTTGTAGGATATGTCCCCTTGATATATTTCAGTACTTGAATATTGAAGACACTGGCCAGTGCGTGTAATCCATTAGAGAAACTATCATAGTCAAGAGAATAAATAATTGATTGAGTAACAGAAAACTCATAAATCAATTATTGACGTTCTACAAAGAGGCAATACATATTCATGTTATAAATGTGTTATTAATCTTGGAGTTCAAGTTCAGGCTTTTAATGGAGTAGAACCGAATTAGATAATCATTCGTTGATAATCAAGAGCCTTGATTAATAACATATGATAAATCTCCATGCTAGCTTGAGATAAAGGATGTGGTGGCTTTCAGTTAATGATGACTTGTGAGTTACATGGTCTTGAGTTTTGTACTCTAGTTTGTACCCAAAAGAGCAAGTGAGAGATTGTTGGGTTTATACTCTTTTACTTAAGCCTAATTGGGCTAAGAGGATGAGAAGAGTCCAAGAAGTCTAGAGCCCAAAGAGCTTAGGGTTAGGGTTTCTTAGTACCTATATAAATACTACCACTTAAGTCATCAGCCTCCAGGTCATTGAAGAACAAAAGAGGTAAGTTCAGATCTGAAAAAGTACCACACACTTCCCCTTTCCTCTTGAGGCTAGTCTGGAAAATTTACCAAAAACACGTGAGATTTGATCGTGCTATGATGCAGAGAAGATCAATTCGTGAGTTCGTGTCATGACACAGAGAAGATTGATTCGTGGAGGGGAATCATACATGATGTGGTTCTACGTAAATCTGTGCGTCAAGAGGTAAATTAAAACGATGATGATATGTTGCATCCCAAGCCGCAACGGTCTAAATGTTGGACAAGTGGCCTCGAACTCAAGAGGGGGGTGAATTGAGTTTTAAAAATATTTCTATTAAAATGCCTTACTTTTCTTTTTCAAAGCCAATTTATTTAATTTAAATAATTTACAGCGTGTAGTGACTAAATAACAGAAAAATAGATCATGTAAATATTTAATGAGATATGAATTTAAATATGCTCAAATGATTAATCAATGCTTATGCAAGAGATTAAGGGATAGAGAGATTTGCAAACTTGATATATCCTGGTTCGGTCACTACCACTGTGACCTACGTCCAGATTGAAGTCGCTCGATCAAATCTTTCACTAACGGTCAAGCTTCACGGGTGCTTGACAAACCTTTACAAATTCCCAAGACTTCTGTCTCTTGGTAGACTAACAAGGGTTCACTCCCATTTCCAAGACTTCTGTCTCTTGGCAGACCAACACAAGGGTTCACTCCCCTTTTGATTCAAGAAGTAAGATGAAGGTGATAAAGAGTGGATATGTACTCTCAAAGTACAGATATTAGAAATTGAAGAACTAGTAGGTGTATAGCCTAACAACAAAGATAAGCTCAAGTCTATGCAATGATCAAAAAGAGTAATATGTGAGCAAAAGCAAGCTAGAATGAGTGATAAAGACTTGGTAAATGATCAATGACCGAATTGTGTGTATTTAAGATGTTAGGGGGGTTTATATAGGCACCCAATTCGAAAACTATCCGTTTATAGCCGTTTAAAACAGTAGATATCCGGATATTTATCGAACACATATCCGGATATGTGATTATAGCCGTTTAAACAGTAGATATCCGGATATTCATCGCGCACGTATCCAGATATGTGATATCCGGATATTCAGTATCAGATATCCGGAGATTGATATCCGGATATGCTTGGTCAGATATCTGGATATTTCATGGCAGTGATCTTTTTACACATTTTCGAAAATTCCTTTCTTTCAATATGGTTTCTATGACTTGTAAAGCATATGATTGGTTATGAAAATTAACTAGAAAAGTATATTTTATGTAAGTACTCTTTCCAAACCAATTTTGAACGATTTAAACCACTTGATTTGACTTTTCTTAACGGATGTATAAGGCCATGAATATGTAACTGTTATAATGCCATGATTCTTTTTTTTTTTTTAAGTCATTTGAAAAACCTTTAGATGCATGTTTGACTTGTTAGTTCAAGATTCATTTATGCATTTGATGATGTGTATGACTTGAGCTTATGCAATGCTATAATACTATACACCTTTACATATTTTCCTAAGTCCTAGATAAATATACCATTGAGATCTTGGACTTGACTTGATGCTTGGCTTGCATGTTTCTTGATTTGATTTCTTTTGGATGTTGCTTCACTCAAGCAATCTTCTTTGACTTGTTTGTTATCATCAAAACTATGCTGACGTGAAATCATCAATTGTATCATCGTGGCAACCACATCATCACTTTGATTCTTCACTAAACTCTTTTGCAGATCAGCAGATCCAATTGCACCTACAACATGTATCACTTGATCCAAGCTCCTTGGTAACTTCCTATTTCCTTAGGTGATGTAGGTTCTCTGCTTTGTCAACCAAAAGCTGTCTTTTTCCCTGTGTCCAGAATCTACTTTAAATCATGAACATGGTGAAGATAATCTGATTACATGTTCTTATGCATTAGACATCTTAATCCAATTAAAGGCACGAGAATGACAGAAATTTGACAACCAAAAGCTTTCTTTTTCCCTCTGTCCAGGATCTACTTTAAATCATGAATGAATATAATCTGATTAAATGTTCTTATGCATTAGACATCTTAATGTAATTAAAGGTATGATAATGACAGAAACTTGACAACTTTTTTTCTTCTCTCTTTACTTCTTTTCTGCTGATATGTATAACTGGTGTGGTCTCTGCTTTTCTATAGCATACATATAATGAATATCAATATGGCGTGTAGAAAAGCCACAGAAACTCACTCATTTATACGTTATTGAAATGCACAACATTTCAACTATCTTCAAGAATTCAGAGGAATAAACATTTGGTAGTTGTAGAACAATTAACTGTTAAAAATATATCTTTGCTTATTTATAATTTGGTTTTTGGCTCAGAAAACAATTGAACTTGAAATGTCAAATTCTGAAAGCACACACATCTCAACCCAAGTACAATAAAAGTACCATGAACTATTATCGGGAACCGAATTTGTGTGCCTTTAAAACTTCCCTAAAATATGAATTTTATACATCTTATGCAAGAAAAAGTCGTAACAAGTTTGCAAACACTATTGGTTTTAACGAAACTACTTTTAGCTAGATTCATTTTTAGCAAGTTAGCATAAGCGTTGTTGCTATCCTCCTTAAAAAAAGGATTATAGTATCATCAGCAAACTGGAGGTAAGAGACGATTACCTTAACCGAACCAACTTTAAGAATATTGGTTCCTATCAACACCTCCTTAACAAGGATAGAGCCACAATCCCCCCAAAGGGTAGCCGAAGAGACATTTGGATTCCAGAACCTAGTTTTTCCATCTAGAAAGTATTCCCTGTCCAGAAATTTTTCTAAGAAAACCCCAACTCACCTAATTAATTATGGGGATAGGATATTTTTACTACAAAATAATGTTATTATCAATGTTACTACTATATCTTAACCGTTGATTTTTGCCAATAAACGATTATCATTTATTGCGAATTAATAATTAATTAATGAGTTTAATTTGTGAAAATAATAACAGTTGATTAACAAAAATCAATAGTTAACATAGTAACATTATTTGGTAGTAACAATATCTTATCCCTTAATTATAAGCTTCCTCAAAAATCCAACATGAAAACTAAGTTACATGTTATTTACTTCTGTAACATCATCCACCACTTCATTTGCTATTAAAACAACAATCTTAAATCTGAATTAGGGACTTTGGCTCTTCTAAATGGTTTCTGATAGGAAACTTCTTTCAACTGATCATCAATAAAAATGCCATTTTTCTTTTTGTTTATATTCAATAAAATTTTGAGATCACATTTACGAACCTCATTTCTTTGCAGTTTTTTGTTTATTGGTAAAAAAGAAAATTATATATCTAACTGAACTGTGGTTTACATGTTTCTATAATCACTTCAAATCCAAAATGTAATGAAAAAGAATATCTGGATGAAATTATCATAGATCAACATCTGACATGCCTAATCGATTGGGTCTTGTAGAAGTATCAGTACAACATCAAAACAATGAAGCATGTGCACGACGCAAGAATTTGATGAAACGCTAGCCAGACTAATTTACTGGTCTCGTGTACGAGGTTTAAGTATTCATTTGTTTAGGTTTTCTCAAATATTAAAAGAAAAAAACATTTATCATTTTAAAGGATATAAGTTTATATACTTTTAGATCCGAACCGTTGATTTTCGTCCATCAACGGTTATAATCTATTGGGTCAAACTTAATGGGCCAAATTTATTATTAATTAATTAATAACTTTAATCCAATTTGGCCCATTAAGTTTGACCCAATAGATTATAACCGTTGATGGACAGAAATCAACGGTTAAGATCTAAAAGGATATAAACTTATATCATTTAAAAAGATAGATGTTATTCCCATATTAAAATTTTAAAGACAACCACCATTTCACTTTCCTTTATAAAATATGATTCTCGTGATTTACTATTACCAAGCAATTTGATCAGTTCAATATATGTGGAGACGGTTCACTCTAACTATTTTTTCCCTTCAGACTTCAAGGGTTCTGACCAATACGTTGGGCTCTCAATATTTGGGCTCTCATGTTTTTTTTTTAATTCATTTCCTTTTAGCCCAACAATTTGGGTTCTCGTAACCGAAAAAAGTATTAGATTTGTTTTAGTTTAAAAATAAATGAAAGTGTTTACCGAAAGAAAGAAAAAAGTATTGGAAATAGATTTGTTTTAATCAAAAGGATTATTAAGTTTTGACACTGTTTATCCTAGAACATTATGACACCTGAGAGATATGACAGTTTGGAAATTTAATTTTTTTTTTATGATTTTACACTAATTTCCAAATAATATATTTTTTCTTTATTGATCTTTCATTAATTTAAAAAATAACATAAAATAGTTTTTTTGATTAACTTACTTTAATTAAAAGGTTTTAGTCGAACTGCTATGTTTATATCCGTGGTTTTTTGAGGAAATTAAAATTTGGTAACTCAAAATTTCTAAAATAAATTTATATTTTTGAAAAAAATTCAAAATTAAGGTCAACTAACCTATAAGTATCTTTAAAAAATAACATGGCTAATTTATAAATTTAATCAAATATAATTTTTGAAATAAAATCATATTCTTAAAACTAAAAGCAACCATCCAAGAAGTATTTTTAAAAAAATACAGGAGCTACAATATGTCATAGTGAAAAAAAAAAATTAAGCCGAAAATATATAAAATCATGCAAAAATAAAAAATCATTAACTAAAAAAGAAGGTAAGTAGACTAATCTCAAAGGTGTCAAAACTTGAAGAGAGTCACCCCAATTCTCCTCAAAATATATTTTTTTATTATAACACAAGTTTAGTATTAAGTCCAAGTGTCTTTTGCAACTCTTGGAATAGTTTTGGGGTGGCAAACATATAAGGAGAGGCTCCTTATATAGAGGGGATGGGAGGAAAAGGAGCAAAAGCTCTACAATATGGAACTTAATGGAGAAAGGGGATGGTTTCTTTCTATGTGGAACTTCAATGTATTTTTAATATTTTTTCTTTTTTGATGGTTTTTATTAAGGACAAAATAAGTGTTGACACCTATGATTATATTTTTCACTTTATTATCTCTCTCTACACATATATATCAAAAAATAAATGATTTGTTCAGTTTAGGATTGATTTCGGATAATGAGTCAAATAGGATCACTATCAATTCATTTTTTTTACTTATTTCAAGGCAAAAATTCAATAATCACTTAACCAAAATCACGGAACTATTCATATGTTATTCAATAGAAATAAGGAATT
Source organism: Gastrolobium bilobum (assembly GCF_033153095.1). Classification (NCBI taxonomy): domain Eukaryota; kingdom Viridiplantae; phylum Streptophyta; class Magnoliopsida; order Fabales; family Fabaceae; genus Gastrolobium; species Gastrolobium bilobum. Next base: position 105,386 of record NW_026898390.1, read on the forward strand.
CCGATCTTTGATAATTTTGTCATCGTTGAATTGTTTTCAAACGGGATTATTCAATGATGTAAAATATCACAATGAGATACATAATGGGATAACAGAAAGAATTAAATAATGTCACAAAAAAATACTCTGCTATTAGTTGCTAGACTACACAGATTCAGAGATTTAAAATTAGAATCAGTTTGCTGGGTGGGCTTGCCAAATAATTTAAATGACATCCATCAGAAACTAAAAAAATATCAAATAAAACGAACCGGTTATTGAGTTAAAATTTATGAAACTTATTTTTGCCAAGAAATCGACAATTGAAAACCTCGTAAAAAATCTCATTCTTTATTGCTGGATGGTAGAATTAGGAGACTCTTATGGCGTGTTTGAATCATGTTCTGAAAAATAGTTTTTTATTTTTAGAATAAAAATACAAAAAAATCCTTTTGATAAGGCACATTTTGTAAAAATAGGTTTAAAAATTGTAGATATTTTTAAAAAAAAATCAAATTTAGAAAATATGTTTGAATTATTTTTGTTTTATTTTTTACTTTATTTTTAAAAAATAAAAAAAATAAAAAATTCATACTTTATTAATTATTCTACTTTAAAAAAAAATTAAAGCACAATCAAACAAAACTTTAAATTCGAATATATTTTATTGGAATTTTTTTAATCCAATTTTAAACTGTGCTGAACATCATTATCAAGTCAAAGATGCGATTCTAGTGGAGTTGCGACTTTCTAGTAACCTTTAATAATTTGTTTCACGTGCGGCCAAAATATAGAGTCAGTACATGACCAGGAGTAACGTAATGGGTTTACATCACCACGTACCAGCGATAACGTGTCATTAGGAACATTTAATGTATAACATATTCAATAAAGAGAAATTATTTTTTCATTTAACATGAGATAAATTTATTTTCTTACACTCATATAATAAGTGGTGGGAGTTATTTATATTTTTTTCCTCTCTATTCTCTCTCATCTTTTCTATATATGTGAGTGTAGAAAAATAAATTTATCTAATATTAAATGAGATAAAAAATTCCCTTCATCAAATATCAGTTATCCCACGGCTTCCTCCCTATTGTTTTAGGTAGTGTTTGGTTGGGGAGAAGTAAAAATTTTGCTGGCAAAGTGCATGTGGGTATCTGATGAAACCACATTTGGTTGAAGCTTTTCGGTAGATTTGCCCATCAATTAGTTTTGCCTAGCAAATCAGGAAGACAAGCAAAAAACGAGTTTATCTACTGTTGAGGAAGCCGTAATTGCTGTGAAAAATTGGATAAATGAAAAAGGTGATGAAGGCATGACAACTTTACCCCTCCTTTGCCGTTGTTCCTCTCAAAGTTCCCTTCTACCTTCAATGCAGAACACCGGACGCTACCCCAGCCTTTGCATATGGTTCAGCTGAACTTGGGGGGACAGACAGAGACAACGATGAAAAGAGTCAAAGACGACAGCGAAAATGGAAGACAGAGACACATTATTTATTATGGTTCGAAGGTTGTAATAAAACCAAGGTGTTTTTACAAGGATAATTTTGTAATTTCATTAAGTTTTCCCATCAATATTTTATCTTCAACTAAACACACATTCAGAAATTTAATTCAATTTTTCTGGTAAAATTTTGCCCAACCAAATAACATTTTTAAAACTTTCCTATCTAACTCAATTTCCCTGCAGATCCCTAGTATTTACATTTTTCTAGTATTAAAAAATTTCTCCCCAATCAAACACTACCTTATTTAAAAGTGACTATCGCTTTTTCACTTGTTTATTAATTTCTTTTTAAATAATAGAAGTTAATTAGTAATTTATTACCATTTTTATACGTACTTAAATTTTTAATGATTAATTATATAATTTATATATATAATAAATCAACAATTTTTAAAACAGACATTTGAATTATTAATTTGCAACAGGATAATCACATTAGAAAGATGTGATCCTTATTTTATTTTTTTATAGATTTGTTATTGAGTTTTATTAATCTCATGTTAAAGGAGATAGTTATCTCATGTCATAAAGATAAATTTGTGGGCTCCACCACCTAAAACAAGAAAAAAAAAAAAAAAGATGGCACAATTATCGAAGGGTGTGTAGAAGAGAAAATATATCTTATACAACATAAGAATAGTTTTTCCTTTGTTATTTTGTTAATCTTTGAGATAGAATTCACCGCTAAAATAAGCTTTGAGGGAAGCTCACACAGAAAAAGAAAGAGAGAAAGCAAATGAAAAAGGATGAAACATGGAAGAATCAGTAAATTGCACTATGGAGAGATTATGGACAGAGTCAACAACAGACTGAATGGCTGGAAAAAGCAGTGTCTATCCATGGCAGGGAGAGTGACTTTGGCAAAATCTGTCCTTTCCACTATTTCTATGTTCCACATGCAAAACAGCTTGTTACCGATGGGAATTTGTGAAGAAATTGAGAAGATGCAAAGGAACTTTATTTGGGGGGGATTCTGCTGCACATAGGAAACATCATGCAATCGAATGGGAGCAATTAAAACTGCCAAAAAATAAGGGTGGTTTAGGCATCCTTGATCTCCAAAGCCAGAATGTAGCTTTTCTCCAAAAGTGTGCTTGGAATATAATCCAATCCCCAAATCAGCTATGGGTTCAGGTGCTAAATTCCAAATACGGAAGGAAAAAAGACTTCTTAAAAGAGGTTGTTAGCAAACCATATGATTCCCACCCATGGAAAAGCCTCTGTAAGATCTGGCCAAAAATGCTGGGCAATACTATTTAGTAGATAGGAAATGGTAAAAAGATTGATTTTTGGAAGGATAATTAGGTTGGCCCCAGCCCCAATCTCCTGGCCTATACACACTCAATTCCTTCCCATGAAGTTATTGATTCCAAGATCAATAACAGGATCTTTATATCAGAAGAGGGCTGGAATATGCAATATTTGTTGAACCACTTTGAACCCAATATGGTGAACAAAATTCTTGCTATTCCTCAACCAGAAGAAACATCAGGAGAGGATATCATAGTGTGGAAGGACTGGAACCCTGGTCAATCCATTGTTAAACTGGCTTACCATAATCTAATCGATGCAACTATCCCTGCTGCTAGTGATAAGTGAGAACGCATCTGGAAGTGGACAGGTAAGGAGAGAATAAAGTTGTTTATCTGGAAAATGCTTCATGGAAGAATCCTTACAAGAGAGACAACAACTAAGTGGAGTGGAGCTTCTAACAGGTGCCCCTCCTGTCCTGAGCATGTAGAAGACTGTCTTCATGTCTTTAGAGATTGTCACAAGGCAAGAAAAGTATGGCAACTTCCTATGCTGAATCCCCTTCCAGTAGATTTCCTTATTGTTAGCTCATTCAAGGAGTGGCTGACTTTGAATCTGAATAGAAACGCAAGAAGCAACAAGGACTGGAGGGACTACTTTATTACTTGCAACACTCTGTGGCTATGGAGGAATAGAGAGTTACATGAAGAGGAGTTTGTAAGGCCAGACGACCTTTCTACACAGCTAGCAGCTCAAATTGAGGAAATTAGATTCTGTTTTCTAAAGTCTAAAAAACATTTTGAAATTTCACCTCCTACTCTTCCCTCAAAGTGGACAAGGCCAGAAGTGGGTTTTCTGACACTGAATGTGGATGGTACAGTGACTGGAAACAGGGCTACATGTGGAGGTCTTTTGAGGGATTCGAATGGCTCCTGGATCAGTGGTTTTCAGTCTTCATTGGTACTTGTACCCCCTTAATTGCTGAACTTTGGGCTATGTTTTATGGTCTAGAATTTGCTTGGAATCATGACTGGAAGCAAATAATACTGTAAACTGATTCTTCTCAAGCTTTAAGCCTTCTTACCAATAGTGGTAATGATACTTGAAAGCTCCCTCTGGTAGCTAGGATCCGAGTCTTCCTTCAGAAAGAGTGGACTGTTTTGTTGACTCAAACTCCGAGGAACTGCAACTCTTGTGCGGATTGGATGGCGAAGAAGGCTATGGACGATCCCCATGTCCTAAAAATAATCTCAATGCCTCACAGTGATCTCCTCAACCTGCTTGCTGCTGACCTTTTAGACCCGGGATTGCAGTAGATGCTCTTAGGGGAACTTGCTCTTTATTTCTAGTTTTCTGGTTACTTTGTTAGTTTTGTTTTTCTGTCTGTTGATTCGGGGGCTTTGCCCCTTTATGTTACCAAAAAAAAAAAAAAAAAGGAAGAAAAGTGCATTCCGAAGTTTGAACCTACACGCTGTCGTTACATGTTACACAACTTTATCCACTGAAATGTTTTAATTGAACATTAATAACCTTTTATAGTTCTATAGTAATAGAAAATAAAAAATTCCCAAGTTGTAAGTGAGAAATATATATGATGTAAGACTATTATCCAGATTCATATATAATTTTACTATTTAAAAGAATTTAATTTTAATATACTAGCTAGGACTATCATTTATTCATGGATGTCATGTCATTAAACATATGAGTTTTTGGATAGTTATAATAAAAGTCAAACTTTTTTAATAATGTAATCATATATAATTAAGTAATATCATTAAAACCTCTCTAGACTCAAAATATATATATGAAAAATCACATTAAAAACTAAAAGCTTTGGATAGTTCAAGAAATATATTTAATTCAAAGGTCATAAAGAATAATTGAATCCAAAGAATCACTCTTCCCCAACCATATGTATTAAAGTACTCTGCTGTTTCTTTTTAACCATTGTCATCTTTTGTTGTTGTCTTGATATGTTAACCGTAACCAATTGGCTGCACATTGAGGCATTCCTTTTTTCATAAAAGAAAGACAACCGCATTGATCATTCGATTGTTTTAGCTTTATTATTTTTTAGCACCAAACAATGGCTGAAAATGTATCACGGTTTTTACTTTTTCATTGAGATGACGAAAAAGGTCATTGTTAATTCAATTTTTCTATTACCACGAATTTTCTTAATAAATGATGATGGATCGCCCTAGTACTACTTGGAGGAATGATGAGCTGTGGTTTGAGTTAGTAAATTTCTTTGATCATGTCTGCATTTTATTGTTGTCATCATATATAGCTACACGATTCTTATACCAATGGTTCACAAGATTAATTTGCTCTTAATTTATGTTTTTCTGATACCAGAGATGTAATCACATGAATAAAGGAAAGGATAATAAAGTTAATGATGTGTTTGGTTGTCCAGTCCAAACTCACGATTGCAGCAGTTAAAATTATGTTTACCCTTACTTGATGATATTTGACAAAACACATGCTTCCAAATTTTGACGTGATTTTAGTTTGAAGTCATGGTTTCTGTTGAATCATCTTTTTCTTGCTTTTCCGTTTGACAAATTCATGTTGCCTTTGACCATCTATTTGGGAAATTTCAATGTTTTAATTATAACCTTTTACTGCCTTACTTTTTGTCCATTTCACTGATTTCTTTTTTTATTTGAAACACAACTGTAATTCATGATTCGTGTATTATTTAATATAAATTATAATTTTCTTAAAAATTTCTAAAATAGGATGCTATTTAGAAAAAATTAAAAACATCTCGCATATTTTTCTATCAATTTAATTATAAAAAAAGAAAAATGAATAATATCTACTTGTGGAGATACTTTGGTCTCAAATTAAAAAATTTCTTTGATCTTGAAACAAATAGGGTCTCATCTTACTTTAATTTTTCATTTAAAAAAAAAAAAAAAGTAGTTAATGAACGCTAGTTTATATTGTGGCTGATGCACATACGAGGTCAGATGAACGCTACATACTTGGCACTTAAGTTCGAAGACATCTCCTTCATTAGTGGGTCTCAAATGTGTGTATCACTTGATTAGATGGCAAGTAGACTTATAACCTTACACAGTAGAAGACCACGGGGAAGGAATCCACCTGTAATAAATAAGATCAATATGCTCCGTAGTTTAAAAAAAAAAAAAAAACTGTATTCAATGATATCTACTCCATAGATCGGAACTGCACCTACATTTCAGAGGGGATTGGGATATAAAATAAATATGAGGAGGAATAAAGGACATGACAGCAAGAAAATAGATCATGGATGACGACAATCCTTTTCCAGGACCACAATCACCTTTTATATCTTTTGAATATTTAGTCAAATCCAGCGTATTGTGCAATGGGAAATGAAGTATTCGCTTTAAACAAACACAAACTTTCTTTGGGATGTCAGATCGTTGATCAGTCACATTTTAGACAAGATTATGAGCATATTCATTCTGAATTCTAAGAGGAATACAATTTGAGCCTTGTATTCTTTATTGAGCTAGCAACGAGCGCCTATAATTACAAGTCAACATTTTATTTGATCGGATCATAAGTATGAACGGAATGAAGATTAAATATGGTCAAAATTCAAACTTCAATGACTCTTAAGCTAAAAACAAAAGGCAACCTGATAGGCCCCCCAAGACGAGTGTAAGATCCAAATCTAAGTGAAATTACATCTTATTGAACTCAATTAATCTACTTTGGCAATGGGTCATTTATAGGTGTTAGTTATAATATATGGATTTTGCATTTGTCATGCAACATGACAAATGCAAAATTTCCTACACCTATATTAATATTTGTGCTGTATTTTTTTATTTTATTTTAAATATGATAAACCCCATACTTATTGTCTTTATAACATGATAAGAGAATTTTCCTATACTTGTTTTTGTCATAATTTATACATTATTTTGCCCAATGTACATAATAAAGATTCTTTTTTTTTTTTTTTTTTGATAACAAACCCGGTTATATAAATACAGAGTTTATTGTTTAATATAAAAGAAGAAGGGTTTTCGATTTATCCTTTAACATAACACAACAAATTTTCTTACACTCACAACATTTTGTGGGGTTCACACTTTTTAAAACAAAAAAATAAATAAAAAATTAAGGCACGCAAAACGAATCTCTATAACATTACACAATCATTTTTCCTACAACATAACTCTTATAAAACCCTTAAAAGAATGATCCTTTTAGATAAATGTAATGTGTTTTTTAAATTTTAAATTTCAAATTTTTCTCTTCATTCTCTCTCTCCATAGCTTATTTCTTTATCTCTCTTAAAAGAATATTAAAGTGTATCCTTTAAAAGGACACCCAATTTTCCTATAAATATATTACTCCAACAAGGTAACTGTGTCGGAACTTACTGTTGGGTTTGCTCTTTTACTAAAGCCCAAATGGGTTATTAGTATGAGAAGAGCCCAAGGAACCTAGAGCCCAATGAGCTAGGGTTTCTTGGAACCCATATAAATAGTACCTCTTAAGTTATCAGCCTCCAAGGTCTTTTTTGTGAGAAAGAGGCAAGCTCAGAATCTAATCAGTGCCCACACACTTCCCCTTCCTCCTCGAGAGATAGTTTGGAAGATCTGCCACAGTCCAGCTTCAAGGAGGTTGTTCGTGCTGCGGCGCTGAGGTGAGCTGTTCATGAAGAGGAATCCTACAAGGGAAGATTCTACACGAGACCTGCGCACCGAGAGGTAATTGTGAAACAAGGATGATTCGGTAAGCATACCAATGTACTAGGTCCTAAACAGCTTCCGCATAAATATAAGATTTCCTACAATTGGTATCAGAGCCTTGGCTGTATATTGGTATGTGAATCTAGTTTCACTATTCATGTAATTAGTTTTGCTTCTTGAAATGTCGCACCTAGGGTTCTAGGATTATGGTATGAATCTAGCATGTGTATTTTATAATTCATTTTCATAAAAGTTTAAATTTTAATCGGTAAAAATGCTTTAATCCATGGTTAGGGTCTCTCGTGTATTTCTCGATTTGTAACAAGGAGGCTAATTCCATATGATTAGGTTTCCTCCTTGTTGTTTTTGTTTATTTTTGGAATTTCTGTGTATTTTTTCAATATTTTGTAAAAATTCAAGATCGAGAAATCGCGAGGAAGATGCACAGTCAACACTGTCGGAGACTTTTCGAGGACTTACCGATCTCAGAATGGGGCAATCTATATATGGTTGGAAAGAGGACGGAAAGAAGAACGCAACGGTGGGTGGATCACCGCCTTCGGAGACTCCACGCTCCACCACGCGTCTCCACAAGAGGCTGAGAGTGGCCGCCACTCTCCGGCAAAGAATGGGAGATTGAGGGAGCGTCCGACCACCTTTTTGGGTGGTTCCGGCGGCGGTGCACTCTTCTCTACGTGGCGGTCCTTCCCCTAGAGTTTCAGCCTGATTTGACTTCGGGTGACGGCGCGGCAGACCTGACGGCTAGGGTTCCTCTTTCGCGTCCTAGGGTTTCTCGCCAAAGGATTGGGTCTTTGGGCTTTTGGGCCCATGAAACCCTAAAAGGGCTTGAGACAGATACTATGAGCTAGGCGAAAGTCGAATTCCAAAGTTTTATTATTTAATTTAATTTAATTTTATTTTCTTTAAAAAAGGAAGGCCATGGATTAAAGTAATTATGATTTATTATTTAATGCTTTTATTGATTGGTATAAATTATATGATTGATAACATGCTTTATTGCGATAACATGCCATATAGAATAGGTGGTTCCATATTGTTGCATAACTTGTATGATTGCATGAGCATAACAGCTATTATGTCTTCAGCGACTAGTATGATAGTTATTATGAGATTATTTTGATTTTAAATCATCCTAAGAAATTAATTAATAATTATTATGATTTTTATTAAAAATCTAGATTAATAATTGAATTAATTAATTTTGGATAATTAACATCAAGACAAATAATCGTTATGGAAATTATTTTGATTTCAAATTATCCTCATAAATGATAATTATTATGATTGTTGCAATCTAGATTAATAATTAAGTCAGCTATTTGGATGATTTAAATCTAGAAAAATAATTAGAGAAAATTTCCTAAGAGAATTCTTTTATTTTGCGAGTAATTTGTGGGTTTTCTGAAATGGTCATGGAATAACACACGCTGCATACAACATTCATGTATCATGATTGTTAGGAGCACACGCTGACGTAAAGTGACCGAATTTCAGGACCTTAATGCTTTCAAAATTATGTTAAGCTTAGTGCACGTTTGTCGGCGCTCTTACTTATATAGTTTTTGAAATAAAACAAAGGATACTCTCAATTAAATAATTCTTGGAAATTAGAAAATGTTGCTTATGTTGAATGGAAGGAGATTTAAATTAAGAGATTAATTTAACCTTCAAGCGCATTATAGGACCATTAATAAAATAATCATGTGAAGTCCCATCGAATAAGCATGATTGGATTTTATTAGATTGGACTTAAATATCTATGGGAGGAGATTTAAATTAAGAAATTAATTTAAACTCCAAGCGCATTGTGGGCCTATCAATAAAATAATCATGTGAGGCCCCAACGGATAAGCATGATTGGATTTTATTGGGCCTTAATAATTTCAAAATTTTAATAAAGTATTGTACGGCCCATCGTCGATAATACTAAGTTATTAAAGATAATTTTGAAATTAAACAATGAATTCGACTGGGCTTATGAAAATTCTCAAACAAAAATGTTGAATGGGTGAAGGTTTTAAAAATTAATTAATTTTAAAACCTGCGGGCTCCATTTGTGGGTTTATTAGTGAAATGGTTATCGCTGAAGCCCCATCGGATAAGGATAATCAGATTTCACTAGATTAAATCTTAATAATTTCAAAATTTTAGTAAAGTATTGTACGGCCCATCGTCGGCAATGTTTAGTCACTAAGGATAATTTTGAAATTAAACAATGGTTAATTACATTCAACTTTGGTAAAATTGTTAACCCTCCCATCGAGGCTCTGGCAATGGCACTGAAGGCCCAAATAACAATTTTGGTTTTTACAAGTGACTTGCCCATCGTAAGCCTTGTAAAGATAAACTGAAAGATTGTTAACATTAAACAAGAGTAGTTATGAGAATCTACTTGCACTTCGTTTGTTTATTGCATTATTTGTTTGTAATTGTGTGCTTTATATGTTTTTCAGAAAATATCTTAGAAATGATTTTGAGTCGAAAACCTCTAGATGGTACCAACTATGAATAAGTGAAAAGCAAATTTTTTGATATTGTTCTAAAACATAGAAGCTAAAATTTGTCCTGACAATGCGAGGGCCATAGCAACCTGCAGAGAATGCGTCTAAGGAAACTAAGATGCATTTCTCAGATTGGGAAAGGGCAGATATGGTAGTTCGCTGCTATATTATTGCCAGTCTTTCCAAATACTTGCAGAAGCAAGTGCACATGATTAAGAGTGGAGTAAAAATGCTTCAGACTCTTAATGACATGTTTGCTGCGTCTAGCAGCTCTGCTAGACAGAATGCAGTCGGTTCAGGTTTTGCTAAGAGTCTTGTTAAATCCAAAGGGAAACCCAAGGGTGGTAACAAGAACAAAATGACTTGGTTATCAGTTGTCAAACCAATTGCTATGAAGAAGCCGCAAGGCAAGTTCTTCAAGTGCAGACTGAAGGGATACTGAAAGAAAAATTGCCTAGAGGTGATGAAAAGAAACTGACATGGGCATATCAAGGCCTGATCAGTGAATGAATTATTGATTCAGGAATCACTGATTATGTTTGTTACTCTTTGTAGTAGTTCAAACATGGCATACTTGTCAGCAATGGACATAGATATTTTAAGCTTGAAATTGGGAACTTGGGTCTGCATTTGCAGTAGGACAAGTTATTAATAAGACTATGGTTTTGGGTGACTGTTTATTTGTTCCAGATTTCAAGAGGAATTCAATTTTTGTTAGTTGTTTTGGTTAAAACATGGGCTGACAATGCAATTGATTCCTCAGTTACATTTCGAAGTTCATCTTCGTCTTGTTTTTTCTGGTACATTGTTTAAATAGTCTTTATTACCTTTGTCCTATACCCCCTAAATTTTTGTGTTGAATGGAAAGGATGACGAACAAGGATTTTCACCAAAGAAATAAAAGTTTCAAATGAAACATAACTTTGGCCTTTGTGATTGAGTCACATTATCTCAAGTAGAGAATATGTTTTAGTTAAAAGAGGGACTGAAAGTTCAATAATCTTTTAACTAACAGCTACATGTTAGTCCTATTTGGAAGGTAAAGTGGCCAAACAATCCTACAAGGGCCAAAAAGGTTTGCGCAACTATTCAACTAGAACTGGTACATACTAATGTATGTGGACCAATTAGTGTTCAGACCAGAAGAGGTGATGAGTACTTCATTATATGAATGTTTACTCTGGATTTGGACAGATGAACCAAGTGTGCTATATGTCTAAAGCTTTTGGAAATTTCCATGAGGTTTAAGTCTGAGGCAGAAAAGCATGTAGGTGTACAAATCAAAAACACTTTGGTCTGACTAAAGTGTTGGCTACCTGTCTGGTAAGTTCAGGTCTTACCTGATTTAAGAGGGGATAATTTTTGTAACTGTCAACTCTAAGAACGCGTTAGTTGAATGAAGTTGCAGTATGCAAAAATCAAACATTTCTAGACTTGGTGAAGATCATGTTCAGTTATTCATCTTTGTCAATGTTGTTCAAGGGAGATGCCTAAGAGAAGGAAATGTACCTTCTTAACTTGATTCCGTCAAAGTTTGTTGTAAAGACACCTAAAGAATTATGGAAAGGGTGCAAGCCCAGATCAAACCATATTCGGATTTAGGGTGCTATGGCACACGCCCTACAACAGCAGTCAAATGAGATGGAATCTTGTATGGAAGAGTGCATATCTTTTGGCTACCCTAAGAGAACTAGGGATGATTTCTTATTTAGTCTTAAGGACAAGATAATCTAAGTGAGCACTCACATGATTTTCTTAAAGGAGGACTAGATAAGAAATTATAAGCTCTTAAGTTAGGTTATTCTTAATGAGATTTTTCTCAGCTCGAGAATTTCCAGAATCTCTAGAAGCTTCATCCACTGTTCCCTTGATTATTCAAGAGGGGATAGATATATCTCTAAGTGAACAAACAAGAGAACCATGATTGGAAATTCAACATGATAATATATAAGTGAAACTAGTAGAAATATTAGTATCACATGTAAAGGAACAATATCAAGGATAAGTGGATCCTCAAGAAATTGAAGATCCATCATTTGACCCACTCTTTGTTTTACCTATAAATACACAAGGTCTAGTGCAGTACATTCGTAGTGGGAGAAAACCTTGTTAACTCTCAAGTTGTCTCTTGTTGAGTGATATTGATCCTACTAGTTACGATAATGCACTAGAAGATGTTGTTGATCAAGTGTTGCTCAAGCTATGAACAATGAGATGAAATACTTGTATTTCAACTCCGTTCGGTCCTAGTAAAGACACCAAGAGGAGTAAAACCCACAAGGTGCATGTGGACATAAATGGCAAAGAGAGGATGGACATAAAGGTGAAAACCTTCAAAGCTAGCTTGGAGGCATTTTTTGCCAGACGCCATGCTTGAGACTATCCAGATTCTCTTAGTTGCTATAATGTGGACATAAAAGGCAAAGAGATGATGGACAGAAAGGTGAAAACCTTCAAAGCTAGCTTGGAGGCATTTTTTGCCAGACGCCATACTTGAGTCTATCCAGATTCTCTTAGTTGCTATAAGTCTCAATTATGAGATTTCATTTTGGGAGTTGGATGTCAGGATATCTACATACAACAACCAAAAGGGTTTATAGCAAATGAGTAGGAACACACGGTATGCAAGTTGTGAAACTCTATTTCATAGACTTAAGCAAGCATCCAGGTCTTGAAACATCAGTTTTGATCAGGTTATCAAAATTTTGATTTTGAGAGAACCTTGATGAATGATGAGTATTTGTATGTAAAGGATACAACGGAAGACAGTAGCTTTTCTGGTACTTTATATAGATGATATGCTCCTTATTAGAAACAATGTGGAGGTAATATCAAGCATAAAGAGTTGGGTAAGTTAGTGTTTTGGTATGGAAGTACTGGGGAAGCCAATTATATTCTTGGTATAAAACTCTTATGAGGCCGGAAGAATAAGTTGTTGGCATCACCTCAGGCTACTTACATTGACAAAACTCTTGCCAAAATTTAACATGAGAATTCTAAGAGAAGAATTATAATTCTCAGATGTGGAATTCATCTTCCTAAGGAGTAACCAAAGACTTCTAAGAAGGAAGAATGGATGAGCAAGATATCTTATGCTTTGGCAAAGGTAGACTCACGCATATCATGTTGGGCGTTAAACCAGACATCTGTCACGTAGTGGGAGTAGTGAGATAGTACCATTTTGAACCTAGAGGAATACTAGATTATTGTTAAGCATGTACTCAAGTATCTTTGGAGAACGAGAGATTATATGCTGGTATATTCTAGTGGGAGTCTTGAAAAGCTGAGTTTTAAAAAATTCAGTTATTTCAAGTGGATCTTGACTCAAGAAAATTAACCTCGAGCTATGAGTTTTTCACTAAACTCAGATAGCATTAGAGGTGGATCTTGCAGACCCAGTTACTAAGAGTTTGCCTGAACTTGTGTTCGAGAGGCATGTTACTTCTTTGGGTCTTAGGAGGATCCCAGACTTGCATTAAGCAAGTGGGAGTTATTGGTTTTATTGTGCTCTTGGAGTAAGACGATGAAACAATAAAATAATTTTCTGAATTTCATAAATAAGGTTTTATTTATTTATTTTGCGCACTATTTACAAACATAAAGATCCGGATCAAATTGTGGAGTATATGATCATATGGATACGTTCATGGAGGACATGATCATAGGATCTCACAATTGATGAATGGAGTCACAACCGTTAAATAAAGTTGGGCACTTTATTCAGGCTGCAATATTTTATGAAATGATTTTGTCCGAATCATTGTAAAATATTGGTGTGAATTAACATTCACATTGAAAGGATCAAGGAGAGATTTGATTAAGGTTGTTTTTCTGTCATAAGGTATCAAATCTCTAATTAACTATAGTTATGTGATTGCTCTTAATCCTGAGTTTATTATAAATAGGTAATCAAATAGTTTTCATTCTTTGATTTACCAACGGGTGAGGTTCGATCTATTGACGACCAATAACTCGGTATTTTGGGAGTGAGATTATTTGATTATCGGTATTTATGAGATAAACAACATGGAATTTGTAGGATATGTCCCCTTGATATGTTTCGGTACTTGGATATTAAAGACACTGGCCAGTGCATGTAATCCATCAGAGAAACTATCATAGTCAAGAGAATAAATAATTGATTGAGTTACAGAAAACTTGTCAATCAATTATAGACATTCTACAAAGGGGCGATGCATATTCATGTTATAAGTGTTGTTAATCTTGGAGTTCAAGTTCGGGCTTTTAGTGGAGTAGCACCGAATTAGATAATCATTCGTTGATTATCAGGAGCCTTGATTAATAACAGATGGTAGATCCCCAAGCTAGCTTGAGACAAGGGATGGGGTATTTTTCGGATAGATGATGACTTATGGGTTACATGATCTTGGGTTTTACGACTCAAGTTTGTATCCAAAAGAGCAAGTGGAAGATTGTTGGGTTTGCTCTTTTACTAAAGCCCAAATGGGTTATTAGTATGAGAAGAGCCCAAGGAACCTAGAGCCCAATGAGCTAGGGTTTCTTGGAACCCATATAAATAGTACCTCTTAAGTTATCAGCCTCCAAGGTCTTTTTTGTGAGAAAGAGGCAAGCTCATAATCTAATCAGTGCCCACACACTTCCCCTTCCTCCTCGAGAGATAGTTTGGAAGATCTGCCACAGTCCAGCTTCAAGGAGGTTGTTCGTGCTGCGGCGCTGAGGTGAGCTGTTCATGAAGAGGAATCCTACAAGGGAAGATTCTACACGAGACCTGCACACCGAGAGGTAATTGTGAAACAAGAATGATTCGATAAGCATACCAATGTACTAGGTCCTAAACAGCTTCCGCATAAATATAAGATTTCCTTCACTTACAAGACCCTGCCAAAATGCCAATTTCATATGGGACACTAGTACAGCGTCAGCAACCATTGAGTAAGCATCAATTTTTGATTGACCCTTACCCTCACTGGCTGTCCATTATTAACTTGCCACGTGCCATCTCAGATCAGCATAATCATAAGATATTTGTTTTTTTTTTTCTCAACCAAAAATACCTATCTTGTTTCCGAAGTTTTAATTTTTATTGAATTCATAAATAAAATTTTAAAGGACAGTCCCTTATTTAAAACCCCCACTCCCCTGCCCCTCCAGGAGCCGTCAAAGCACCTAAAATCCTAAACACAAAAATTAAGAGACAGTGGAAAGAAAGATGAGCAACAAGTTGGTGCAAAACATGGAGGCTGAAATGAAAGCAAGGGCCACCGAGAAAACGATTAGTGAGCAAACAGAGCCGTGGCACAAACCCAAGAACGGGAGCGTCTTCCCTAAAAAGAAACGTTCTGTGAAGCAGATGATGTGGGATTCTATTATTGAGAACACCGCCAACAAAGGCTTCAACTTCAACACTGTTTCGCCACCTCCTAAGGCGCCAAAATCCAAGAACACCACCACCAACACCGTACACCCCACATCCTCCACAGAGCTTGCTGATGATGTGTTTGATTAGCTTTTCTTACATTAATTTGTTTGCATTTCTATGCCTTTCGTAGAGATCCATAGGCTGTTGAATGTTGTGTCTGTGTCTTCGGACAGCTCTACATTTATGTTTCTTTTTCTTTTCTTAAGTTCCCCATTTATGTATATGTAAGTTCGAAGCTATTAGCACGGATTAGATTTTCAGTGAAGTGTCTTTAAGTTCTGATCATTCACTACTGTTAAAAAATTCCTCATAATTCCGTGGGGTTTGTCTTCTGAGATCTGATCATTCCGTACAACCGAACATTTCCTATTTTCATTTTTCTCGAGCTGTGTGAAAAAGGAAACAGAGCATTTGGCTAACAAAATGACGAAAAGATTGTCCCGGAATACAATGAATTAAAATCCAACATTCATATTGCAAAAAAAAAAAAAAAAAAAAAAAAATTCCAAAATTCAGCGCTTAAGGTTATTGTACGTACGTGGCATGTGATTTAAATGCTGTCACTAATTAGTCAATGTCCATTGAGGAAACTTACGTGAGTCAAGGAAACAATGGTAGTGCCTATTCTTGGCATATTTGAGACTTCAAATTTCATTATTGGAGAATCGAATACTGTGGAACAAAGGCTTGCTACTTTTTTTACCTTCCTTATTGTACAAGCTTCCAAAACCAAAATGGATACAAAAGAAAGTTAAAAACCAGGGTGCCATCGGCGTAGCAGTTATAAATAAAGGAAAAGCATAATCAAACGTAACTTATAAAAGCAATATTGCAACATTGGTATACCTCGTAAATATTGGATAGCATTTGCTTATTTGAAAACTTTCCCCAATATGTGCCGTCGTTCAATTATTTTGTCAAATTTCACTATATTTCTTTAGACATAAATAGAGTAATTTAAAAAGTAAAACATAGAACAAACACACTAAACAACTAGCAAGTATTCTGTGCATTGCACGAATATTTTTTTTATAGAAGTAAAATATAAAAATTAAAATAAAAAGTATGTTAGAAAAATATCAAACCGAATGTCCACAAAAGGCATTTTTTTTCCTGTTAACAATCATTAAGCAAATAACTGTAACATCATTCATTCGTCAAAAATAAAAATAAAAATAAAAATCATATCTGATTTGCACTCTCAACTGGCTGTGTTTGTAAATCAAAACATATTTATCTTAAATTGAAGTTTCTCTATATTTAAAAAATTAGACAAGATCTTTTGACACCGATATCAAATTATATTATTATAAAGTTTGACACAAATTTAATTTGTTAATTTTCGTGAATCTAATTCATTGGGTCACACTTATTAATTAATTATTAATTTTTAATAAATTATAATTTTTAGATTGACGAAAATCAACAATTAAGATTTGGTATCAAATAATCCTATTCCTTAAGAATTAATTGAGTTTAATATGTGTTCCTTTAAAGGACACAACCTTGTGTCCTTTAAGCAGTTATAACTTATAATTATGTACTACGGGTCGTACATAGTTTTAATATTAAAATTATATTTTTTTTGGCTATAAAAAAATTGTATTTTTTTCACTTTCTACGTCAACAGACTGTTTTGAAGAGAGAGAGAAAGAAGTACACTTTCAGGAACAATTTGTTGACGTGAAAAGTGAAAAATAAAACTTTAATATTATAACTATGTATTATGCGTAGTATATAATTACTTATAACCTTTAAAAGGACATAACATTGTGTCCTTTAAAAGTACAAAACTTTTTTCCAAAATAATTATATTTAACCCGAGAGTTGAATAACTGTATTTGAGATTTTCGAGTTTGGCTTACTTCATTCCACATTAACCGTGAATAAACAAAGAGTAATCACTCGATTGCCAAAAAGAAGAAGAAGAGTAATCACTCAAGCATGACTTGAATCGAAAGAGTAATTGTTTGGAGCAACCATATAAAGCAATAATCCATGAATTATTCATGTCACAGTATTTTTTCTATTAAAACAGAACAAAATAAAAATTCAACCATCACAAGAAGAAGCAAATCATGCCAACATCGTTCTTATGTAAACAAAAGTACCATATATTGGATTTGACTCGCTGAAAATTAAAAGGGGGCTTCGGTTGATTTAGAATATCAGATGAAAATCAAAAGATGATAGCTCAGTTGTTGCAAGAAAATTAAGTAGACGGGATGAAAACATGTATTCATTCCTATCAACACTGAACCCACCCCGAAGAGAAACGCAAAAGAAAAGGGAGAAGCGAGAAAGCTACACAGCATTCAAATTACGATGACTCGAGGAGAAATCTGTACCATTAATTCCTTCCTCGCATTTTTTGATTAATTAAACAACGACCATGTGGCAGAATATCCACAATCACTGAAACATAGAAAAGATTCATAAAAGGAAACAAGAAAAAGTGGTGTGAGCTTTATTAAGATTGAGCAATAATAAATTAAAGAATAAAATAGAGGAAAAAACCAAAGACGCAAGATTTTAGTAAACTTTACATGTGTCGTAATTCACTCTTTATTATAGTGGGCAAACTGATTCCTTACAATTTCTCTGATGCAATGTATAAAACAGTACAAAATATATATATCCACTTAGAACTTTTTTGTTTAAAAAAAAAAAAAAAAAGTGTTATTAAGGATGAGGAAAAGTTTTATAAGAAATATGTTACGTGTATGTAGTTAAAAAATATGATGGCCCTATATATATATGAGATAAATTTATTTCGTAACATGAAAATACTAAATTTATATTATTATATATGTTATTAGACTTAAATAAAATATTATTAAATAAAAGTTTTAATATTTCTACAGAGAATGTAGATAAGTGATCTACGTTCACTTCCAAAACGACGTCGTTTTGGATTGAAAAATTTAAAAATTATAATGAGAAAGACTATTATAATCTTGAAATAAATTTTAATTACAAAAATACCTTAATTTTTTTTCCAAAACGATATCGTTTTAGGTTCAATGTAGATATAAAGAGCTATAAAACTAATTGGAATTTATTGAGAACTATTACAGTTTTAAAACGACGGCTAAGGGTGCAGCGTGGCATTTTGGCAAAATTTACTGTTGACGTGACATTCTAGTAAATTTTTTTGCCAAGTGTGTCAAAATGGTCACTCTTTCCACGTGAGTGCAATCACCTTTAGGATGGTGCGTTTTACAAGAAATATCATTAAGAAGAATTTTTGGAATCCCGAAGCGGTGGTCAATTTCATGCGCAACTACTCTTTGGATTATGGGCCCTCCTCTATTTCTTAACAAGTATCATCATAATTCACTTTGAACTTTGACCTATGATCGCTACTTATAGAATGGTAGTTAGAGAGGAGGATAATTTGTTTTTATAATATGTATTATTTATCTTTCTTTTTTTTTTTTTTGTAAATTGTATTATTTATCTTTGATGCTGCTAATTTGTTACGATGGGTACTTTAAATGATAATATATATATAGAGGTGGGCTTCTAGCGCCCGCCATCTTTGACTCAACATTTTAATTAGAAAAATTCTATCATGATATGGTTAATGCTAGAGTACGAACATGAGAGATGTAAAATATTAACGTATGAGTTCAGAAAAATGACTCACACGGTGAGAATAATCTTTCTAGATGAATATGATTAATTACCGCTAGTACAATGTTTTGGCCTCTTCGTTTTATGCTTTTCAAGATAATGATTTGAATTACAGCATAATTAAGATGGTACAGTGGAAGCAAATTATGTTTTTAGACTGTGTATTAATTTCTCTCCTGATTATGTAACGTGTCGATCAATGGTATTTATTGAGGTTTTGTCTCGGTTAACCACATTGACTGCCTTGATTCACAGTTTTTTGGTACCGAGTTCAAAATTGGGTAAAGTATAGAAGATAAAGGACAAGAGTTAGCCCACGTTCTACGGTTGCGATAAGAAATAAGAACAGAATCTGTTCAATTCAAACTCAAGGGAAACTACTTTCAAGGCATTTGCATATCAATAATGGCCCTTGTTTTGGTGGGGTTCTTCGGTTGAATTTTGAGAGGTGAATTGAACGAAGACAGTTTATGGATTAATTATATATTCCAAATAACCCAGCGTCACTTGAGTTAAATTGGAAAAGGGCAAATTTATTTTTTCTCATTTTAATTTTAAATTATTTTCTTAACATACCGATCTTAATTATATCTTCGAGACAAGTGAATTACATATCATTTAATCACTTTAATATTTATATAACTATTAATATATTTAAACTCAATAAATAAAAAACAAAATATAATTAAAAACAATGTAAAAGTTTTATGCTAAAGATGCATCTAAAATAAAATATTAAATTTTGTGGGTGTCCATGTATTTTCTTTTTAATTCTCGTAAACAGATCCGAGCATTTGCAGCCATCCGTCACTGCTGACAGCAATCTTTTTGAGCATGACGCTGATTGCTACCCCACAATGACGTTTCCACACTACGTCAATCTTCGCACACTCAAAGCATATACCGTTGGCTGTATTTTCCTATTTGTCTTTTACCTTTTTCTTTTTCTATTAGATTGTACTGACTTTTTCTAAAAAGCATTTTATAGGGGTTTTGACCTAAGAAATGTAAATTTTAAAAAAATTCACCTGTTTAGTTAGTTGACCAAACATTTTACCGGACCAATGCGGGAAGACGCGTTTCAGGTGGTTACGCGTTTAGTCGCGCATCTCACACATGCGCGTTTCTGACAAATCTGAACACGTATGTACCAGGTACGTGTCTAAACACGTCTGTACCAGGTTCGTGTTTCTGACTATGACACGACTATGCCACGGAATGCGTGCCTGAATATGACGCATCTTGGTATTGTGCTCGTCAGATTTGTCAGAAACACGCACCTGGTACATACGTGTTCAGACACGTACCTGGTACAGACGTGTTCAAATTTGTCAGAAACACGCATGTGTCAGGTGCGCAACTAAACGCGTAACCACCTGAAACGCGTCTTCCTGCATTGGTCCGGTAAAACATTTGGTCAACGAACTAAACAGGTGGATTTTTTTGAAATTTGCATTTTTTTAGTCAAAAACCCCATTTTATAGGTTGTACATCGCTAAGAGTAGAATATACAAATTGAATAAATTTTCAAATTATAATAAATACATATTTACATATAGTTAATTGTGAATTAATTAGTTAATTGTCTTTTTAACCACTTATAAAAAATAATACATATTAAATCATAAATTTATTAAACTAATTACACTTTAGCGTACTTAATGTAACATAATTTTATAAGAGTGTGTTAGAATCTCTAGAACCTCAAGTTCGATTAACAAGGAAAAGCTAAACAAGGACCTATAGAAGGACAGAGGAAATGATAAGATGATTGCTACAGTGCAAACTGTGACCAATATAAACATAAGGACATCTTGATTTAGAGTCAATCAACAAGAATAACACTGACAACTGTTGGGTTTTCTCTTTCACTAAAATTTAATTGGGTCTATTGTGTAAGAATAGTCTAAGAAATTTAGAGCCCATCCAGCTTAGGGCTAGGGTTTCGAAGCCATATATATTTTACACTAATAGTCATCAGCTTCCTAGTGTTAACTTTGTGGTTGCAGAGGCTAAGGTAAGATAATCTCTTTGATAGTAAGAGAGTGCTCACACACTAGCCCTTATTCCCTTTGAGAGATAGTCCGAAAGATCTACTACTAGTCAACCTCAAGGAGATCTGTTCATGGCATCACACGGGAGAGATCGATTCATGAGTTCGTGCTGTGACGCAGAAGACACCAACCCGAGGAAGGATCATCTCAGTTCTGCACTATAAACGGTAATAAAAAACCATAATGATACGTTTCATCTCATATTGCAATGGTCTAAATGCCTACAATTGATACCAGAGCCTAGTTGCGTGTGTGGATATGGATCTAGTTTTTGATTTATAATTTTTCATGTAATTAGTTTTGCTTCATGAAATATAGCACCCAGGTTTCTATGTTTATTGGTCTATGTTTTGCATGTATATCCTTCTAATTTTTTTCATTAAAAATTGATGCTTTATATGGCTTTTGGTTTTAATCCATGGTAGAGATTTCATTGTATTTTTCTTGAGTTGTAACAAGGAGGCTAATCCGATATGATTAGGTTTCCTCCTTTATTTTATTTCAATTTCTGTATATTATTTCAATGTTTTGCAAAATTATAATGAAAAAAAGATTCAAGAGAAGCCAAATACAAGGATGTTCGTCACGGTTTAAGTGTGTCCATTAGTTTTCGGTGACCGATCTAAGAAACGAACCACATGACATGATAGAGGACAAAAATATGACAAGAACGGTGGCTGAAACACCCGAAAAGGGACCCAGACACGCCGCCTGAAATGGCTACCCACGAGCCTCACTCCCTAGTACAAAATCTGCGCACGAAGACTTGGTTTTCGACGATCGTTTCCCTGGAGTTTCGTGCTGAGATGAGTTCGGTGACGACGCAGTGGACATGACGGCTAGGGTTTACGAGAAATGAATTAGGCTTTTTGGCCAAAGTTTGGTATTTTAAAAGTGACTTGAACCTGATCCTTATGGATTAAAAGGAAGGACAAAGTAGATATAAGTAATTTTATTTCATTTTGTTATTTTTTTCTTTATTAGGAACTATATATTAAAGTTTAATTTATAATTGCTTTATTATTGTTAATGGATGAATTATATGGTTTGATAACATACTTGATGTGATAAAATGCCATATAGAATAAATGGTGTCATATTGTTGTATAACTTATTAATTAAATGAGCATGAAAACTACTATGTTTGAATGACTAGATTAATAGTCATTACGATAATTAATTCATGTTTCGAAATTTAAATGTAATGGTTGTTACATTCGATAGACTAAATTAATCATTATGACATTAACTCTAATTTTCGAAATATGTGCATAACAAATTTAATGATTAATGGTCGTTATGAAAATTATTTTGATTTCAAATTATCCTCATAAATGACAATTATTACTATCCCAAACATCTAGATTAATAATTAAGTCAATTATTTATGATAATTTAAATCTAGATAAATAATTGAGAATATTTCCAAATGAATTGTTTAAAAATTTTGTGAGTAAATTTGCGGGTCTTCTAAAATGGTCATGTGTTAAACACATGCTGCTTACCATAATCATGTGTCATTATTATGTGGAGCATACGCTGCCTATTATGACCGTATTTTAGGATATTAATATTTTCAAAATTCTGATAAACTTAGGGATACACGTTCATCAGCACGCTTCCTTGTAGTTTTTGAAATCAAACATAGGTTACTTTCAGTCGAACAATTCTAGGAAATTGAAAATTTTGCTTATGTTGAATAGGAGGAGATTTAAATTAAGAAGTTAATTTAGCCTCCAGGCATATTGAGGGCTTATTAATAAAATAATCATGTGAAACCCCACCGGATAAGCATGATTGAATTTTATTGGGCCTTAATAATTTTAAAATTTTAATAAAGTATTATACGACCATTTGCTCGACAATACTAAGTTATTACAGATAATTTTTAAATTAAACAATAAATTTTACATTTGACAAAGCTTAAGAAAATTCTCAATGGATAATTATTAACTCCAAATAAATTATAACTGTCAGATTGACAGAAATTAACGATTAAGATTTGGTGGTAAGAAGTGGTAAATTTAATTGGTGGTAAGTATATCTTGCCCCTAAAAATATTGATTGAATGAAGGTTTTAAATTTAGTAATTAATTTTAAACATTTGCCTCCATTGTGGGTCCTTTAATAAAATGGTCATGTGAAGCCCCAATGGATAAGTATGACTGAATTTTATTTGATTCTACCTCAATAATTTTAAAAAATTTAGTAAAGGATTGTACAACCCAACACCAGCAATACTTGGATACTAAGGATAGTTTTAAAATTAAACAATGGTTAATTACATTCAACTCTAGTAAAGTTATTAACCTTCCCAACAAGGCTCTGGTAATGGCACCGAATGCCCAAATAACAATTTTAATTTTTACAAATGACTTGTCCAACGTAAGCCTTATAAAGAAAACTAAAAGATTGTTAACAATAAACAAAAATAGTTATGAGGATTGTTCTTAGTTTGTTTATTACATTAATTGTTTGTAATTGTGTGCCTTATATATTTTTTTTCCGAAAATGTCTTCCTTCAATTCTTTATATATGATTTTTGATTCAAAAACCTATAAATGGTAGCAAATATGAACAATGGAAAGCAAACCTTGACATTATTATAAAATATGGAAAGCTAAAATTTGTCTTAACAATACCAAAACCACGGTAAAACTCAAGGATGCGTCTGAGACAACAAAATGTAAAACTCAGATTGGGAAAAGGGCAAATAATACAGTTTGCTGCTATGTTATTGCCAGTCTTTTCAAACACTTGCAGGAGTAGGTAAACATGGTTAATAGTGGAGTAGAGATGCTTAAAATTATTGATGACATGTATGCTACATCTAGCAGCTCTGCTAGACAGAATGCAATTAGTGCAAATTTTTGCAAAGGGTTCTGTTAAATCCAAGGGGAAACCCAAGGGTGGTAACAAGAAAAAAATGGCTTGATTATCAATTGTCAAACCAGTTGTTGTGAAGAAGCCGAAAGACAAATGCTTCAAGGGTGGACACTAAAAGAAAAATTGGCCAGAGGTGATGAAAAGAACCAGACATGGGTAAGTTAAGTCTTGGTTAATGGATGAATCAATTACTCAAGAACCACTGATTATGTTTGCTACTCTTTGTAGTAGTTAAAATATGGCATGTCTATTAGCAGTGGGCAAAGAAATTTTAGGCTTGAAAATAGGGAACTTGTATGTACATTAGCAGTAGGACAAGTTATTAATTTAAAGGACTTTGGTTTTCGGTTACTGTATATTTTTTTCGGATTTCGAGAGGAAAGTAATCAGTGTAAGTTGTTTGGTTATACCATGATTTGGCAAAGAAATTTGATTCCTTGGTTTCATTTCAAAGTTCATCTTCGTCTTATTTATTCCGGTGCATTGTTTAATATAGTCTTTATTACTGGTTTGTTATACCCCATTAAATTTATTATGTTGAAAGGATGTTGAACAAGAACATTCACCAAAGAAATAAAAGTTCCAAATGGAACATATCTTTGGCCTTTGAGATTGGGTCAAATTATCTCAAATAAGAAACATCGTTATATTAAAAGAGGGACTAAAAGTTCCATAGTCATTGAACTAAAAGCTACATGTAAGTCCTATTCGGAAGGTTAAATGACCAAGAAATCTTACAAGGTCAAAGGGATTTGTGCAACTATTCAACTAAAGTTGATACATGCTGTTATATATGGACCCATAAGGGTTCAAGCCAAAAGAGGTAATGAGCACTTCATTATATATATTAATGATTACTCTGGATTTGGACATGTGAACCTAGTGCACCTTAAGTTTGAAGGTTTTGGAACATTCCAAGAGGTTAAAGTCTGAGGCAAAAAAGTATCTAGGTATTCAAATGAAAACACTTTGGTCTAACTGAGGGTAAATACTTGTATGGAGAGTTCAGGTTTTACCTGATTCAAGAGGAGATAGTTTTCACAACTATAATTACTAGGAACACATTAGTTGAACAAAATTACATAATGTAGAAAATAAATATTTCTAGACTTGGTGAAGTTCATGTTTAATTATTCATTCTTGCCGATGTCATTATGGGGAGATGCCTAGGAGAATGCCACGTACCTTCTTAACTTGGTTCTATAAAAGTCTATTGTAAATACACTTATTGAATTAAGGAAAGGGTGCAAGCCTAGTTCCAAAAATATTCAGATTTAGGGTACTTCGACACACGTCTTATAACAGTGGTCAAATAAGATAGAATCTTGTACAAAAGTGTGCATATCTTTTGGCTATATGGAGAATTTAATAAGAATGTTGGGAAAGTAAGATAGGCACAATATATTATCCATGTTTGGTATGTCTTAAAGTTATAAAAAACCAGTATATTATTTTTCCCATGAATTTTGTTTTGAACTAGGCAATGGAAAATAAAATGGTAGTTTGAAGTGTGGTATTTTTTAAATCCAAGAATGGAGAAACACCTATTATTATTTGTAGACAAAAATGCCCTCAAAAAGTCTATATCAAGTACAGCTTGTTTGAAAAAGTCTATAATGGGTAATTTCGTAATTTCAATACACATTCACATCAATATTTCACCATCAACCAAACAAAGCATTAGTAAAAATAACTCAACTTTCCCGATAAATTTTTTGCCTACTAAACACTTT
Organism: Gastrolobium bilobum; assembly: GCF_033153095.1. Classification (NCBI taxonomy): domain Eukaryota; kingdom Viridiplantae; phylum Streptophyta; class Magnoliopsida; order Fabales; family Fabaceae; genus Gastrolobium; species Gastrolobium bilobum. Next base: position 131,069 of record NW_026898390.1, read on the forward strand.
TTTGTAACTTACCCGGGCACAAAAGTTTCTCATCATATTCCGAGGATTTTTTTCCCAGTAATAAAAAATTTCTACCATACCAAACACCCCCTAAGAGAACCGGTGATTGGATTTTATGTAGTCTAAATGATAAAAAGGTCTTAGTGAGCACTCATGTGACTTTCTTAGAGGAAGACTATAAGGAAATTATAAGCTCATGAGTAAAGTTATTTTTTATGGAACTTATCTCAGATCAAGAATTTTTAGGATCGCTAGAAGCTCTATCCCATGTTCACTTGATTGTTCAAAGAAGGGAGAGATATACATCTAAGTGAGCAAACATGGGAACCATAATTAGAAATTCAACATCATAATTGAAAATTCAACATGATAATATATAAGTGAAATTAGTAGAAATATTAGTATAATATGTAGAAAAACAATACCAAGGATTTGTTAACACGTAATATATAAATCATCTAAAAATTCTAGATCCACCATCTCACCAAAACTTATTAATACTTGTAGATACACACGGTCTAGGGCGGTATATACGTAATTGGAGAGAACCTTGTTAACCTCAAGTTACCTATTATTGAGTGAATTGATTCCACTAGTTATGATAATGCACTAAAAGATGTTGTTGACCAAGTGTTGCTTGTAGCTACGAACTATGAGGTGGAATACTTGTATTTGTACTGTGTTCGGTCTCTAGTAAAGATACCAAGAAGGGTAAGGCCCGCTAGGTGTATGTTTACTTACAAGAAAAATAGAGGAGAAACATGAAGGTGAAAACCTTCAAAGCTAGTTTGGAGGCAAAAAACCACACCTAATTGAAGATGTGGATTATAAGAAAATCTTTTGCCAAATGCCATACTTAAGTCTATCCATATTCTCTTGGGAGATGGACTTCATAATAACCTTTTTGAATAAAAATTTGAAAGAGGATATCTACATGCAATAACCAAAAAGGGTTTATAAGCAATAGGCAGGAACACACGATATGCAAGTTGTGAAAGTTCATTTTGTGGACTTAAGCAAGCATCCAAGCCATAGAACATCAGGTTTGATTAGGTTATCAAAAATTTTGTTTTTAAGAAAACCTTGATGAATCGTGCGTGTTTATGTGAAAAATGATCCAAGGGTAGCAGTAGCTTTTGTGGTACTTTATATACATGATATGCTTCTTATTAGAAATGACATGGAGGTAATATCAAGTATAAAAAGTTGGCTAAGTAAGCGTTTTGATATATAAGACCTGAGAAAATCAATCATATTCTTGGTATAAAACTTTTATGAGACCAAAAGAATAAGTTGATTGCCATCACCTTAGGCTACTTGCATTGACAAAACTCTTGCCAAAATTCAACATGAGAAATTCCAAGAGGGGAATAATATATTTAAAACGTGGAATTCATCTATCTAAGGAGTAACCTCTAAAGACTCCTTAGAAGAAAGATTGCATTAATAGGATACCGTATGCTTTGGCAAAGTTTAATCTCTTGTATACCATGTTATGCATTAAACCAGATATCTGCCACGCAGTGGGAGTAGTGAGATGATACCATTCTGATCCTAGAGGAACACTAGATTACTATTAAGCATGTACTTAAGTATCTTCGAAAAACAAGAGATTATATGCTGGTATATTTTAGTGGGAGTCTTGAAAATTGAGTTTTCACAAATTCAGTTTTTTCAAATGGATACTGACTCAAGAAAATTGATCTTGAGTTATGAAGTTTACATTAAACTACGATAGCATCAGCGATTCAGAGGTGGATCTTGCAAACCCAGTTACTATAAGGGTTTGCTTGAACATGTGTTCGAGATGTATATTACTTCTTTGAGTCTTAGGATGATCCCAAACTTGCATTAAGCGAGTAGGAGATATTGTGTTCATTGTGCTCTTCGAGTAGGACAATGAAACAATTTAACTATATTTTGAATTTTACAAATGAGATATTATTCATTATTTTGTGCACTCAATTTACAAACATTAAAGTTCGGATCAATTATGGAGTATATGATCATTTGGATACGTTCACAAAGAACATGATTATAAGTTCTCACAATTGATGAATAGGTTCACAACTATTAAATAAAGTTGGGCGCATTATTTAGGTTACAATATTTTATTAAATGATTTTATCTGAATCATTGTAAAATATTGGTGATTTAATATTCACATTGAATGGATAAAGGAAAGATTTGATTAAGGTTGTTTTTCTGTCATAAGATATCAAATCTCCAGTTAACTACAATTATGCGATTGCTCTTAATCCTGAGTTTATTTTAAATATATAATTAAATATTTTTCAATCTTTGATTTACCAACGAGTGAGGTCCGATCAATTGACGACCAATAACTCGATATTTTGGGAGTAAGATTATTTGATCATCAATATTTATGAGATAAACAACATGGAATTTGTAGGATATATCCCCTTGATATGTTTCAGTACTTGGATATTGATGACATTAGCAAGTGCATTTAATCTATTAGAGAAACTATTGCAGTCAAGTGAATAAATAACTGATTGAGTAATAGAAAACTCATCTATTATTGACTTTCTACAAAGGGGCAATGCATATTTATATTATATGTGTTATTAATCTTGGAGTTCAAGTTCGGGATTTTAGTGAAGTAGCACTGAATTAGATAATCATTCGTTGATTATCAGGGGCCTTGATTAATAACAACTGGTAGATCCTTAGGCTAGCTCGAGATAAGGGATGTAACATTTTCAGTTGACGATGATTAGTGAGTTACATGGCATTGGACATTCGGCTCGAGTTTGTACTCAAGAGCAAGTGAGAGTTTGTTGGATTTTACTCTTTCACTAAAGCCCAATTGAGCCTAGTGTGTAAGAAGAGCTCAAGAAACTTAGAGCCCATTCAACTTAGGGCTAGAGTTTCTTGAAATCCATATATATTCTACATTAATAGTCATTAGCTCCCTAGTGTTCACTTTGTGGTTGCAGAGGCTAAGGTAAGTGCCCACACACTAGACTTTTTTTCCCTTGAGAGATAGTCTGGAAGATCTATCACTAGCTAGCCTCAAGGAGATCTGTTAGTGGCGTGATGCAGAAGATATCAATTCGTGGGTTTATGCCGTGACGACACCAACCCAAGGAAGGATCATCTAAGTTTTGCGCTAAAGATGTAATAAAAAACCATGATGATTCGTCGCATCTCAAACCGTATCGGTCTATACGGTCCCGTAGATCCAATTACGCCTACAATAACCCCAAGCATGAAAGTATATTCATTTTGAGGAGAAAGTGTGTGTGAAGAAATTGACTACCCATTTTAGAGTTCAAACACACAACTAAAGCTTTTGACTTTTATGGAGTTTAAACTTCTTACGTTACATGAGAAGAAATTTTTTTCTTCTACACACTCAATTCATATGGGACCCACTAGAAGAGATGGAAAAAAGAAAAGAAAAAATGGTAACGCTAATAATGATGTATGGGCAGGAAAACAAAATTTTCTTATGTTGGATAAAAAGTATAAACCCCTATTTTTATTTGTATAAGCTCTTGAATCATGGCATATCTCTGTTACACAGTTTTCTTATTTTAGTATTTAATATTTTAGTATCAGTTACTTGGGATTTTCCACTGCTTTCCCCCATGGGTGTGTGTTTTTTTATTCAATTAATTGCAGATTATGAAACACACTTTGCTAGGGGAAAATTAAAGTACAGTTAAATTTAAAATTCCTATGTTCAAAGAGTATATACCCGGACACCAAAAGAAAGAAAGAAGGAAAGAAAGAGAGAGCTACCAAGAAAATTGAAAAATTCTCTTTACTGAGTAAAATACATAAAGTTCATTATATTCCTAATCAAATAGCAACTTAATTGCCAAAGTCACTGTCCCTTTCTTGATGGAGCCAACTAGAATTCCACATTAAATTTCCTAGTAAGAGTTTCCAGTTGTTGCCATGCATGCAGGTGGAAAATTACTATTTGGTGCAGTATGGATGTATGCATAGACCGATAAGACCGTTATTAACCACACGTTCGTATTGCTTGGACCACCAACGCCTGCATAATAAATACAGTCACGCTTGTCAATACCTGCTCGTGGTAACATTATTATATGGTGATTTTCTCAGTCGCCTTTCTTATTTATTCAATAAAGTCTTGTTATGATTTTCAAATAAACATGACTAAAGAAAGCGAAGCATTATTCGGGTTCAATAAATGTAATGGTTGTCAAATGGGCCATTTTTTCGGGTTCAATAAAGAAAACCTCAACAAGTTTTGTCTTCATAGCCATAGGTTCTGCTAGGATTAGATGAAACTTGTGGACTAGAATATGATAAAAATAAAGTAACATGTTGAATTGAATTGATTTAGAATCACTTCAGTGTACGTAGTCACCATATAGTCATATCTTTTTTTTTTTTTTTTTTTTTTTTTTTAGTAAATCTTCTGTGATATAATTTTGCAGTCAATATCGCCAATTTGCTTTACCGTAAATGTAATTATCTTATAACATAAATGTAATAATTTTAAAAAGAGGCGAGTGACATTCCAAAATGATGCCAAAAGAGAACAGGCAACGATTTTGATAAAGACAGAAAAACAAAGAAAGAGGCAAGTTGGGATGATTTTGTTATTTATTTCCGCATTCACATGGTACATTGAACAGTGCACACCACTGAACTGAAATGGAATCCACCTCGCACACGTGTCGGATAACTGAAGCTTTTCGGTGTTCTTTCGCTGTTGAGTCATTTTCTGCTTTTTCCTCGATGTGGGGCCTACGCAGCTCCGTTAGCTCACGCTAGCTCAAGTTTATTCATATATACACGTTTATGTTGTGCATTCAATGCGTAACAGCAAGAAAGAAAAACACAGAAACAGAGAGACGCCATATGGGGATGGGTTCAGGTGCAGGGGTGACTACCAAGTCTGGGATACACCCCAAGAGCAAGATTAATGCAACTGTAATTCCAGCTCCGAGGAAATCCGTGAAGAGAATGATTTTCGAGACCGTCGTTGATTTCATCGTTCATTTGTTTTCATCTGAAGGAAACCCATCCAAGAAGGCCGTCCATGGTTGCTTCCCGTGCTGCAGAAGAAAGACCAAACGCATATGCCACAGGGGATATGACGGTGGAGAATAACGCGTTTTTAGTGTAAGAGTTTCGATTTACTGTAAATAGCTTATAATAAAAAAGCTTACACGTGTAACTTTAAGGCAGCAATATGATTTAGTAGAATGCACTCTGCTCCTTGTTTTAGTTTCGTGCTTATTTTGCTTCGAATCTTCCTTCCTTAAATATTAGTCTTTGTCTCGAGACATGATTTATTACGAGTTTGATAATTAGGAGAGAAACTTCAGTACAGCCGTCGTGTGTTATTGGATACTTATTTTTTTCAATTTTGGAAAATTTCTTTACATTCTACTTTTTTTTCTTTATTTTTATTTCCATGTAAGTTCCCAAAATATTTCTTTTCTTGTAGAGATGTACTATACATCGAATGTATGGAAGATTTTTCCGATAATTAGAGTATCTGTTACGATAACCGATTTCATCGGAATTAGGTGATGGGCGTTGGCTGAAATTCCCGAAAACAAGCAAATCCGGCATTCGATTACAGAATATAAACATCACATCACCTGTCTCTGACAAGTGACGACGCGTTTATTTCGTTATCCAAATGGGGACATCGGTGTTCACGAAAGCGTTGTTTGCATTTCCTATACGATTATTGGTTATTAATTACTCTCTTTTTGGGTCTGTTTGTTTGCGCAAACGCGTCCTTTCTGAGTAAACTACATATAACCGGGTGAATTTGTTTTCAACTTTAATAGATAATGTAATTTATTTCCGTTCATTTGTTTTCAACTATTGGTAATACCCTTTTGTCTAGCATTTTAAACAACTGAAATTAACCTACATAGAGGTGAGTATAAAACATATTTGGGGGTGAAATTAATCTATTTGCAGTAGGAAAAGTCTTCGGCTTCCGGCAAAGACAAAAATTTATGGGACCCACAATTGTTAAAAAAAAAACTATGTACGGAAATTAAAGAATCTGTGATAGGAGAAGACATTTCTCCTAGGGGGAAATGTTTTTTCAAATATTTAATTATGTAATTACATCATAGATTATGAATTTACCGAGCTACCCGAGGGATCTAGCAGAAGTAACTGCAATGATTTACTTAAGCCAGAGAAATAGTAATGAGAGAAAAAGAAAATGAAACTTGAAAAAGAAGAAGAAAAAAAGGACGAAGACTAAATGTCGCGAGGAATAACACGAGACTGGAAATTACGTGGTTTTCTGTTCACACTAACTCACTAAATGAAGGTGACAGAGGATGATGGTCCAGTACTGGTCCCCGACGAGATAATCTACTTTTAGATTTCTTTCATGTTTTCAGAAAAGGAAATCATGCGATTTACATTGATCTTGAGTCTTGACAATTCAGGAGACAAGAAGATCCTCTGAATAGATTTCGTCATTTTCGTGAAAATCAAGTCTGGAATGAATCCCGTCGAAGGTGACTGTCATGTTTATAAAGCCACGCAGCTAGTCAGCTTATGCTTAACTTTCTACTTCTTGGTCTTATCTTCCTTCTACCCCTTTTCTTCCAGTAACGAAAGAATGAATGATTGCCCCACCCGTAATTTGGAATGTTATCTTTCTACTTGTGAAAAGTATATTTCTTTTATTATTTTGGGTAACAACTTCTTAATTTGGAAAACATTTTAAACAAAAAGAAGAGTTGAACTTGTGATATATAATGTTTTAAAAGGGAAAAGATCTTCCTTGCAATTGGGGACGAAAAAGAAGACAAAAACTTCAACATCGATAAATTAATTGCATGGGTTGAAATTGTTTTACTATAGTTTCCAAAATTTTAGTAATTTTTTGTCAGTAAATTAATTTTCAATTAATTTTGTAAAAGATAAACGTAAATTTTAAATTTCTAAATATTTTTTCTATAAATTCTCTCAATCATTCTTTCCACCTTTTATTGTATCTTTGTCATAGCCATATTGAGACGATTTTTTCAATACTATTTATTTCATTGCAATAACTTGAACTTGAGTTGAGACTTGATAAAGAGAACAAACTTTTTATCATTTAAATCAATGGTATTGTTGGTGCCTTTTTTTTTTTTCTCCCCAATACTTTTTTTCGTTCATTCTTTTTATAGATATCTCGGTGAAAAGATCTATTTCAAATCTTTAATCCAATCAATTGAACTCAAAACAAGAATAAGAAAGTGTTACAATCTAATAGATCGATATGTCCAATCATAGATTGGTATGTTAATATAGGATCTGTTTGCCCTCCCTCAGGTACCTATAGAAGAGGTACCCTAAAGATAAGCGGATCACTGTGTACAATAACATAACGACATAGTGCACAGTGACAAGCTAAGAGAGAGGGTTTTGAGCGTGTGTACCATATTGGTTTAACCCCTTTTTTATAGATGAGTTACCTAGCAGAAGTGGACTTTTGGGCCTCTCAGGAGCATTGGGGGGTCCAATTGTTGATCCTATTGTTGTCGTAGTAGGATTAGCATAATTAAGGAATGTTTCCTTAATTTCCTCTTAGTTGTTAGCCCTATTTGGGCCTTCTAGAATATAGGCATTTGTCAGGTCCATAACAGCTGCCCCTCAGCCCGGTAGTTTGGTTGTCCAGGCTGCCGGGGTGAATTGTCTTGCCTTTTGCTTCAGGTTTTCTGCTGAGCTGAGAGCGTTTGAGTTTTTATAAACTTTTTGCATATATGTTCCTTACATCTCAGGCTTTTAAACCGGGGTCCTCATTGCCCCTTATCTTGGCGGGTTGATCATAAACCATGGAAAACATTTCACATACCGAGTAGTTGCCCCCAAGCATCTTTCCATACGCACACGTCCTGAGTTTGTAGCTTTCTTCTGAAACCGGGAATGATTTTCCCTTGTCAACTATGTGGACGGGTTATGCATGAACCCGGCAAGATACTGCACATGTGTAACCGGGGAACTGACGAACTTGAGTTATTGGGATCCAACTGGTGAGTTGCCTCAAGCCTCATCCATGTAACCTAGCTAAAAATTGCCCCCCAGCCCGGTAGTTTGGTTTTCCAGGCTGTCGGAATGAAATAGCAGTAATCTCTGCATTTGAATTTCCTTTGCATATTTTATTCAAGTTAGCAGTCGAAATCTTGCTTTGACTTGGCATCTTTATTGAAGCAATTTTCTTTGGGTTGGAACTTTTCTTGGCCGATTTAATTGGGTCAGCGATTGCAGATATTATCTCTGTTATTTCGAGGTGGAATTTTAGTGAACCGAGTATTGAATATGTTGTTTCCATATTTCTCCCTCAATCTTTTTTGGCTGAGGAGGTTCTTTGGTGAGGCAGTGTTTGCCTCCTTTTAACATCGAGCTCGTAGTTGTTCCTTCTGAGGCTTTCGCTTGGAGTCCAACTTCTTGCACAGTGGCTTTATTGATTCAGATTTAGCTTTTCAACATTAACTGCAAAAAATGACCTAGCCAAGGTTTTTCATGCGGAGTCCACTTTTTGCTTTTAACCCAATGTTCTTAATTAGGTTTTCAAATTTGAGGCGTCATGGTGACTTCATCAAGGTCGTACCAATCTGTCCCTTATTTTTCAAGCGTGATTTTTTTTTTATCACAGCTTGCACACATGTTGTTTATTTTGACAACGTTTAGGATTCGGAAGCGTCCTTCCGTTTTCCTATGCCTCGGCTAGAAACCACATTCTTGTAGTGTGCTTTTTATTTTTAACCCATTTTCTATCCAGGTTCTTGCAGGTTGCTAGACGTAGGTTTCCAATACCTTGGCTTTATAATATTTGACGTAGGTGTCATTTTTTGACTTCGTCTTGTTTCGTCGTTTCAGATTGGGGTGTGATCCTTTTTCTAGGATCTCATCTCTCCAAACCCGTCTTCATTCTTTACCCCAGATTTTTATCATGGGTGTTTATCCCGGATTGGGGCGTGATCCTTTTTCTAGGATTGCATCTCTCCAAACCCATCTTCATTTGTTGCGGATTGGGGTGTGATCCTTTTCCCAGGATCCTGTCTCTCCGAATCCGTCTTCATTTCATCGCGGGTTGGGGCGTGATCCTTTTTCCCAGGATCACATCTCTCCAAACCCGTCTTCATTTCGTCGCGGGTTGGGGCGTGATCCTTTTTCTAGGATCACATCTCTCCAAATTCGTCTTCATTTCATCGCGGGATGGGGCGTGATCCTTTTTGCAAGATCCAATCTCTCCAAACCCGACTTCATTCTTTATCCCGGATTTTTATCCTGGGTCTTTATCTCAGATTGGGGTGTGATCCTTTTTCGAGGGTCACATCTCTCCAAATCCGTCTTCATTTCATCGCGGGTTGGGGCAAGATCCTTTTTTCCAGGATCCCGCATCTCCGAATCCGTCTTCATTTCATCGCGGGATGCGGTGTGATCCTTTTTCTAGGATCACATCTCTTCAAATCCATCTTCATTTCATCGCAGGTTGGGGCATGATCCTTTTTGCAGGATCTCATCTCTCCAAACCCGTCTTCATTGTTTACCCCGAATTTTTATCTTGGGTCTTTATCTCAGATTGGGGCGTGATCCTTTTTCGAGGATCGCATCTCTCCAAATTCGTCTTCATTTCGTCGCGGGTTGGGGCGTGATCCTTTTTCCCAGGATCCCGTCTCTCCGAATCTGTCTTCATTTTATCGCAGATTTTTATCCTGAGTTGTTGCCCCTCAGCCCTGCAGTTTGGATGTCCGGGATACAGGGTTACTGTGCATTACTCTTTATTGCATTGCGAATATTTTATTCTCAGTGTCTGGAAGTAGGCCATGTTCATGGTCCGAGCCTTGTTAGCCTTTGTTGTATAGCTTCAGCTATCTTGTTATGTTGACTTCTTTGTCGAAGTTTTATTGATTCATTGATCCATGTTCTGAATCCGTAGATTCTTGTCGATCCGTGTTTCGGATTTATTTTTGTTCTTTCTTTGGTGCCGGGCTTCAAGAGCCGGGTGCCGTGTGTACTAATTCAACATTCCTCCCTCAACCCCCCCCTTTTTTTTGGCCGAGGTACGTAGCTCGGACTAGTTGACCAGTCTTTTTGACTGTCTTATCGAGATCTTGAAGTATGAGGATTGCTGCTTTTTTCTTTTAATTTTAGTTGCATTCCTGCATTTGCCCCCCAGTTCGACAGTCAAAAAATCCGGGTTGTCGGGCTGTAGTGCTTTAATTCAAGTATCTTTATGTTGGAATACTGACTTGCTTTTGTAATTTGCCTTTTTTGCTTATTCGAGGATATTCGAGATCCCTTTTGACTGATGATGCGGGGTTTTGTTCCCAGTTCTTTGCATGTTTGGTTTGCAGAGTTGAGTTTTTCCTTGCTATAATTAGCCTGGTTTTATATACTGTAGCTTTATTTATCTGAGCTCGGCTTTTCCAGAATCTCGTATTGATATCGTCTTCTGTTTCAACCCGGTTGTGCATACCGTGTTTTTCACAGATTTTGACTTGATCAACATCATTCACCTTTTTTAGTCTGGCTTGCATTGCTGTGACGTTCAGATAAACAGGGTGAGACTCCCGCTGAATGATTTTGCCTTTATACTCGCATCTTGAGTTTTATGTGTCCCTGATAACTTAGATATATTTTTCTAAGTATTCGAGGTTCATCAGATTCCAGAGTTGCCTGAAGTATTCGTTAAATACTTCTAAGCACTTAGCATTCTCTTGATTTTGATAAACAAGCTTGTATCCTTGTTATCTAGGTTTTTAACTTAGGCAATTTTCTAAGAATATCAAACCTTACTCGAGTTGTTCCTCATCCGAGACGGGTTATTTTTACAACTCGAATAAATTCTTATTTTCGCAACTCGTGTATTTTACGAGTTCCGGTATATTGACCTGGCCGAGGTCAAAGCATTTTACGGATTTCTCTTTTTGTCACTCTCCGTGACACATGTTTGTTTTAACTTAACGTTTTGTTAAGTACGTATTGATGAAGGTGATTATTGTCGCCTTCAATCATGACCTGGGTTTCGTAACCCGGTACTATCCAAGGTAAAGGCAGTATTGTCACATGTCCCACTTGGGTCTTTCGACCTTAGTACGGAGCATTTCGACTTGATCAGAGTCAGCGTGACAAATTGCGCTTATATCTCAAATTTATGTTGATGCATCAGAATCACAAGGATCCATATTTACGAAGGTATGTACTTGTTCTCTCATTTTACTTTAACCCTGATTCGTATACCGTGGTTTTATAATATTCAACTCGGCCTTTTGCCTGAGTTTCAATTTCAAAGGTGTCATGATGACTTGATTAGTGTCGCTTCAATCTGCCCTTTTGAATTTTAGTTCAGTTTGGATTACGGAAGCGTCCTCCCGCTTCCCCTGAACTAGGCTTGATGTCGCATGCATGCATTATTCTTACATTTGAACCCGGATTGGATCCGTCTTCCAGTTTATATCTTGGATTTATATTTATCCTGAATTGAATATCTCCATATTCGTCGTCATTTTATTTCCGATTTATATCTCGGATCTTTATGTCTATCTTGGACTGGATCTCGCCATATCCGCCTTCAGCTTGGATTGGATTGGATCTCGCCATATCCATCTCCATTTTACCTCCGATTTGCATGTCGGATCTTCATCTCTATCTCGGATTGGATCTCGCCATATCCATCTCCATTTTACCTCCGATTTGCATCTCGGATCTTTATCTCTGTCTCGGATTGGTTCTCGCCATATCCGCCTTCGACTTGGATTGGATTGGATCTCGCTATATCCATCTCCATTTTACCTCCGATTTGCATCTCGGATCTTTATCTCTCTCCTGGATTGGATCTCGCCATATTCATCTCCTTTTTACCTCTGATTTGCATCTCAGATCCTTATCTCTCTCCCGGATTGGATCTCTTCATATCCGCCTTCGACTTGAATTGGATTGGATCTCGCCATATCCATCTCCATTTTACCTCCGATTTGCATCTCAGATCTTTCGTTTAATTAACCATTTATATCCCGAAGGGCCGGTCTTTATTTAATAAATCATTTATATCTCGGAGGGCCGGTCTTCATTTTGGCTTGGCTTCTTTTGTTGAAGCCTTATATTTAAGGGGGCACATTTTTCCTCTTTGAATTGCATTGCTTATTCTTCTTGCATGACTTTTTAATTTGGGCCCACTTCTTCGCAGTGCCGTTTTATCTGAACCCGTCTTCATTTGCCGTGGTCTTTTCATTTTCTCGAGCCCGGCTTCTTGTGCCTCGACTCTTCTTTTAGCTTGGCTTCTTTAGCCCAAGTCTTGCATTCATCTAGGTGGATTTCCTTCTTTATTTGAGTGGATCTGGATCTCCTTCCTTTTTTAGAGGGGATCTCTACACCACCTATTTGATTATTCTTTGCAAAAATAAATGCAACATATTAAAGAATGAAGTAGGCTATTAGCAATAATTTTGCTTCAATCAGTAATTATCTGTGTGTAATCAGATAATAATTGTAATCAACAATTAATAGGCCATGTAATCAGATTATTGCTGCCGTAGTAGGATTATCATAATTAAGGAATGTTTCCTTAATTTCCTCTTAATTGTTAGCCCTATTTGGACCTTCTAGAATATAGGCCATTGTCAGGTCCATAACAGAAAGATATACTTTTTTTCGTTATTTCTAAGTTCTTAGTATCGATATTGAAGGCCTTGGGATCTTTGCCCTAATTTTTTTACAACATTAAGAATTTGACTTCTATTTTTCTTTAAACTCAACTTATTCAATTCAAGCAACGATAAGCTTATAAAAACTCCCAACAACCATTCCACGTCTACATCTCAAAATTTTAAAGAGAATTAAATTTCTTAGAAACAAGAATTTGACTACTATTTATAATTAAAGAAAGAAAGAAAGAAAGAGAGATATAGAGAAAATGAAACTTGAAAATGTAATTCTGAATTCTTCCGTAAAGTATTACACGTTGCAAGTTTATATATAGAGCTATATTTCTTACTAACTGACTTCTACCAGCTGTTGTACAACTAACCGCCGCTTCTAATTCCTACTGTCTAACTCTTTTCATTGTGATTTAATCAGACTTGCCAGATTTTTCACTGTTAATGCCACATCCTAATTTGGTTAGTTAGGGTACTAAAATCACTGCTATCAATGACATTGCCACATTGGTTAACTGTTCTCAACTTAAAGGACTATATAAGTTGACCCAAACAAAAAGTTACCGGACCAAATTAAATTAAAAAAATAAACTTAAGAGATCAAAGAATCATTTTGCCTAAAAATTTATAATCTCTGAAATTAACCATAAGAAAAGATACTAAATATTCTCCAAAAAAAATAATACTAAATGAAGCATATCAAACCCAGAAAGTAATAAGCAAACTGTGCTCTAGAAGTTTGAACGTTGAAAAACTACAGATGTGGCCCGATCATATTGTTTTGTGCCCGAAAAGATTAATCTGACGCAAAGTGTGGAAATTCCCTTTAAAAAGATGGGTTTTATTTGTCTCTTGAGTCTTGACAATTAAAGTGACAATACCTCCAAATCGAACATTTCGTTAGATTTCTACGGCCACAATAAAAAACACGTAGTGTTCAGTAATTAGTTCAAATTTTCTGACTTCCCTCAATTTATTCCCCCAGTTTTCAACTTGTGCACCAAATTATTTTATTAAAAAATTTTGGGGAAAAAATTCTGAGACTCTGATATTTTTCTTCAACTAGACAACGACATTGCTTCACCCATTTTAATTTCTTTGCACACAATTTGGAGAAATCAAATGAAATATAAGTGACGTACGTGAGAAACATTGCATCGCTGGGGAAAATAAATATGGGAGAAATGACATATATTGCTGTTTAGTAAATTAATGCGGTAGAGATGTCACTTCTCTTATTTTCAATTCAATTTATAAAAAATAAGACCATGGAAAATTAGACATCTAGGACAGGATTTGTTGTTGTTGAAAGTCAATATAGACTGCATATGAATTGACTTATAATTCCAATATAAGATAATAATCATGTATGCATGTTATCCAAACATTGATAAACTGTGCTAGCTGGATTAATGCATGGCCTACTATGCTCCTCACGTCTTTTTTTTTTTTTTTTCATTAGCTGAATTTAAACTTTGGATTGATATTTGATGTGAGATAACAAAGCCAGAAATCGTAGTGTTTGTGTTGGGCAGTAGGGGTCCGAATGTCCGAGACATGAGAGGGACGAAAGGAGTAATGGAAATGTGACACCGACAATGCTGAAATAGTGAAAAAGATGATGCTCGATTCCATACATTGCCACCACAAATTGTTCGAATGATATGATTATCATGTCATGCTTTTGTTACAACCTAGGGTTGTAGAGAAGAGGAACAGAAGAAGCTTTGAGAAGAAAAGATAAAAGTTCCGTTTTATTTCATCAATACTCATTACATCTCAGTTTCATGTATTTATACAAGTAATTTCTTACACCAATGAATACCCCTTCTAACTAACTAACCCTTCTAACACGTTCCAAAAGGGTTAACCGCTTCAGTTGCCACTTTGCATCCTTAAGTGTAGTCACGTGCCCAAGCTGGTGCCCCACGTAGACGGTTGGATGACTTACGTGTTGTATCATTGCCCTCCCCAATGACAGAAACCTTGTCCTCAAGGGCTATATGAGGATATGCTCTTCTCAATTCACTCTCAAACTCCCAGGTAGCATCCTTAGGGAAAGCTTGTGACCATTGAATCAAAAACTGACGTTGATTCTTGTGTTTTCCTTGCACCAATTTGCTGTCAAGTACAACTATCGGTTGTTGTACAGGGCAATTATCTATGGACTCCAATGGCAAGGAAATAGTAGAAGCTGATGGATCACTATGAAATTTCTTCAGTACCGAAATATGGATTACAGGATGAATACGAAAACCATCTGGAAGTTGAACTTTGTATGCCACAGGACCCACAGTGGCTGTGATGGGAAATGGGCCAAAGAAACGTTTGGCCAGTTTGTGGTTGGAACGTTTGGCCACTGAAATTTGGCGGTAAGGCTGCAGCTTGACAAGCACATAATCCCCTACTTTGAAGGAACGATCCTGACGGTGGCTATCTGCAATATCCTTCATTCGGTTTTGAGCCCTTAACAAATTCTGCTTGAGACGAAGCAGCAAGGTGGAACGATCAGCCAGGATGGTATCCACAACTTCCAGTTTCAATAAGCCACGCGGGTAGTGGTGAATGGACGGTGACAGGTGACCATATAATGCCTGGAATTGAGACATGCCAATTGAGGAATGCACTGCTGAATTATAATGAAACTCAGCCCATGGAAGAAGAGAAGACCACAAAGCATGTTGCTCAGAACAATAAGCGCGGAGGTACTGCTCCAAATAGGGATTTGTAACTTCAGTTTGGCCATCCGATTGTGGATGGTAAGCTGTACTCATGTGCAGCTTCGTGCCACTGAAACGAAAAAGACTCTGCCAAAATTG
Source organism: Gastrolobium bilobum (assembly GCF_033153095.1). Lineage (NCBI taxonomy): Eukaryota > Viridiplantae > Streptophyta > Magnoliopsida > Fabales > Fabaceae > Gastrolobium > Gastrolobium bilobum. The sequence goes on from NW_026898390.1 coordinate 146,526, forward strand.
ACTCAGAAAAATGCTATCACGCTCAGAAACCAAGGATCTAGGAAAACCGTGAGATTTAACTATGATCTCAATGAATAATTGAGCAACCATAGCTGCTGTGAAGGCCGAAGGCTAAGCACCAAAGTGTACATACTTTCTGAGCCTATCCACCACAACTAAAACTGCAGAAAACCGCTTGGAAAGTGGCAAGCCTGTGATGAAATCAAGGGTTAAATCATCGAATGCAACCTCAGGAATAGGCAACGGTTGCAAGAGTCCAGCAGGTGGAGATGTAGTCATTTTAACCGATTGGCATACAGCACACTGTTGAACAAAGAGCTTGACATCCAATCTGATTCGAGGCCAGTAAAATGATGCTGATAATCGCAAGAACGTGCGCAAGGAGCCAGCATGACCTCCCACGAGAGAAGAATAAGCCTCTTCCATTAAAGTATGCTTTAAAGAGGAAGACGAACTCAGAAAATATCTCTGTTTATGTAAGAGAATGTCATCATTCTGAGAAATGGCACCATCGAGCAATGTACCATTACCCAACTTCGCATGTAGTGCTAACAAGTCATCTGCTCTTTCATTTTCTTTGCGTATCAACTCGATCAGATTGCAAGAAACTTCATATAATCCCACATTACAAACTGCTTTACCATCATGCTGTCTAGATAGCCCATTAGCCACCGAATTTAATTTGCCAGGCTTATACTCAATGGAGAATGAGTATCCTATCAATTTGGAAACAAACTTTTGTTGCTCTAGAGTGTTGATAACTTGGGACAAAATTTCCTTTATACTCTTATGATCTGTGCGCAAAACAAAATGAGATCCCAAGAGGTATGGTCTCCACTTCTTAATTGCCTCAATGATGGCTGTGAACTCTTTAAAATAAGTGGATGCAGCTGCCAACCGAGGGCCAAGTTTCTTGCTGAAAAACGAAATTGGCTTGCTCTGTTAAGTTAAGACCGCCCCAATCCCTGAATTGGAAGCATCAGTTTCCACACAAAATGGCAGAAAGAAGTCAGGGAGAGCTAGCACTGGTGTTGAAGTCATGGCATGCTTGAGAGTGTCAAATGCAGCCTGTGCTTCGGGTGACCATTGCCATGCATATTGTGAAACAGATTAGTAAGAGGAGTAGCAATAGAGGCATATCCTTTGACAAAACGCCTATAGTAGCCTGTGAGGCCAAGGAATGCTCGAAGTTGCTTCACTGTTTGAGGCTGTGGCCATTTAACCATTGCAGCCACCTTAGCAGGATCAGCTTTCACTCCATCACCCGACACCAAGTGACCCAAGTAATCAATTTCAGCAACAGCAAAAGAGCATTTGCTTAGTTTGACAAAAAATTCATGAGTGTGTAAACAATTCAAAGCAATATCTAAATGTTGTACATGGTCTTGTAAAGAATTACTGTAAATGAGGATATCATAAAAAAAAAAAACAATAATGAATTTGCGTAAAAATGGTCTAAAAATGTTATTCATGGTGGATTGGAAGGTAGAGGGGGCATTTGTGAGACCGAATGGCATGACAATGTATTCATAAAGACCATCATGTGTTCTAAATGCTGTCTTAGGGATGACATCTGGATTTAATCGAATTTGGTAATAGCCAGCACACAAATCCAACTTAGAAAAGACACAAGCATGACAAAGTTCATCTAAGAGTTCATCAATAGTTGAGATAGGAAAACAATCCCCTACCGTGATTGCATTTAAAGCCCGATAGTCGATGCACATTCGCCATGTATTGTCATGTTTCTTCACTAACAGGACAGGGGAAGAATAAGGGCTTTTACTCTCTTGAATGAACCCTGTCGACATCAACTCCTTCACTTGCTTCTCTATTTCTGCCTTTTGGAATTGTGGGTAGCGGTAAGGCTTCACATTGACTGGTTTGGAGCCTTCAATCAGATGAATTGAGTGATCAATATCCCTTGGAGGTGGTAGACTTCGTGGAACATCAAATACTCTCTGATGTCTCAGCAAAACTTCCCACAATTCTTTAGGAACCGTAGCTGCCAATATGCTCAATTCCGCATTGACCAATGGAAGAGGAATGTCATCAGGCTGAATGAAGAAACACGAAGTGTGTCTTGCTGTCACTGTATTGCAGCTATGCAACAGGACACGTTCCTTATTGAAAGTAAACTCCATAGTCAGATTGGTATAGTCTGTTGGGAAAAACTCGGTTCCCTCAGATCGGCTCAGGGGCCTTTGTGCGGAAGTCAATCAACAAGATCCTGATCTCGGATCTCGGCAATACCTCGGCCTGAACTTCACCAGGTCAGGCAGCGCAGCGAAAAAATTAAAACGTAAACACAGGAGAGAGAGAGAGAAGAAGAACACAACCAGATTTAACGTGGGAAAACCTTCTCCAATGAAGAAGTAAAATACTCACGGGACCTAGTCCAGATCAGAAATCCACTATGAAAATAATGGTTACAAATAATCAAATACACCAATGTGGTGGTTAACTCAACCTCTCCAACAATGATGATAATCAAACTACCCTAGAGATGTTTCACTCAAACTCTCTCTAGAGATCTTTCAAATGCAAAGCATAAAGCCTTGCTCAAACAATCAAATAATTCTCTCAAATTTGTTCTCTCAAATCTGACCTCTCTTATCTAACCTAGCCTCCACCCACAACTAATGAGTATATATAGAGGAGGTGGAATTAGGGTTAGGGTTTTTAGGAAACCCCTCAAATGGGCTTGGGCTTAGCATTGAAGGAGGAAGCCCAACAAATCTCCCCCTCCGACTTCAATGCGTCGGCTTCAGCATCAACCCGGCTCCTTCACAGCAGTCTTCAAATTTTCTTGCCGGAACCGGCTTTGTCATCATGTCGGACCAATTTTGGCCAATGTGCACCTTAACGAGTTCGAGCTCTCCACCTTCCACCACATCCCGGATCCAGTGATACCTCACGTCAATATGCTTTCGCAAGATGGATTGCGCTTTGATTGTCACAACCCAGCTCGTACTTGTCTTGGTCATGGCCGAGTTCCATGAGAAACTTCTTTATCCACAGCATCTCTTTGCTTGCCTCAGTAGCGGCAATGTACTCGGCCTCAGTTGTCGATAGTGCAACACATTTCTGAAGTCTTGATTGCCAAGAGACAGCTCCTCCGGCAAATCTCATCAAATATCCTGTAGTCGACTTCCTCGAGTCGGCGTCTCCCCTAAATCAGAATCCGAGTAGCCTTGCAACTCGGCTTTGCCTTCTCCAAATCGGAGACAAAAGTCGGTCGTACCTCGTAGGTACTTGAAGATCCACTTCACTGCTTCCCATTGCTCTTTGTCGGGGTTTGACAAATACCGGCTTACCATTACTACAGCATACGCCAAGTCGGGTCTAGTGCAAACCATTGCATACATCAAGCTTCCGACGGCGGATTGGTAAGGGACCTTCATCATCTCATCTTTGTCTTCATCAGATCTCAGACATTGCTTTTGGTTCAGCTTTATGTGTCCGGCTAGGGGGGTGCTCACTGTTTTGGCTTTGTCCATGCTGAATCTCTTCAAAATCTTCTCAATATATTTCTCTTGACTCAGCCACAGTAGCTTCTTCTGTCTATCTCGGATAATCTTTATTCCGAGAATCTGCTTTGCAGAGCCGAGGTCATTCATTGTGAAGGACGAGCTCAACGCCTTTTTCAGGGCGGCTATCCTCGATTTATCTTTCCCTACAATAAGCATGTCGTCAACATATAACAACAAAATCAGAAAATCTTCGGCCTTGTACCTCTTCAAAAATACGCAGTGGTCGGCATCTGTCTTTTCAAACTTATGATCAGTCATGAATGATTCAAATTTCTTGTACCACTGCCGAGGTGCTTGCTTCAAGCCATAGAGACTCTTCTTCAACCGACATACGATGTCTTCTTGGTCTGGAGCTTGGAACCCTTCTGGTTGCTCCATATATATCTCTTCTTCTAAATCACCGTGAAGAAATGTCGTCTTCACGTCCATTTGTTCTACCTCGTGGTCCATTGAAGCCGCCATAGATAACACGGTTCGGACCGAGGTCATTTTCACCACATGAGAAAAAATCTCCTCAAAATCTACTCCTTTCTTCTGATTGCAGCCTTTCACCACAATCCGGGCTTTGTATCTCGGCTTTTGCCCGTTCTCTTCATTCTTAATCTTGTAGACCCATGTATTTTTCAAAGGTCGTCTTCCTTTTGGCAATTCAGTAAGCTCATAAGTCTGATTCTCGTGCAGAGACTTCATCTCGTCTTGCATTGCCTTTTTCCATTCTTCTTTCTCTGAGCTCTTCACAGCCTCATCATAACTCTGAGGCTCATCGTCTTCAGCAACAACAGTGTATTCATCAGATGGGTATCTTGTAGAGGGTCTTCTTTCTCGAGTTGGATATCTCGGCTGTTCTTCAGCTTGAGAACCCGGTTCATCATTTTCATCCCGGATCTCATCATCAACTCGGACCTCAGTGTCTTGGTCATCATCAGCTTGTTGCTGATCATCAATTTCTTCATTTTCTTGATTTTCTCCCCCTGCTTCAGCTTGGACAGGAGGGACGGGTTCTTCATGTCTGACAGTAACCCAGACTTTGGGCTTCGAGATGTCATGAATGTTCTCATGCTCATGAAAGATCACATCTCGGCTTTTTACTATCTTCTTATTGATTGGATCCCAAAGTCGGAACCCGAACTCACATCTCGGCGAACCAAGATAAATGCATTCTTTAGTCTTTGCATCAAGTTTGGCCCTTTCATCTTTAGGGATATGCACGAAAACTCGGCATCTAAACACTTTCAGTTGATTGTAGGTCGCTTTCCTACCTGTCCAGACTTCTTCTGGAATTTCTCCTTCAAGTGGCCGTGATGGTGAGAGGTTGATCAAGTCAACAGCTATTTTAACGGCTTCTCCCCAGAATGATTTCAGTAACCCGGCATTGGATATCATGCTTCGTACCTTCTCTTCAATTGTTCTGTTCATCCTCTCAGCCAGTCCATTTAACTGTCGAGTCTTGGGGGGCATCTTCTCAAGTCGAATCCCGGCCGCTCTGCAGTATGCATCAAAAGGGCCGCAATACTCACCACCATTATCAGATCGGACCACATTCAATTTCTTGCCAGTCTCCCTTTCAACCATAGCATGGAATTCTTTAAAGGATTGGAGTACCTGGTCTTTAGTCTTCAACAAATATACCCACACTTTGCGGGAATGGTCATCAATAAATGAAACAAAATACTGAGCTCCTCCAAGAGATTTCTCCGACATGGAGCAAACATCAGTATGGACGAGGTCAAGAATATTCCTTCGTCTTCTTGGTTAATCCGGTCTCGCAAAGGAAACCCGGTGCTGTTTTCCAGCTAGGCAGTGCGTGCAACTCTCCAACGCTTGGCCTTTCAACCCGGTCAAAAATCCTTTCTTGTTCAGGATCTGTAGCCCTTTCTCGCTCATGTGGCCGAGGCGCTTCTGCCATAGCTCCAAGCTAGGTTCATCTCGAACAGAATTGGCTTTTCTGCCATTGATTTTTCCTTGCATCACGTACAAGGAGCCTTCCTTCTTACCTCAGGTCACGACCAAGTTTCCCTTGGCCAGCTTCCATCTAACACTACCAAAGTAGTTCTCTAACCCGGCATCGTCAAGTTTGCCTACCGAGATTAGGTTCAAACGCATGTCAGGTACATGCCTCACATCCTTCAACACAAGTCGGCATTCGACATCTGTGGTCAGAGTTACATCGCCGACACCAACAATCTTGCTGGTCACCTGATTTTCCATCTTCACGACTCCAAAATCACCACCTCGATAAGAGGAGAAAAAACCTTTGTGTGGAGTAATGTGGAAGGAGGCACCGGAGTCAACAATCCAGGTGCAGTCATCATATCCAACATTCAAATAATTATCCTCACCAAGGAGGAATATCTCGGCATCAGGGTTTGCAGCCACCGCAGTGGTGCTCTTGTCTTCCCTCTTCTTGGGAATAATCTGATCCGACTTCACAGAGCCGTTCTTCTCATCATTCTGTAGGGTCCAGCAGTCTGGCTTCTTATGGCCTGTCTTTCCACAGTAAAAGCACTTCAACTCATATTTCGGCTTTGACCGACCTCTGGACTTGTCTCGTCTGTCACGACCTCTACCTCGGCTTTTGCTTCTACCGCGGGAGTCGGATTTCCCTTTGTTCTCAGCAACGTTGTCCTCAGACGTACTCGAAGTACCTCGTTCTCTTCTCTTGGATTCTTCGCCCAGGAGGCTGTCTGTCACGACATCCATCTTCAATTTTTCATCTGGAGTCGAGTTATTCAGGGTCACCACCAGAGTATCCCAGCTTTCTGGCAGCGAGCTCAACAGCAGCAATGCCTGCAATTCTTCATCAATTTTCATATCAGCCTTTGACAGCTGATTCACAATACCTTTGTAGGTGTTCAGGTGTTCAATCATGCTCATGCCGTCCTTGTATTCAAGCTTAACAAGTCGGCGAACCAGGTGTGCTTTGTTCCTGGGAGTCTTCTTTTGAATCATGGACTCCAGCTTCGTCCACAACTCATACGCGTTTGTGAATTCGGACACGTGTTCAAAGAGGCTTTTATCAATATATTTCCTGATCGTGGCTACCGCCTTCCGACTCAGGGTCTCCCACTCCTTATCTGTTTTGCCTGCCGGTCTCTCATCAAGGATAATGGGCTCATGCAGATCTTTGCAGTAGAGATGATCTTCCATCATCGGTCTCCAATAAGTGAAGTTGTCTGCGGTCAACTAGAACATATCTCCATCATGAGTTATGCCACTGGTCTCAATCTCGTCTCCTTCAGAACCCGTCGAACTCGGGCTCTGATACCACTGTTGGGAAAAACTCGGTTCCCTCAGATCGGCTCAGGGGCCTTTGTGCGAAAGTCAATCAACAAGATCCTGATCTCGGATCTCAGCAATACCTCGGCCTGAACTTCACCAGGTCAGGCAGCGCAGCGGAAAAATCAAAACGTAAACACAGGAGAGAGAGAAGAAGAACACAACCAGATTTAACGTGAGAAAACCTTCTCCAATGAAGAAGTAAAAAACCCACGGGACCTAGTCCAGATCAGAAATCCACTATGAAAATAATGGTTACAAATAATCAAATACACCAATGTGGTGGTTAACTCAACCTCTCCAACAATGGTGATAATCAAACTACCCTAGAGATGTTTCACTCAAACTCTCTCTAGAGATCTTTCAAATGCAAAGCATAAAGCCTTGCTCAAACAATCAAATAATTCTCTCAAATTTGTTCTCTCAAATCTGACCTCTCTTATCTAACCTAGCCTCCACCCACAACTAATGAGTATATATAGAGGAGGTGAAATTAGGGTTAGGGTTTTTAGGAAACCCCTCAAATGGGCTTGGGCTTAGCATTGAAGGAGGAAGCCCAACATAGTCATGGGTGACCCTTCGCAGTGAAGCTAACCATGGCATGCCCAAAATGACTTGAAGATTTTGGAGGTCCAATGTCCATAGCTCAGCCACAAATTGTTTCCCTTGAATGACAAAGGATACATCACAGCACTTTGTATTACACAATAAATATTGACCATTACCTAACACCACCTTCATACATTTTGTTTGTACCAAAGGAATGCCAAGCTCCAAAGCCAATTCCTTCTGTATGAAGTTGTGTGAACTTCCAGAATCGACAAGAACTCCTACCATTCTGGTTCTGATCATTGCTTCCATCTGCATGATCTGATTATTACTAGGCATGGATAAAGAATTCAAAAGGCCCTCATGTGAAACAGAATTCTGTGCTTCAGGACACCAAGCTATTTGTTCTTCACCTTCCACACCAACATCATCATCAGGTTCAGAAATTAAAAGCAGCATTCGGGACTTGCACCTATGGCCGAAAGTGTATTTCTCGTCACATGTGTAATACACTCCAAGCTCACGTTTCCTTTTCATTTCCTCTTGAGACAACTTCTTAATTGGTAAAGAATGAGGAGCTGGTAACAAAGGTACATTTGGAGTGGTAGTGCTCTGTAGCATGGATGAGGCTGTGGAAGTGGATGGGGCAGTATTCTTCCATGCTGGTTTTTTGGATTGGACAGAAAAAGAGGAACAAAGCTCTTGATGATGAGCATCATAAGCAAACGCCAACTGCATTTCTTGTTGAAGATTGGATGGCCAATGGACTAGTATCACGCTACGAAGATCCATGTTCAAGCCAGGGACAAAAAAACTCAAAAGCATGCTATCATCCAAACCAGGAACCTGATTCATGAGTGCCTCAAATTCTTTCACATAATCTTGAAGAGAGCCAGATTGTTAAAGCTTGGAAAGGACACCACGAAGATCTCTGTAGGCAGTGCCTCCAAATCGCTGGCGAACCGCATGGGCAAATTCATCCCAAGATCTCAGCGTTCCACTTGCATGCACCCACTGAAACCAAGATGCGGCAGCACCTTCCATTTTTAATCCAGCCAAACGAATCTTGAATTCTTCAGGAATGAGTTGCATGTTGAAGAAAAGCTCAGATTTAAACAGCCAAACATGGGGATTTTGGCCATCAAACAGTGGAATTTCCATCTTGATAAACTTCAACGCAGTGCGTTGATCAAGCATGGCATTACCCCAATTTGCGAATCAGAACGTGGCTGGCTGTGAGAATATACTGGAGGAACCTGGTGTGCTCCTTGATGCACAAACTCCCGCAATGTGAGTTCCAAGGTATTGAATCGAGCTTCAAATAAATTCGTCAAACGGATCTCCAAGGAGTCAGAGATTTGATCGATTCTCTGATTCAATTCCATACTACGCTGGGTCCACTCAGCACGCGCAGTAGCCAATTCATCAACGACCTCTTGTACCCGCATTATGAAGGCTCAAGAACAACGATGAAAGCACCAATGTTACAACCTAGGGTTGTAGAGAAGAGGAACAGAAGAAGCTTTGGGAAGCTTTGTGAAGAAAAGATAAAAGTTCCGTTTTATTTCATCAATACTCATTACATCTCAGTTTCATGTATTTATACAAGTAATTTCTTACACCAATGAATACCCCTTCTAACTAACTAACCCTTCTAACACGTTCCAAAAGGGTTAACCACTTCAGTTGCCACCTTGCATCCTTAAGTGTAGTCACGTGCCCAAGCTGGTGCCCCACGTAGACGGTTGGATGACTTACGAGTTGTATCAGCTTTCCAAAGCCTTATATTTATTCATGATCACTCTATATATATTGTTTGATTAATGTATAATTTTACAAAAGAAAAGTGACATTATGTATCTTTACAACTAATCTTTGCAATTGATTCATACCCCTCAGAAATTCTTATCTTGTGAACGACTAACTATTGTCTCATTAAATAATTTTCCATATGTATATATTCTTTGGATTGATCATGTGGAGGATAAGCCTGGAACCATCTCCGTGAAAAGATAAAGTTCAAGGCCGCTTTATCCCAATCAATTGAACTCAAAACAAAAATGAGAAGACCCAATGGGTGCAGCACAGTTGGTTCCTTGGCGCTGAATTAGTGGGGTTGGACATGTGTTCGATTCCCGCTGAATGCATTCTTGGGGAGGGGGCTGAACCTTTAGCCATCACTGACCGTCGCACTCCGGATTAGTCCCATAGCCGGCTCAAAGAGTCAAAGCTTGTGGGGATACCGGAAGGAGCCAACTCGCCTCAAAGAGGTAATTAGGGTTGGGTAACTCCAAAAAAAAAAAAAAATGAGAATAATATCATTTTATTCGTTATTTCAAAGATTCTATTGACATTGAAGGACCATGGGCTCTTGGCCCTAATTTTTTTTTGGGGAATCTTTTTTACAACATTAAAGATTTGACTTCTATTTATAATGAAAAGTTTCACTTTTGCTTCATTGAGACTCTAGTACAGAATAATAGTTTTATCTTTTTAATATTCAATGTGAGACTAATATATGTTAGGAAATTATACTGATATTAATATACTATTTTAATGTAATGCTTATTGTAATAAATCAATTTAACTATTGGTCTAGGTAGTTCTAAAAAAATAATTTTATATAATTAACTTAAAATTGTTTGTGTCTAAAGTTTTTTGTCGTTAATTTAAACATCAGTTTGTTGAATTTCTATCATTGTATTAAAAAAACATGATTTTGTATTAAACTATTGTCAATGAAAATAATAAATAAAAAGACAGAGGTGTACGGAATGTTTAGTTTCTGTTTTTTATTTTTTAAAAACCGATGGACCCACTTGAGTTGTCTCAAAAGGAATCATTCTTGTTCTACTACTATATTATAATGCAAAGTCCGTAAAAAAAGCATTTGTGTTAACTCGGGTGTTAACGGATCGAGCTAAGTCGGGTTTTGGTCTTAATCGATTAAATCTGTATTTAAATGTGTTAGCATGACCTAGCTTGTTATCTATTATGAATATAATTATCGGTCTATGACCTGACTTATTTACAAAAAAAATAATAGTCTAATTTAGCTTATTTAAAAAAAATAAGACAACAAAAATTTATTCAAACAAAATATATGATTCACGAAACTAATAATTTCACAAAGATTCATGAATTCAATGTATATCCAAAAATTCAATATATATCCAAAAAGCATAATATAAAACAAAATCATTCAAAAAGTCCGTTTAACCGATAAAATAGAGTGAAATAGATTAAGGAAAGAGAGGACTATTATGAATAATATAAAAAATATAAAATAAAAATAAAAGTTAATGTATTTGACCAGCTCGAGAGACTTTAAGGCCGAATTTTTGAATTGGTGCCCGAGACTTTTTTATTAGACAAACTTTTATACAAGTTTAAGTTTAATTTTAATAATCAATTGTAAACATGTAAGCCTGCACCTTCACGAGCCGAGCCAAAGATCACTGATTCATTTAGCAACCCTAATGTTAACGAAGGAACGAAGTTGATGTCAGTAACGAATTAAAATAACATTTTTTTATTTGTAGGTTCCGTTCCCAACTTATCTTTTAAATTAAAAAATAACAATTGAGAAACAAAATATCTCCTCTTTTAAATAGTAGCAGTTTTTCTCTTATTTATTATTACTTTTTTTTTTTTGGCTGAAGTATCATTTTTCAATTAAAGAGACGATGAATAAAATACCTAAAAGGTAGGAGTGATTTGACTCCATTATTTAGCTACCATGAGGTAGTATTGAACATGGTGACTGCTTGCAACTCACTCTATAGCAATTCCAGCGCACATTTGTAAGTCACAATTTGTACCGCGCAATTTTTATACCAAACGACTGACGTAAGCTGCGACATGTCATGCTTAATTCGTCATAATTTTTATCTGTGATAAGTGTTTTTCCTTTCTCTTTCCCCATCGTTAATGTTATGAGTCGACTCAAAACATAAATAAATTCATTAAAATAAAATCTATAATGTTACTAATTAAATACTATGCGTGTTGTAAGGTATTAAAATAATGTTGCAGCACTTTCGGCGCTCGATTTCTCTCAAGTCTTAACCACATTCACATTAGCGCCAGATCTTAATTTTTTGGATTAATCACATATATTTTTTATGGGAGACAATTTTATTTAGGACAAGTCTAGGATTAAGGCCTTAATTTATTTACAAAGATGATACTGGGAGGATCAAATAGCTCTCAGCTCCTCATACTCAGCTCCCATGCTTTATCTTAATTACATAGTTTAAGTAATTCATGTTTTTAACAGTAAGAGGTTGCTTATTTAACATCCAAAGAGTTATTAGCTATATATGCTACGTGTTTCATTCACTAGAATTTAGGACCCTGTTGTGAGAGAGAGCGGGGAAAGGAAATAAACAGAAGGATGAGGTCCGGTTGGGAAGAGGCCGACATAAACACAGAGCCCGACCCAAAAGAGAAAATAGAGCCGAATCACAAAGCCAAGAATGCAACTGTGATTCCTGCAAAGAGAAAGTGTGTGAAGAAAATGATTTGTAAGTATGTTATTGACTGCATCAGTTGCAATTGCTTGAAGAACAAGACCAAACCTGTTGGTAATCAACTTTACTTCTCTTTTTTTTTTTTTTTTGAGTAATTATCAACTTTGCTTTTTTTATATTTCATGCATTTGGGTCCATCTTTGGCTCTGTTGGACCTGTGGCTGACTTTACTGATTTTGTTAATTTTTCCATTATCTTCTTACTTTACAATTGCCCATTTGAGTTCTCTTCAGTGTGTCTTATGACAATTCTCATTCTTTATGAGTGGTGACTTAGCTGTTTTGATTTTTATTTCGTTTGTTGCAGGCGGTTATGGAAACAAAACAAAAAGCTTGCCTGAACCAAATTAAGAGTGTGATTGGCATAAATGAAGATGGGGAATGGAACTCGTTATATATATACCAGCTTTATGCTTGAATAAGGAATCAAATGAAAAGAGAATGAATATCATAATTTGTACTTTATCACTGGAAATAACATAAACGCGTGAAAACTACATTTCAAATAATTTCTTTCTTCATTTTTTCTAGCTCTTTATTTTTTTTATCTATCCAATAAAGTAGTAATTAGTATAGTTTTTTATATTCCTCGATATCGTATGTAAATTTTAATATCACAACTTGATTTGTTAGAAAATAATGACGCCCAATGCAGGGTTCGCAAAAGGAATTGGGGACTATCCACTTAAAAAACCAAATTGCACCAAGAAAGTCCAGCACAGTTAATAGATAGCTGGGTTCTTTAAACATGCTGACAGGGGTTCGATTTCTGGCCGTGCGTATGAAAACGGCTTTGTTGGGAGAAGTTTACCCACTTAATGTGATCTCCCGCCTCTCGAAAGGATTAGTCTTCGGCTCTCAGCTAGATGATATCTTGGAAAAAAAAAAAACAAAAAACAAAATTGCAGATTCGCAAATAGACCAACCATAGGATTGAAGGACATGATTTTTCTTTTGGGAGGAAAAAAGAGGCTTTACTACTCTTGATGATTGATGACAGAATATAATGAATTAAAAACAAGGAGATGCTTCTTTTTTTCTTTTGGTTTTTTCTCTGGGAATCTCGTGGCCTTGTGGTGGGACTGCAGACCTATTTTTGATTCCATATACACTATTTTTGTGAGGCTGAGAGATCATATGACTACGAGTGATCAAATTTGTTTTGCAGCCTTATGTCGACAGGAATTATTCTTGGATGGGATATTAATTACTGTTAAATCTGCTAGTGCGTCTTTCCTCCTTCTCATAAAGAATAGAGCGAGAGAGAGAGAGAAAGAGAGAGGAAGAAATTAATAATCTCTTTTGTATTTATTGTCTTGGATATAATAGGTGATCAACAACATGCTTCAACACGAAAATGAGATTAATGTTATTGATTCTCATCCAAGTCTATCCGGCTCATACCTCGCTCCCAAGTCCTAATATATTGACCTAAACCAGTTTTGTATTTCCGTAAGTAATGATGTACGTGCTTGGTGGTATTTTATAAATAAATTCTTGAATTAATTATATAAAACTTTTAATATCACTACATATATTAAGGGATACGTTATTCTTACAAGTAGTGATATCATATTGATCGTTGATTTCAAGAATTTATGTAGTGATATTAAATCACTTAATGAAAACAATTTTGTCGTCAAAATAGTTCTTAAATTTTTTTTTCTTTCGATCATTTAATAAATCACTTAATGAAAATAAAATTTTTCCATAATTGTTTTTATTTAATTTTTTTTATATCTACTATTTACACACAGCCAATATGATGACAAAATTGTTTTTTATTTAAAAAAAAACTATTATTATGATAACCTAGTTTTTAGATGTTTAATTTAAAATTTACTTTCCCCACAATTTTTATTTTAAAGAATTTACTTTAATTTTTTTTTTCCTCGACAGAAGAGAATTTCATGCCCCCTGCCAGGTATGTGGTTAGTTTAGGGAGAAAAATTCTTCTTGCAGATTTTTATAACATTTTTCCTTCTTACTATTCTTTTATTTTTTTCTGGAAAAGTTAATATTTTTTCTATGGTTTTCCTTTGAATAATTTATCTGTCTATATTTTAATTTTTATTAATTATCTTCTTACGATTTTTTTCTATCCTAATTCATTTTTTCACACTTATAAACTTGAATAATTAATCTGCCTCATTCACCCTTTCACCATTCTTAGAAAAGAAAATAGATTGATGATGAAAAAGAAAAAATACAACAAAATATATTGGAAATTACAACATTTATAGAAAATATATTAACTAAAAAATGAAATTTGAAGAAAAAAAGATCAAATATGTCTAAATTGAAAAGAAAAAAAAAACAGAGAAAATTTTTTTTAAAAAAAAAGCAAAAATGTTAAAAATTTATAACATGACATAAAGGACCAGAAGTAAAAAAAAAAAATAGTTTAAATCAAAATGAAAAAAAAGACCAACATATATACTAATATAAGAACATCATCAAGATTTATTTTCTTGAAAATTTAAAGTAAGTTACTAAAAAATTTTAAAATAATTTATAGATTTATTTTCAAGATAAATTGTGGTTTTAGTTCAAATTATTTAGTAACTTATTTCGTATATATGTTGGGTTTTTTTTTGGTTTATTAAGGAATTCATTTACATTAATATCAACTAAAATGAAAAATATTTGATCCTTTTTAAAAAAAGTAAGTGTAATTTTTAATATTAAACTAAGGAAAAGGAGTAATTCAAATATTTCGAATGGAGGGGGAGTGAAAATAGATAAAAAAAAATGATGGAAATGGATCCTCTCATGTAGAAAAAATATATGATATTATCATGTGGGAAGATCACAACCATACAAAGGTAAATCAACGATTATGTTTCGTAATTATCTATTTTAACATTTTTTTCTCTCCTCCTTTGTTATCATTGATCTACTTTTGTATGGTTATGATTACCCACATGACCATGTCATATGAATTTACTTGAAAGAAAAGGGTATTTGAAATATTATTAAATTGTAAATAATCTGTACAAAGGGTTCTCTATTTATAGAGAATACTTGACCTAATTTTGGCCTAATGGGCTTGGCCCAATACAACAAATAAATGACTAAATAATAACTAAATAATTATTATTTACAACACTCCCCCTCAAGCTGAGGAATAGGTATTTATCATTCCCAGCTTGCTAGTAAGTTCTTGAAATGTGTTTGAAGGAAGCCCCTTTGTTAATAGATCAGCTAATTGACGCCCAGTGGGAATGTATGGAGTGATAATCAACCCGCTATCAAGTTTCTCTTTGATGAAATGGCGGTCGACCTCAATATGTTTAGTCCGATCATGTTGAACTGGATTATGAGCTATACAAATAGCGGACTTATTATCACATAGCAGCTTCATAGGTCCCTCACATTTTATTTTGAGATCATCAACGACAATTTTCAGCCACAGTAACTCACAAATGCCTTGAGCCATAGCTCGAAATTCAGCTTCTGCACTTGATCTGGCAACCACATCTTGTTTCTTACTTCTCCATGTCACCAAGTTACCGCAAAGAAACATGCAATAACCAGTGGTAGAACGACGGTCAGTCACGAATCCAGCATAATCAGCATCTGTGTAGACTTCTAAAGATAGATTGCCATCACGTCGGAATAACAATCCTTTACCAGGAGTACCTTTAAGATACTGAAGAATTCTCTCTACTGCCTGCATGTGTTTTTCCTTTGGATCGTGCATAAACTGACTGACAACACTATCAGCATAAGCTAGGTCTGGTCTAGTATGGGCCAGATATATCAATTTCCCAACTAGCCGTTGATATTGTCCTTTATCAACTGGAGGACTCTCTTCTTCATAGCCCATCTTGTGATTCTGCTCAATAGGAGTATTAGAGGGTTTACACCCGAGCTTTCCTGCTTCTTTGAGAAGATCCAAAACATATTTCCTCTGGCTGATAAAAATTCCTTTGCTTGAATGAGCTACTTCTATCCCTAGGAAATATCTCAGTTTCCCAAGGTCTTTGATTTCAAACTCAGAGGCAAGCCGTGTTTGCAGAATCCGTCTCTCCACAAAATCATCACCTGTGATAATAATATCATCAACATATACAAGGAGCACAGTAAGCTTCCCATTTTGGGAGTGCTTGAAGAAAAGAGTGTGATCTCCTTGACTCTGTCTGTATCCTAAGGTCATCATAACCTTAGTAAACCTTCTAAACCAAGCACGAGGTGACTGCTTCAATCCATACAAGGCCTTTTTTAATCTACAAACTTTATTTTTCCCCTTCACAGAATCAAAACCAGGCGGGATTTCCATGTAGACTTCTTCTTCTAACTCACCATTGAGGAAAGCATTTTTCACATCAAATTGATTTATATCCCAATTGTAATAGGCAACAAGGGATAACAAGATTCTCACTGTATTCATCTTTGCAACTGGAGCAAAGGTTTCTTCATAATCAATGCCATAGGTTTGAGTGTAACCTTTGGCCACTAATCGAGCCTTGTATCTCTCAAGAGTGCCATCAGAATTATATTTCAAGGCATAAACCCATCTGCACCCTACTGCTTTCTTTCCGTTGGGTCTATCAATAACCTCTCATGTTTTATTTTTCTCCAAAGCATTCATCTCCTCTTGCATGGCTTGAGCCCAATCCCTATCTTTCAAGGCTTCATGTACTAATTTTGGGATTGCAATAGAGTCTAGTGCTGAAACAAAGCTTTTGTGCTGCCCAGAAAGATTAGTAGAGGAAACAGAATGGGAGATAGGGTATTCAGTACAAGAGGGACATGAGGGACAAGATTTCTTGGGACAAGCTCTTTTTCCTTTTCTAAGAGCAATAGGTAAATCATCAGAATCAGTAGTAATGGGTAAGTAATCAGAAGTATTAACATCACGATCAGAAATATGAGATTCAGGACTTACCAGTGGTTCAGACGATTGAGGTTGCTGTTGAGACAATGTGGGCTGTTTCCTTCTTTCAGGTGTCATAATCTTCCGTATCTCTAGTGTACTTGATGTATGAATCACAGGAGAATCAGTCACAGGAGGATTCTCACAAGAGGATCAGACACAGGAGGAACAGACACAGGAGGAACAGGACCAAGAGGAGGATACACTGACATAGGTAAAGGAGTAGACACTGAAGATTCAAACTCAAAGAAGGGAGGTGATGAGATTTCTGGTGAAGGATTCTCCCCCTGAAGATGAGGACCTTGGAAAAAGGACTCAGATTCCTGAAATATAACATCCATAGAAACAAAAAATTTCCTACTACTAGGGTGATAGCACTTGTAGCCCTTCTTATCAGGAACATAACCAAGAAAACACATTTAATAGCCCTAGGGTCCAACTTACTGCGATGATGTTTATGAACATGAACAAAAGCAACACACCCAAACACTCGTGGAGGAAGACTCGTCATAGTTGGAATAGAAGGGAAAAAGAAGTCATAGAGTGAATAAGACTTACATGGTCAAGTACCCGAGTGGGTAAACGGTTGATCAAGAATGCTGCAGTAAGAATAGCATCTCCCCAATAGTAGTTGGGTACATGTGTCTGAAACATTAATGCACGAGCCACTTCAAGAAGGTGACGATTTTTCCTTTCAGCAACCCCATTCTGTTGGGGGGTGTCAACACAAGTAAGTTCATGAATCATACCGTTATTTCTTATAAATTGGGAAAAACTGTGATTAACATCAGTACCATTATCTGTTCTTAGTCTCTTGATTTTTTTACCAAACTGGGTCTCAATCATTTTATAACATTGAAAGAACAGTTGTGGTACCTCAGACTTTTCACGCATTAAGTACACCCAATTTACACGAGTGTAATCATCAATAAAAGAAACAAACCATCTATTTCCAGAAGCATGAGGGACTTTAGAGGGACCCCAAACATCAGAATGAATAAGATCAAAAGGTTCAACACTCTTAGTAATACTAGAAGGAAAAGACACACGATGATGCATAGCAAATTCACAAACATCACAATGAAAAGACTCAACAGGCTTAGACAAAAACAATGACGAAAATAAAGATTGGAGTAAACTAAATGGAGGATGACCTAAGCGCTTATGATGAAGCCAAATCAAAGAATCAACAGTTGATTGACCATGAGACATCAAGATGTGATCTGTTACTTTATTTGCAGGAGATTGTGACACCAGATAGTACAACCCACCTTGCTCTTTAGCACTACCAATCGTCTTTCCCGTGACGAGATCCTGAAAAACACAATGGGTAGGATAGAAGGTTACAGTACAATTCAAATCTTTTGTAATTTTATGAATAGAAAGAAGATTCGTGTAGAGTTTAGGAACATGAAGAACATCCTTAAGATGTAAGGACTGCTGTAAGTTTATGTCACCAGAACCCGCAATTGATGTATGAGAGCCATCAGCTACGGCTATTGTATGAGTTCCAATGGTAGGATGATAAGAAGTAAAGGAGTCAGCACAACAAGCCATATGATCAGTAGCACCAGAATCAACAACCCAAGAATGTTTAAAATCATTACATGAAGAAAGGAAAGAATAAGTTTTGGAGCTCATACCAGTCATAGTCAAAGCACTAGTATCAGATGGCTTACTCATAGAATCAAGAATGGTTCGGAGCCGTTCCAACTCATCTGGAAGAAATGCAGGTTGGGTCTTATTAGGTGCAGGAGTTATTTCAGAGGAAGTAAAATGCGCTTGACCACGCAACCTTGCCATCTTTTCTAAGACAGTTTGCTTTCCATGGAGGCGAAAACATAGATCTTTGATATGACCTGTTCTATTACAATAAGAACACCATCGATCATCTCTTCTAGAAGATGCACCATCAGAAAACTTGGTAAAAGAACTCCTTTGAGAAGAGGTCATACTGCACAAAACTTGTCAAAGAATATCACCAAGTATCCAAAAAATACGGAAAAAATACCAAACGACGTCCGATCTGAGAAAAAATCACAGATCCAGAAAGAGGATGAAGAGACGATCAGAACGCTGTTGACCGAAGCTGGAAAGAAGCAGTCACTCGCCTCCACGCGCCGGTGGAGGTGTCTGCGAGTGGGCCTCACTCGCCGGGAGTGTGGAAGCGCGTGGGAGCGTGTGCGGCGATCGCCGGAGCTGGGATTTTCACCGTGAGGTCGTCCGGAGGTGGCGGTCCCTTATGTGGCTGAGCGGAGTCCAAACGGTTACCAGAAAGTACTGTTCTAGTGATGAACAGTAGTGGGTTTGAGTCGTTCTTAAGAGATCCGGCTGTCAATTGATTGTAAAAGATCCACAGACTGATAGATCAGAGAAAAAAGGTTTGGAAACAGGTCCTCTCGGTCCAAAAAAGGTCCCCGAAAAAATTTCCGGTGGCGGCTGATTGGCAGCGAGAGAAGGAAAGAAGAAGCGGTAATTGCGGAAGCAGAGCCCTCAGGATCGAGAGCTCTGATACCATCTTGAAAGAAAAGGGTATTTGAAATATTATTGAATTGTAAATAATCTGTACAAAGGATTCTCTATTTATAGAGAATACTTGACCTAATTTTGACCTAATAGGCTTGGCCCAATACAACAAATAAATGACTAAATAATAATTATTTACAACAAATTTTCACATGAGAGGATCCAGACCCAAAATAATAGATCAGTTCTTTATTTCGCCCCATATAGCATAGGATGTCCCTTGTCTAGAAATGTTGAACATAGGCATTAAAGCCTCCTCCGATTGTGGAGCCTGGAGAAATTGTTGGAAACTTTAGCAAGTGTACTAGTGGTACAAATAAGAAAGCAGCGCGTAGAGTAGTATGATTTCTACGAGGATTAGTGTTTCAAGCATTAATTCATTATTTTTACTTAAGTTAGACAATTCAAATGAGATATTTAATTGTAAACTAATAAATAATTAAAATAAAACAAGAATAGGAACGCAAAAACAAAGATTTATGCAATTAATTAAACAAAGGGTAAAACTAGAGTCATGTTACATGAAAATATAACCATTTCCTGCGGACACAAAACAATAGATGGGCCCACGTGTTTTTAAAAATGAAAATAAAATAAAAGAAAGCACAGAGATCGATGTATCAGGTGGACAAAATTTTGATTTTCCGGTAACAGGACAGATGTTTAACCCTTAAACAAAACATAGTTAGAGATTCTCCGATTTCCCCCAATTTTTCATATTTGTTCTGAATAAAAAACTTAAGTAAACGTTCTTTTTATATCGCCAATCGATTTTCCTAAATTAATTAAGACTCAATTTCTTGATATTCTAATTCTTTAATTTCCTTAAAAAATCATAGTTCCTTGATTGTTCTTCAAAGAAAATAAGTATTAAATTTAAGAATCACACAAGACTACACAATTTGTATGTCTATGCCTAGATTCACACAAATTAATGATGAATTTTTCAAGCCCAATTCGCATATCAACATTCCTTTTGTCATACATGAATCATGATTCAATCTATAAGATCAAGAACTCATAAAAGACATTACGATAAAATAAATTCATTCAACATAAAACAGAAAGATTGCATAAAGACTAGCTCGGAAATATAAAGATTCAAATGTGTTCCATCTAACTGTAACTACTAAGAAAACTAGTCAGACATGGTAAAAACAAGAACGCAACAAGATGTAATAGTTTCCCCAAACTCTATTTATGTGATGGTGCGGATAATCTTTACGATCTCTATCGTAATCCTATCTTTGACTCATCTCTGCTCTCAAAAACATAAAAATCCAAGCAAATTTGCTTTCGTGATGTCCAAGGTTCCTCCGGTGTCAAAATATATCTAATTGTGTAATTCCTCTTAAGAATGACTTAAATAGATGAGGGAATCCTTATTTTAGGTTAAAACCATGTAATGGGCCTTAAACTAGATTTAAGAGTGATTTTAGCCAAATAACTATAAATTTTCATACTTTAAACTAGATTTAAGAGTGGCTTTAGCATTTTAAAACATCACAAATTACGAGTTTATCAAAAATATAACTGGACATGTTGTCTTATCCTTCGCCGTTGACTGTCACGATGTAATCTTTATCTTTGTGTTGTGAATGAACAAATGTTTTAAATGAATGAGTGTATTTTTTCTTAGGCATTTTCGGAGAGCATTTTAGTAGTAATTCAATGCTTCAAATTCAGCAAATCTCCCAGGAAGTCAAGTCATTCTCCAATGAGGGAGCTGGTGGTGTTGCTCCCCGCCTGTATGATTGATTTTCCTTTGTCAATTTCTTGTATGTATTTATTCAGATTTCTTTTGGGAACTCATTTCCATCCTAATATACGCAATTTTTCTTTTAATTTTATTTATCATAATTCCCAGCACGCACCCTCTTCCGTTTTTTTTTAAACAAATTAGAATATGTTGCGGACTCAAGAAAAGAAATAATGCTAAGCTATTTCCTATAAATAAGGTGTTGGAGTTTTAATGAAGTAAAACAGCACTAGCTAGCAATATGGAAAAACTCGGGAGAGTGACCATTTTGTCACGTTTGGACAAAAAATTTACCAGACTATCACGCCAACAGTAAATTTTGCCAAAATGCCACGCGGCATAATTCGCTACACAGTGTAGCGAATTATGTATGCAAGTAATTCGCTACACAGTGTAGCGAAATATGCTACGTCAGAGACAAAAATGCCACATGTCAAATTTTGCAAAATTCGCTACCCTATGTAGCGAATTTTGCAAAATTTGACATGTGGCATTTTTGGTTCTGTGCGTTCTGACGTGGCATATTTCGCTACACTGTGTAGCGAATTACTTGCATACATAATTCGCTACACCGCGTGGCATTTTGACAAAATTTACTGTTGACGTGGCAGTCTGGTAAATTTTTTGTCCAAACGTGACACTTTGGTTACTGTTCCGAAAAACTCTATGCATTTATATAATTTTTTCCTTTTTTATTATCCCTCCCAACAACGCGTGAAACTGGGAGAGATGGTTCTCAAGGATAAAGGACTAAACTCATGATCTTTATCTTTCATCCAACAACTATATTATGAATAATTTTATATTCTCTTAATCAATAATTTAATAATATTTTTACACATTTAAAAAAAATATTAAATATTTTTTAAACTTTCAAGCTGCTAAATATATCTTTTCTTTAGTTTAATATTTTTTAAATACTTGAATATATCAAGTTGCTTTATTAAGAGGATAGAAATTACGTTTTGTCGACTAATATACGTGCAGCTTACTAAGTTTTTCAGTGAAACTCTTCTAAATTTGTTTTTTTTTTTTTTAAAAAGAAAAGAAAATGAATTTGGGTTATAAATATCTGGGCAAAAAAATTTAAATATTGTTTTTTAATAAATAATTATATAAATATAATCGTTTGAAACTATTTACAGAGATATAGCATTCAAACACGCCCCACAGGAACGTAACTGGTTGGAGAGAGACACTCTTCATTTTGGCGTGACCGAAGAGAAAGACACTCTCATTCTCATATTCATTGCATGCTATTAATGAGAATGACGACATATTTGCAACTAACCTAACCTTATCATAACTTACCATAATCATAAGGATCTTTATTATTAATGTTTCTAATCATATGAGTGGTTTTCTATTTATTAATTTGGATTTAAATGTTCTTTTGGTTAGCATTGTTATAAATTCAAATTTTTTTTGTCACATACAAAATATGCCAAATGAGGTGTCATTACGTAGATCTTGAAAAGTTATGTGGAATAAAACAAAAAATTACTTAATTCGGATACCCGAGTCAAAAGTTATGGACTTCCAAAATTTTACGATCAAACTGTTAACTTTTGTGTCACGTGGCAGTACTTGGTGAAACACGCTCTAATAGGAAGTGTCTCTCTCCTCGGTCACGCCGAAATGGAAAATGTCTCTCTCCAACCGGTCTCGCCTCTGTGGGGCGTGTTTGACTGCTATACTTACCTAAATAGTTTCAAAACGATTACATTTGTGTAATTATTTATTAAAAAAAGTAATATTTAAATTTTTTTTCCTAAATATCTCTCCACATGAACAAAAATGAATGAAAATCAGATCAATCTTTGCTGGGTCGGATCTGTAATTGATCCAGAATCAACGGTGGTGGTTGGTGGATTCGGTTGGCCCAAAACGTGATGGCATTGCATTTGCACACAAAGGCCCTACCTAGACACTAAAAAACTCAAAAAGCAACGAAGGAGTCATGATAGCAGCCACCACAATCTTCCTATAGAACCGTTATACAACGGAACACATCCCCGGTAACCAAATTCAAATAAACATACTCTCTGAAAAGCTAAAGAGAAAAATCACCAAAAAGCAAAAGAAATTCCCCTACTTTCCCTTCCTTTTTTTTCAAATGCAACTTCCAATGCTCTAATATATTAAACTTAACTATAGTCCTTCTTCTTCCTCATTCCCACACACACACACACACACACACACACATTCCCTTTGTTTTCATAATTCTTATCCCCAAATCAATCAAAATGGGTTGCTGCATTAGCAAATGCAGACCCGAAAAACATACCCTAGAAGATCAATTCAACCATGTCCAAGACAAGCTTGTCATCTCTCAAACTCAACCAACACCAATCCTTTATTCTTCAAAAAAAATCTTACCTTCTCCTTCATCTCCGACCTCTTCCACTTCTTCCATTTCATCCTTCACATGCACCACTTCCAACACTATATGTTCAGCCTCGTCCTTATCAACTGCTTCATCATCTTTGAGCTCAAAGGACAGATCATTCTCTAATGATTTCCTATGGTCATGTTATAAGGAGAACCCACATATCACTCGCATGAACTCAATCAGAGAAGCCACTCTTTCCTCGATGCCCACTAAACCTAAAGCTCAATCAATGAAGATAACAAACCCTTCACCTATTAAACCCATCTTGGCACCAATATTGAAGCAATCTCCATCACAAAAGGTTGTTGGGTCGTTTTCCATGCCACAGAAGAGGGTTCGATCAAACTCACCGACGAATCTAACAAGACAGAAGAGTTTCCGAAAGGAGCCAGAGAGGAATATCAGTGTTAATTCTGCTTCGAACATGCTGAGCAGAACAACACTAGGGTCACCTTCTCCGAGCAGGAGATTCAATAATGGAGACAAATGTGGAAGTGCTTTGGGTAACACGTTTGCAGATAATAGTGTTTCTAAGCGAATGATTAGTGCTCCGAAGGTTAGTGCAACTCATTCTCATTGTGTTTCGTCTTATCTAAGGAAAGAGAGTGTTAAAGCAGCTAGTCCAAACAATAGTTCACGAAGGGTTCATTCTGGTTTGAGGCATAGAGAGACTCGCACTCTCAGAGTTGGTTCTAAAATTGATGAAACCGTGGTTAACGATGTGCTGTATAACCATGATATGGACTCAACTATGATGGAGGATATTAACAATCCGCTTATCTCCTTGGACTGTTTCATCTTTTTGTAGAAAACAGTGTGTCCTATAGATTGATATATTTTGGTGTTCATAGAAAGTTCCAAACCAAATTTCTGTTTTTGCTTGTTTGTTTGTTTGTTTGTTGTTTTTCCTTTTTAGCTGGGGACCTTTTAGTGATAAGATTAAATACACTCAGTGTGTGTTTGATTCTTGATTGGTTTGAATTTGTTGTGTTTTAGTATAATGGGAAAAATTCTTATATAAAGTAAGAATATTATATCCAATTATTGACATTTATTATTTAATATTTTAAATCAATGTAATATATGATTATATTGTCTACTTAATTATTACAATTTTAATGATCTAGATGCAGTAGTACGAGACATAAAGGAGAATTTCTTATTAGAAAGACATCAAAATAAATGGGCAGTGTCTAAGAAAAAATAAATAGTAAGCAATTAGGATTTCCCAAATTACGAGCCTGACAAGTTCACCCCAAGCGCTACTCTAAGAAACATAGTAGTAGAGAAGATATGAATACAAAACTATTACTCAAATCACAAATGGTGTTCGCTTTTTTGTTTATATTGTTTTAATGATTTGTTTACTTCATTTTTTTTCACAATATATGTTTGAATTAATTAAGAAAGAATAATGTAAAAAGTCATTAATAAACAATGATGTGCAAAGAGATATATAAGAATAGTTGTGAGAATATTGAAAATGAGTTATTCATTGGTAAAGGAGACTTATACGCCTACCAAAAAAAGAAGAAGGAGGAGACTTATACATTGTCTTTACCAATTAAATTGTAGATAGAATCAGTATTCTTATTCCGAAAGTAATTAGTTTGTGGTAATTGCAATATTTTGATTCAGTGTAACTTAATCTAGCTATAAGCGTGAAGGAATAGTAATGTCATTCATTTGAGTTGTTAAGCATCTAGGCCCAACAATACAAAACTAAGGCCATTGAAAGGTATATAATCAGTTTGAGATTGGTCATTGGGCTGAGAGAGCCCAAGTTGTTGTGCGTTGCTTTTCATGTTGTTTTTTTCCTAGTTGCCGTCTCCAATAAAATATATAGTTACAACATGATAAAAGTATACGCATGCTTTGCAAAATGTATATCGGATTTTGAGGATACATAATTTGGTTTAGAGTGACAATTCATATATGAAATCCAGAAAACTTTTGAATTTGAGTACAAGATACCTAAATATAATTGTGACTCTTAGAAAAATTAAAACGTCCTACACTAAGCGTCAATGGACCAAAAGACAACCTCAAGGATTCAGCTAATTAATATATCAACGCAAAACAGTGACGGATCCCGAATTGGTAAAGTCATAGACCGTGTAAATGACAATTCAATAGTTATCCGGGATTCGATAAAGCGAAAGGGCAAGACGTAAGAAATTACTCAAACGCAAAGTTTGTTATTATAGAGGGGACACCATTTTTGATGTGGTCGTGAAACTAAAATATTTAGCATCAAATTTTAATTTTTAATTTTATGACTCTAATAGTTATAATTTATTGGATCATATTTATTAATTAATTATTATTAAATTGACTAAAATCAATAATTAAAATTTGGTGTGAAATGATTCTATTCCTATTATAGATGAGGAGTAAATTATAATAATATTGTACACCTGTCCGAAAAATATTTTCACAAATGAGAGAGTGACTTCGTGAAGTGAAGGATTATAAAGGCCTGCTCGTAATAATCGGTCATGAATCAGGGCTATCCTTCCCAAACCAATTATATTACTATAAGAAAAAATCTTATTAGTGTCGTAAATTTCGTCACTACATATGAAATTTGTGACGAAATTTGATTATTTGTGTCAAAAATTGTAATTTGTGACGAAAATTTTTGTCACAAATAAACTTTTTTCTTGTATGCACTTTAAACGTTTTTTTGTGTGTGGATAATAATTGCACTTTAAACGTTCGTTTGCTATGAGAAGCATACTAATTAATTTGTAAACATTTCATTTAAGTGATGCAAGGAAGGTGAGTTACGTCTCTTAAGAAGAAAAATAACGTGTTTTAATGTTTAGATAAATCATGTGAGGGAAGGTTATCATTTTGTTCCTATATTAAAGGAAAGTTGAGATTTTGAAATGGACTATGCTCATCCATTATATCACAACTTTATAAATTCTCCAACTCATTATTGTGTATAAAAATCCATAAAAAAATAATTTATAAATTGTTTTAGCAATGTTCGTCCATGACACAACCATTAGTTTGGGTATTTACGGATAATATTAAAGCGCATGATTGATCTAGGATTTAGAGAAGTCGCAACTTTCAAATTAATTTTTATTTAACCAAAAAATAATCAAATAAATTAAGTTTCACTCTCTTAATTAGGAAACAAAAAGTCATACAATTGAAATTACAAAATTATCACTACAAAAATAAAAAATAATTAAAAACTCCATCGAAATAACTCTAAAAGCGAAAAAAAACACTAGTGCCGTGAGCCTCACCCAAGAACAAATTTGAGATCATTCTGAAATGATCACCCCTGACGCATCAACAGAAATCACGCTCATTACATGACAAAACGTTGCCATTACATATTTCCTAATTCCTATTCATCCGTAGAACAATATCTTTTTTATTTTTTTGGTAACTACATGGGGCATAGCCCCACAAGACAGCAAAAAGAAACTAACAGCAAACTAAGAAAACAGTAAAAACAGAACAGAAAAGGCACCACTGATAGCCATAACAGGTCAGCAGCAGTGACTAGAACTCAGCTGGGACTTGTCCAGGATCAAGAAGGTCCGCAGCAAGAAGGTTGAGCAGCTCACTTTGAGGGGAAGGGATGGTGACAAGGCCAAAGGAATCATCTAAGGCTTTTTTTGCAATCCAATCCGCACAAGTATTGCAGCTCCTTGGAACATGTTTCAAAGAGACAGCCCAGTCTCTAATAAGAACAGCTCGAATCCTAGCCACCAGAGTTGGCTTTCGAGTTTCATTACCTGACTTGGTAAGATAGCATAAAGCTTGAATAGAATCTGACTCCAAAGTAATGCTCTTCCAACCATAACTCCAAGCAAACTCCAATCCATGAAAGATAGACCGAAGTTCAGCTTGTAAGGGGGAACATGAACCAATAAAAGCAGAAAACCCACTAATCCAAATTCCATTCCAATCTCTTAAAAGACCTACGCAAGCCGCTCTATCCACTGTTGCTGCTCCATCCACATTCAATTTGAGAATATCTGATCAGGGACAATCCATCTAGCAGGGGAAGGGTGCACAATAATTTTGGGATCATGCTGCAGCTTTCGATCTCTTCTACAGCTGCTATTTTCCTCAACTAACGCAACAAGAACACAAGCTGGACCAGCTGGACGTTTTGCTGTTATATCGTGGAGCTCTTTATTTCTCCAAGACCACGCAAAGTTGCAGGCAGTAAAGAAGAAGTCCCTCTAGTCTTTATCACTTTTAATCCCCTGATTCAAGTTAAATTGAATCCACTCTTTGAAGGAACTAGAGTTGAAGAAACCAATTGGCAACGGTTGGAAGAGGGGTGATAACCAAACATGTTTTGCTTTAGGACAATCCCTAAAAGAATGAAGGCTTGTCTCCACTAAATTTGGACACGAAGGGCAGTTATTTGAAGAACCACTCCATCTGCTAATGTATTCTTTGGTTAGCATCCTCTCATGAAGCATCTTCCATATGAGAATTTTGTTCCTCTCTTTTCCTTTCCAGCTCCAAACTCTATCCCAATTGTCATGGCTGTAATTATTGGCATTGCTAATCAGGTTCCTGTACGCAGATTTCCCAATGGATTAGCCTGGTGACACATTTGTCCAGCAAAGATAATCCTCTCCTGCTTCCTCACTCGGACAAGGGATGGCCAGGATCTGATTCACTATACTCCTATCAAAGTGATGCATAAGGAATTGAATATTCCACCCTACACCTGACAGAAAGGAACTATGATTTCACTTGAAAGCAACATCCTCATCTGTAAGGGAAACATATGCAAGGGACAGTAGATCAGTATTGGAACCAATCCAATTATTTTTCCAGAAATTAACTTTCTTGCCATTTCCAATCTGCCAAGAGATATTTCTAATCATGTTTGGCCAAATTTTAGCTAGGCTCTTCCACAAATGGGAGTCATAAGCTTTGCTAGTAACTTCCTTCACCAGATTTTTGTTTCTGCCATATTTAGTAACTAACACACGAGCCCATAGTTGCTCAGGGGACTGAACTAAGGACCAGGCACACTTATGGAGAAATGCTTCATTTTGCTTTCTTAGGTTGATAATACCCAGACCTCTTTGGTTTTTTGGTAGCTTGAGTTGATCCCAGTTAACCGAATGACTCTTCCTTTGATTGTCTGTGTCGCCCCATATGAATTTCCTTTGGAGTTTTTCAATATCCTCACAAATACCTTTATGGAGAAGACTATTCTCCATGCTGAACATAGGAATGACTGAGATGACAGATTTAGCTAGAGTAACTGACAAACAGTTCTTTTTCCAGCCTTGAAGCCTGCCATTAACTCTATCCATGATATCCCCATAGTGCTGTTTGCTGATTCTCCCATGTTTCATCCTATAACCCAGATATCTGCCAATAAACTTGGTATGAGCAAAGCCACTTAATTCCACAATAGCACTAGAAAGCTCAGAGGCAACATTCCTTGAGAAGAAAATGTTGGATTTGGGGTAGCTAACCTTTTGTCCAGACATATCTCCAAAAGTAGCAAGGCAATTTATGATGATCTTTATCTGGTCAATACTTGCTTCACCAAAGAGCAGTAAGTCATCCGCGAAAAGCAGGTGAGAGATTGGAGGATCACCTTTACCAGCTGACATAGGCTTCCACTGTTTGGTATTCATGCGATCTACAATTAGGTGGGACAACTTCTCCATGCAAAGGACAAAGATGTAGGGGGAAATGGGGTCCCTCTGTCTAAGGCCTCTACTAGGGGAAATTCTACCCGATTGAGTACCATTCCAGAGAATTTCTAGCTCAAAAGAAGAAATACAATGCATGATGAGCTGCACCAAGGGATCTGGAAGGTTGATCTCAATTAAGACTTTTTGAATAAAACTCCAGGACATTCGATCATAGGCTTTTTCAAGATCAATCTTTATAGTGAAGAAGGCCCTTTTGCATTTCATTCTATTCATAGAGTGGACAATTTCCCGAGCAATGATGATATTGTCCTGAATTTGCCTGTTGGGAACAAAGCTGGCTTGTTGAGGAGAGATAAGCTTGTTTAGAATGAGTTTCAGCTACCCTACTATAAGTTTGATGATACCTTTGTAAAGCACTAAGAAAAGAGCAATGGGCCGGAATTAAGAGATTCTGTCAGGTTTAGCTAGTTTGGGAATTAGAACCAGGAAAGTTCTATTGAGATCCCTCACCTCAGAAGGATTCTTCCAAATCTGATTCACACCCTCCACCACTTGCTTCTTAATTAGATCCCAATTTTTCTGAAAGAAAAAAGCAGGAAATCCATCTGGTCCAGGGGCTTTTAAACCACTCATGGAAAAGAAGGCTTCCTTTATCATTAGCTCCAAAATAGGATCATTAAGCTTCTTCAGATCAGAGTTGTGCAAAACAGGCCAGTTAGCTCTTGTAGTAGTCCAAGGTCTATTTTGGTTCTCTTCTATAAACAGGTTACTGAAAAACTTGTTGATGAGCTTCTTCTGGTTTTCTTCCTCTCTCACCAGATGCCCTTCATCATTTTTCAATTCTAGGATTTTGTTCCTAGCTCTCCTGATAACTGTAGTGGTGTGATAGAATCTAGTATTACGATCTCCATCAGCAACCCACTTGCATCTAGCCTTCTGGAACCAAAGAGCTTCTTCTTGATCCAACACTCGGTTCAGTTCTTCTTGAAGAGCCTTGTCTAACTCAGATTGAACCTGGTCCAACATGCTATTGGTATTCAATTGAGTTTCTTGAAGCTTTTTAAGAAGATAGTCTTTCCTCACCTGAATACACCCAAAAACCTTTTTGTTCCAAGATTTCAGAGGCTTAACCAAATCATTCAAGCTATGATTAATTTTGAGCTGAGGATTCCACACAAATTTTAGAAAGTGGGAGAAAGTAGCATGCTCTTGCCAGGCCACTAGAAATCTGAAAGGTCTTTCCTTCCAGGAAGAACTATTTGGGATGAGAGATAGGAGAAGTGGGTTGTGATCCGAATTGAGTTTAGGTAAGGATCTAACATTGGCATCTTGAAATATTACTCTCCAGTCTGCATTCACACAAATTCTGTCTAATCTTTTAAAAACCCTATCCAAATGAGTCCACTTGGGACCTCTCCAGGTAAACTTTGAACCCCTACAACCAAGGTCCATGATATTACAAGTATTAAGGATGGATGATAATTTTTGACATCTAGCAACATTTACAGGAGCACTTCCTTTTTTTCTTATAGACATAAGCTATCTCATTGAAGTCACCCATCATAGCCCAAGGGCCCACTATATTCTCACTGATTCTTATAAGATTGGGCCACAACTCCTCCCTAACCTCCTCTCTAGGATTAGCATAGACTATAGTCAGGAAAAAGGCCTCCCTGAATTAACCGAGCAGGACATATGGATAAATTGACTATTTTTCTCTATGATAGAGATATTGAAGCACTCATCTTTCCATAGGATCCAGATTCCTCCAGAAAAGCCAACTGCATCTTCCATAACAAACTGGTTAAAACCGAGTTGTTTTATTTTTTTTCTGGGCAATAGCCCCACTGATTCTAGGTTCTAAGATTGCAACCATGCCAATCTTATGTTTCGTAATGAAATTACTAAGGGTCGGTTTGAATGTTTTCTTCGCAGCACCCCTACAATTCCAAATCATGCAATTCATTGGATAATTAGAACAGGTCCAGTGTTACAAAGCCCCTGGTCGCTTTCAGCCATAGGCACTGCTTCAGTGCTTATATTCTTTTTCTCCATATCCATACCCACTGCACCTTCAGAATCAGGAGGTTCATCTGTTGTGGGCTGTTCCTCACTGATCATCTTTATGATTTCCATATCCGAAGGCTTTCCTTCTTCTATACACAAATCACATTGAGTGATTGCCATCTCCTTACCACTTAGCTTGGTTGCAGCTATCTTGGAGCAAAGCTCCTTCTCTGCCTCTGAGGAATTGGGCATTATCCCAGGACTGTGATCTGAGGCCGTGGGGTTTAGACTCTTGGGGGCCATTTTAGAAGGTGTACTAGATGAAGGGAGCTCTAGGGATGTAGAGCTTTTTCCCCCTGAAATATATTCAAAGGAAAAAACAAAAGTATTTGGATTCTCTGGAGCTTTAGGTTTGTAAAAGGGTTTGCCTGTGTCTTTTTGTGTGTTATTGGAGTCTTCCTACCAGAAGGATGGGGATGGTTCTGAGGTATATGGTCACCTTTATTTTCCTTACTGACATTGATCTTGGGTCCACCAGAGGCTTTCAAGCTAGGACTCTTCAGCACACTAGGGCTAGCATTACTCCCTGGATCTTTTTTCTGCTGGCTTGATTGTTTTTTGTTGGATATGTCAACTCCAAAAATTCTTTCTTCTTTACCTTCGGCTTTTTTCACTTGAGGATCTTTTGCAAACTTCTTCCTTTGGACCACCATCCAGGG
The DNA here is from genome assembly GCF_033153095.1 of Gastrolobium bilobum. Classification (NCBI taxonomy): domain Eukaryota; kingdom Viridiplantae; phylum Streptophyta; class Magnoliopsida; order Fabales; family Fabaceae; genus Gastrolobium; species Gastrolobium bilobum. The sequence continues at coordinate 178,360 of NW_026898390.1, forward strand.
TCCCACACCTGGACTCATAGTAGGAGACTCTTTTACAATGACAGGCTCTTGAGTCTTATTGCTTTCGGTAGGTTTCACAAAATCTGGGCATTTTTCAGAATTATGCCCATACTTCCCACATTGGAGACAGATTAGATATAGACCTTTATACTCCACCTTGAAGGTTTCCTCTTTTATAATATATTCCCCCCTCAAAGGACTAGAAAGATCTAGTTCTACACAAATCCTGGCATACTTTCCTCTATCCCCCAATGATGTAGTTTTATCAATTTTCAGCACCTTGCCAATAGAACTTCCAATTAACTTCAGGACAGATATAACACAGAACTCAAGAGGAATACTTGGTAGCCGTATCCAGGCTGCTACACGATGGATGTTTGCTCTATGAGGATTGAAAAAAGGCTCACATTTCCTTATGGCCAGGTAGTGCCCCATGAGAGTCCACGGTCCTCCTGTTAGAGCCAAATTAAGGTCCTCCAAGCTCGTGAATTTGACAGAGTAAAATTCGTTCCCCAGGTCAGCTACTATGATTGAACCTGATTTCGCCCATAAGCTGCCAAGTTTATTCTTCATGTACATAACACCAGCTTTCTTCCCCAGGAGTTTCACTATGATAGCATTTCTCCAAGGATTCCTTAGCCTCTGTTTTGCCTCCTTTGAGCATATGAATCGGACAGATCCATCTTCACCATAGATGGTTTGAAATCCCAGTTCGTTGATGACTCCTAGCTTGGGGTCTAAAGGCTCACTTGAGTCTTCCTCATCCTCGTCCTGCCAGGAATCGTCCTCCGCCATTGCATTTCCTTCTGATCGCAAAGCTTCCGCAAAGGATTTGGGTTTCCCAGACGAAATGCAATCCTTGATGTTCCCTAAACTCGCTCCACGATTAGAAGAATCCGGGGAGAATTCCTCCCCGTTCTTCGATCTCTTGACACTCTTGCACATACAGCCATGTGAATCTTCAGCAAAACTTGTGGTCCTCCTTCATTCTCAGTCGAAACGCTCATTGTTGCCCTACCAGAGAGTAAAGTTATCGCGCGCATGAATAGCACGCAAACCTAACCCATAATAATATATCTTCTTGTAGAACAATATCTCACTACCGTGACGAAGTGCTTGTTTCCATTATCCTAATTATATACGATAACTGCTTGCTCACCACGTGCACTTCACGCTTTTTCTGCCGTTTATATTGTGCCCAAAACAATAATATTTTGGGACATTATAATTAATTTAAGAGTTATAATAGACTTTCTTATTATAATTTTTTTTCAACGTAAAACGACGTCGTTTTGGGAGTTAAAATAGATAAGTTATCTACATTCATTGTAGAATTAAAGCCATATATATAAATATTAAAGCCATATATATATATATATATATATATATATATAGATAGATAGGATTTAGCGGATGTACAATGATTGTACCTAAAGATTGGTGCGGTCATATAAAACTATATCGTTTTATAGTGTGAAAGCATTAAATACGAGAAATTATAACCATACAAAAGTGGAAATAAATATAAAAAATTAAATATGGAAAATCATAACCATACAAAGATAGGAATAAATATAATATTTTCATTTTCTACAATTAATTTTGAACGCGAACTTCCTTTATCTCACCCAAAACGACGTAGTTTTTAGGTGATTGCACCAATGCTTATATGCAGTCACATTACAAATCATTTTGCCATATATATATGAGGCAGGATATTCTTACACCAGTGTAAGAGTTAGAAGTCTTACACTCAATATTGACCATTGATCCACTTGTATCCAATGGCTCACATTACTAAAAAATTCGAGCCCTTAGATATAAGTGAGATTAACAGATAAGATTAAGAGTGTAACTTACACTGATGGATATACTTACAACCAAAAAAGTTTATCACCCTTACAACCAATATAATCATTATTGGTTTCCGTCAATCTAACGGTTATAATTTATTGAAAATTATTGGGTCGCATTTATTAATTAATTATTAATTTCCAATAAAATAACCGTTAGATTGACAGAAATCAATGGTCATTAGGTTGGTTGTAAATGTGGTAAACTTTTTTGGTTGTAAGTATATCATGCCTTATATATATATATATATATATATATATATATATATATATATATATATATATATATATATATATATATATATATATATAGGTAGGATCCTTTGACATCAGTGTCAAATTTCAAATTTGACACCTCATCTGATAGCCATTAGATAAAAAAAGATCAATGGCTCTGATTTGTAAGCATATGACCCCATTGATATTTTTTTGATCTAATGGCTCTCAGATGAGGTGTCAAATTTCAAATTTGACACTGGTGTCAAAAGATCCTACCTCTCTCTCACACACACACACACACATAGCTTATAGTTTCTCAAGTTGCTTGAGATAACTTTATATCCAGCTACTAAATTATAACCGTACAAAGATTGATCAATGGTGATAAAATAAGAAAGAGAAAAAATGAATCGTAACCATTCAAAAGTGAATCAATTAATATAAGGAAATAAATAAACAAAACGACGTAATTTTATGGTGAAAGGAGATAAATATATCTCAAACTGCTTGAGAAATATTTTTCTCATATATATATATATATATATATATATATATGTTGAAAAAGACATGACATGGTTCATGTAGTCAATCATAATCATATAAAGGTAGATCAATAATGATAAAAGAGAAAAATATATTGAAATAGGTAGTTACTAAATCATAACCATTGATTCACCTTAATATGATTATGATTGTCCCATATGACCATGTCATTTTTTTAAACATCAGAGAATCCATTTCCACACACACACACACACACACTTATTTAAATGCTAATGAATCCAAGTGTGAATGATTTAGTGAAAAAGTCTCACATTGGTTAAGAATGGACTAAGTGACCACCATATAAGTGGAAGGACTCATGCACCTAATGCCTTAAAGTTTTGGGTTTGATTGTGATGTTCCAAGCCACTGAATGTGTTGGTCACGTGGCCCATAATTGGCAGTCTCTTCCTTCCATGAGCTTCCCCTGCACAGCTTAATGATTGGTATCAGAGCTAATGGTGGATTGGCTTGTGGTGATCCTAGTATGTCTTGATATGGGAAACCAAGGTCTTGATGAGTGAAGCCAAGCCTTGATGGAAGAGTCAATGTTTGATGAAAAGCCAAGCATTGATGAACCCCATGTATACTCGCAGAAGCTTCTCTTTTAGGGGAAAAGAATGTGGGCCTAGGACTCATACTTGAGGGGGAGATGTTAATGAATCCAAGTGCGAATGATTGAGTGAAAAAGTCCGCATTGGTTAAGAATGGACTAAGCGAACATCATATAAGTGGAGGACTCATACACCTAATGCCTTAAGGTTTTGGGTTTGATTGTGGCGTTCTAAGACCACTTAATGTCGTTGCTCACTTGGCCCATAATTGGCGGTCTCTCCCCGCCATGAGCTCCCCCTGCACAGCCTAATGATTGGTATCAGAGCTAATGGTGGATTTATCTGTGATGATCCTAGTATGTCTTGATATAAGAAGCCAAGGTCTTGATAAGTGTAACCAAGCCTTGATGGAAGTGCCAAGGTTTGATGAGAAGCCAAACGTTGATAAACCCCATGAAAACTCGAAGAAACTTATCCTTAAGGAAGAAAGAATTTGGGCATAGGACTCACACTTAAGGGGGAGATGTTATTGAATCCAAGTGTGAATGATTAAGAGAAATTTTTTTACATTAGTTAAGAATGGACTAAGTGAGTACGTATAAGTGAAAGGACTCATACACTTAATGCCATAAGGTTTTGGGTTTGATTATGGTGTTCCAAGCCCACTTGATGTCGTTGCTCACTTGGCCCATAATTGGCGGTCTCTCCCCGTCCTGAGCTCCCCTGCATGGCCCAACAATATATATATATATATATATATATATATATATATATATATATATATATGAAAAATATTTCTTCGGCCATTTGAGATAGGTTTATCTCAAGCCGCACACTTATAACTATGTACTAAGGGTAGTACATAGTTATAATGTTACAGTTGCTTTTTTTCTCTCTCCATGCAGACAAGTTCTGAAGTGATTGGAGAAATGTTTACCATATATATGTGTGTGTGTGTGTGTGTGTGTGTGTTTCTCATGTTGCAGAAATTCCTGCAATTTTTTGTATATTAAAAGAAAAAATGTACTCCCAAGAGTACATAGCTAAAAAAAATAACTTTAATATTATAACTATATACTTTCGGGAGTACGTAGTTAAAAAACGGTTGCAGAAATTCTTGTAACATGAGAAAAAAGGGACGACATAAAGTCATGTATGAATGAAGCATGACCCACATGGGTTCGGAAGGGCATACTGCCCACGACGCATGAACTCCCAATAGTCATGAGACACGTGGAGCTCGTAACCGTCAAAGTTAAGCAAAGGGTCACGTTGACAAGACAAGGGTCGTACGCAGACTTATCTACGACATGATGGCCGAGATCTACACCACGACCGAATATGACAAAAGAGATATAGGAAAAAGAAGTAGGAAAAGAAAAATTTCCCATATCGAATACATAACATCACCGATATATTAGACATCGGAGTTATACTCCGCTATCGACTCAATGGAGGAATATCCCGACATAAGAGATAATATATAAACACCCCGGCATTCAGAGCTTCGGAATACCGAGCTGGGGGAAAATGTTATGGATAAATACAATATCCTAACTACCTATCTAAGAATCCACTAAAGGATAATGATCAAATTATCCAAACAATATAAAACAGTAAGGCTGCTCAAGATAGAGCCCCTATCCCAACAGAAAGGAATTTGAATCCTACTACAACTGGGAGATTCACACAAGCCAATCAGGTAACCCTTATAAATAAGAGGTTAAAGATCCCGGGTACACACTTTTTTGACCTAATTACTATTACTGCCAACATTGTGCACACACTCACGTCTTGGCTATAAGCCTTTTGCTTGTGCGCAGTGATTGAGATACTAACTATAAGCCAACCAAGATACCTATCTCTAGGGTATCTCTGAGTGCATACCATATGGTATAACAATACGATCTTCTAGGACCTAACAGAAATGAAAAAAAAGAAAATTATATAGCTTGAGTAGTATTAATGTTGCCATGTCAAAAAAAGGTTCAACCACTTTTGTTAAGTCTTAAACTGAATATTTGTTGGTGGGAATTTTGGCTATTTAAATTTTCAAAGAGTATGACAGGTTACACAATGTGAGAAAACAGGATTTTATATATTTTGACTAAGTCTGACCGGTCACACTTAGGGAACATATTTAAACCGTGATTTCTCACTTTTTGTGACCGGTCATACTATTTGAAAATTTTAGTAGCCAAAATTCCCACCAAAAAATATTGAGTTTCATTAAGTATTAAAATCCATATACAAAATGTATGTTAATTCTTTCTCTTTTCTTATTTTTGTTCCATTAATATTTACTTTTTATTTTTTACTCTATATTTTAATAAAGAAAACTATAAACAACCTCCAAAATTATTTTTTTGCGAAGGATTTTTTTATGATGTTTTTCACTCTGATGTGTCACTTTTTTTATTTTTTTACTCCTTGTTTTTAGTAAAAAAATTACTATTTTTATACAAACTATTATTTTTTTTATTCTTAATAATTTGTTGTGTTAAATTGTTTTGTTACTTGTTTTATCACTTTTCTTATTCTTATTTTAATAAAATGTATTGATTTTTTTATTGATAAAAATATAATAACATGTGTAGTAAATTTCAACAAGCGAAGCAATAACAAAGTTGGCTAGAGGATAAGATAAAGGGATGTACAGTTTTGAACAATTTCAACCTTGCGGAAAGGCAAGTCACAATCTACTTTTGTCGAGGTATAAAAATGAAAATTGCTTGATCACTTCAAATAATTAAGATTTGAGTCTTTTTACCATATTATTTTTCTTTACATCCTATTAAAATAAGAATAAGAAATGTGATATAACAAGTAACAAAAGTGGCTGAACCTTTTTTTGACATGGCAACATTAATACTACTCAAGCTATATAATTTTATTTTTTCACTTCGAATATTTCACGGTATTCAACCATTTCACTCTATGTCATCCTTTTTGAAAATTTTCAAGATAAAACATTTGAACTTTTTATACTTAGGGAAACCATGTAAGTCGTGTTTTTTAAAAATATACGACTAGTAATACTTAGTGAAACTCAAAATTTTTTAAGAAGAACTTTGGCTATTTAAATTTTCAAAGAGTAAGACCGGCCAGACAATGTGAGAAAACACGATTTACATATTTTTACTAAGTATGATCGGTCATAATTAGTGAAAATATGTAAATAGTGTTTTCTCACACTGTGTGACCTCGGTCATACTTAGTTAAAATTTGTAAATCGTGTTTTCTCACATTGTGTAACAGGTCATACTCTTTGAAAATTTAAATAGCCAAAATTCCCACAAAAAAATATTCAGTTTAAGACTTAACAAAAGTGGTTGAACCTTTTTTTGACGTGGCAACATTAATACTACTCAAGCTATATAATTTTATTTTATTTTCATTTCGAATATTTCACAGTATTCAACCATTTCCATCTATTTTTAAAAAATATTAAAAAGTCATAAGCAAAATTATATTTTAATAAAATCAAATTCAAGCAAAATAAACGATTATTCTCCCTCTTCCTCTTTGAAAACCCTTCACATTTCTGTCCGTTCAATAAAAATGATTATTCTCCCTCTTCCTCTTCGAATATTGTAACCCTAACCCTTTACATTTCCGTCCGTTCAATATAAAACGATTCTTCTCGCTCTTCCTCTTCGAATACTAAAGGGTTCTTGAATCTTCCAGAGACAAATTAGTCGCAGAAAAGGTACGCCGAAATCCCCACATTGTCACATGGTTTGTCTTCATAGACTCGTTCGAGAATTCTTTCAATTGCTTCTTTCTTCTCCTCGTTCTTCTTCTTATTCTTCACAGAGGTATGGTTTTGGTGCTTCTTCTCCTTCAAATCGACAATTCTTTTTGTTACCACTGAGTTTTTTCGTGCTACTCTTATGCTGGTTCTTTAATTTATTATCCCATGTATTTTTTGTAGTTTGGGTATGTTAGGTTGTGTTTTTTTTTTTTAATCCCTGTTTGATAGTATTAGCAAACTTGCTTGATTGCGAGTGGTGAGAAGCCTATCAGTTTCCTCTTTTTATTTTTTATTTTCATGCAAATTCTTTACGTTTGACAACATTGGCGGACCTAGTCAAACCTAGTCGCAGAAACGATATGCCGAAGTCCCCACATTCTCATCTGGTTTGTCTTCATAGACTCGTTCGAGTTTTTCTTCACAGAGGTATGTTTTAGTGGTTCTTCTCCTTCAAATCGGCAATTTTTTTTTTTTTACCATTGAATTTTTTCGTGCTACTCTTATGCTGGTTCTTTCATTTAATATATCCAATGTATTTGTTGTAGTTTGGGTATGTTTGATTGTGTTTTTATTTTTATTTTGTTTTTTGTTTTTAATATTATATTTCAATCAAATGAAATATATATATATATATATATTTCATTTGATTGAATTTGCTTTAATATTTATTAGGTGAAAGAAAATGGGCTAAAAGATGGTGTTGTGATAGAAGAAATTTGCTCTGGAACTGAATCTCAAGGAACAAGTATTCTGTTAATGCTTATAAGTCCTATTCAATATGATGTAATTTGGGATTGGAAAATCTTGACAATTATTTAATATATGAGATGTTATTCTCAAGACTTTGGTAGAAATATACATTCAATTTTTGGTAGATCTTTTTAAAAATATATAATTTTTTTTTGGTAAAGAAAATATTATTTTTAATTACTTTCATTACAATGAATGTGATTTAAAATATTGAGCAAATAAATAAATAAAAAATAGCCATAATTTATTGTGGTTATTTTTTTAAAACAAATATTATTAAATTAGACACGGTTAAACCGTGCTAAATACACAAATAACCGTAGCTAAATAAATGCTACTACACTCATACAGAATATGGCTAACTACAACATTAAATGTGGCAAACATATTGCTACGCCACAATTAGCCACATTCATAGAAAGTGTGGTTTCTTTTTTTAGCCACATTTTGTATGCACTTTAGCCACATTTTTAAATGTGGCGAAAAAATGATTTTTTTGTAGTGAATCCACAAGGAGGAAGCAGCACTCTCATGGGTAATCTTAACTTAATCTTTGGGAAATTTTCTGACAAGTTAAAAAGTGTAAATGAAAGGGTCGGAATCTTGTACCTCGAAGAAGAACAGTACTGCAAAGAAAATATTTTGGTCCGAAAAGTTTTTGGAAATTTTCAATGGTGGGATTATCAAAATACCACTTATTTCGTGGGATTTTAAGTTGGTACTCTTCGTCATAAAAATAGAACCCGAAAATTTTATTTTTTCGAAAAAATATTTGCATTCCTTCTATTAAACATGGGTAAACTAAAATCTCAATCTCACTTTCGTGATAAAATAAAATTATAGCTAGAATCCCAACAATCCACTCCTTCCATCTCGGTAGGGGTGTTCACGGTTTGGATTGGATCGATTTTGGAAGCAAAATTCATCTGATCCAATCCTTTCGGTTTGATCATGTAATCATTCATTCGGTTTGAATTTTTTTTAAAATTCGATCCGATCGAATACAATTTTTTTCAATTTGGATTGGATCGGTTTTTGATTTTTTAAAAATCCTAAAATTTGTTTCATGAATATTGTGCAAATAACAGCATCAGTAAACGATAATATAGTTTTTTTTTTTTTTTTGGCAATGAGATATGAAGCTCTACACAGACAAAATTTTGTTGATGAGATGTGATTAAGTTTTTTCTTGGGTTTAGTTGATGGGTTAATGGGTCTCGGATTTAGAAAATTTTGGACTATGATTGAGGAAAAGACCCAAGTAGGTAGATGGAAATTGATATATGGGATCGGTTTGGATCAACCAATCCGAAAATCGATCCAATCCAATTAGAATTTGCTGGTTTTTTTTCGGTTTTTAGTTTTTCGGTTTTCGATTTATCCAGTTATCGGTATTTCGGTTCGATCACCACAGTTTGAATCGGTTTGAATTGGTTGATAAACACCCTACATCTCGGATTAAATACACAATAAGGGTTAAAATTTCGCTTTATCGTCTTTCTCAAATGCATCTCCTTCTGTTAGCATATTGCATTAATTCAGGTTTTAGCTAAAAAAGTTTTCTTCACATGTTATACGTCACAAAGTAAAATAGTCATTTAATTCAACGAAACGCTTTTTTTTTTTTCGGTAAACATTCAAGGAAACGCTTTATATATACCAGAATCTATCCTTTCACATATCCAAAAAAAAAAAAAAAAAGTTATACAATATCTTTATATTTATATAGAGTGCACATATTGTATATGAATCTACCTAAAATAAACTTGATATAATGTTTGTAAAAATATAAAAGAAAAATGTTTTGTATTCAAATAATCATGCGAAAATGCTTGTTAAAGTATATATCTATGTACGACAAAATAAAAAAAAAATCAAAACAGAAGAGGATCCATGTAAGAATTGAGAAGCACAACGTCAACGATTTGCTTAGTCAAAACAAAAGTTCGATCAAAATTAATTTTTACATTTTCAATGTCTAATTCCAACTATTATCCGGAATTGACAGTCAATAATTAAGTGGTATTCAGAAGTGTTATATTGATTATGAATGAATTAAGTGAGAAAGCGAAATGATTATAAATTTATTATTTCAAGATTTTGGATGATGATACGGTGTTGTGCCTCCTTCTTATTATAGGGAATTTTCGCTTAGTTCAAGGTTTTGAATGGTAAGATATTGTTACTGAATGTTATATTACTTCATGCATATCACTCATATATAGTACATGTTCTGCTATATACTAATGGAAGTTGCTACTAACCAAACTTCCTAATCATCTGTAAAATACTGAAATTTTGCGAAGATATTAATTAACCTAAGTGGTACGTTCATTTGAAATGATTTTCAACAATTTAAGATAAAATCTAGTTTTCGTTAAAATAAACTTTAGAAAAAAAGAAAGAAAAGAATTTCACCTTTCATTATGTAACTCGCCTCTTGATTAGGCGAAAATATATATATTTTTATTAGAACATGTTACTTGCATAGCATAAGATGATTATTCATCTTTCATTATGTAACTCACGTCTTGATTAGGCTAAAAAATAATTAAACACGATATATTTCTTTGTTATGGAACATGTTTCTTGCAGAGCACCAAGAGGACTAGTAAATAATTTAAAGGGAATTTCGATGCATTGCATTCAAGGAAACGAGTACTTAACTTAATTTTAAAAATATAATTGAGTCCTGTTTTCTCCAAAAAAATAATAATTGAGTCCTGTTTAAATACGTATTACTGTGTCCGGTCCACTTTTAGGGTCTTTTGTCAACGTTTAGTGTAGGATTTGCGATGTCACCGCAATTGCTAGCCAGCAACGAAAATGACTACTAAAACGACTCTACTTAAAGAAGATTCGTTAATACAGTACAAATGTACATGAATTCAATAAAAAGTGTATATTCTTTCAAACATTCTCATTTCAAAACTCGTTTCAATATATCAAAAGTATATATATATAAAAAAAAGTGTTCCCTATAATTTATGTGGCAATTAATGCTATAAGTCATTCTCTATCACTACAAGAAACTTGCTATATTGAGGCGGTTTTCATAGTATTCTGAGGCGGTTATAATCGCCTTTGATTGATACGACAGGCGGTTCCATAACTGCCTCAGTTACTACTGTCGAAAGGCTATCTAGGACGGTTAAAATAAAGTGCTGGTAGAACCGCTTACGATTAAATAGAGGCGTTTCGTCTGGCGGCTATTACTGCCTTAGTTAGCATAACAAGAATCTGGTGTGCAATCAAGGGTGGTTCATTTAACTGCCTGTGTATGACATATGGAGGCCTTTCTGGGAACCGCCTCATGTAAATATTTGTTTTAGTCGGTTTATGAAACCGCCTCTGTATATTATGGAGGCCATTTTTGTAATATTTAGGTGGTTTGTAAAATCGCGTGCATATAAAATCTGGTCTGTAAAACCGCCTCTGTTCCAATTTCTAAGGCAGTTGTTGAACCGCCTGTGAATTTATATAATATTTTTTTATATATAATTATGTAATTTTGTTAATGAACGTTTACTTAACACTCTCCAAAAGCTAGTGCATTTAATCTGTTTTTTTTTAATTGTTGCATTTGAACATACAATTTTAACATCCTTGAATTAAAAGCGTTATATATATAAATTCATCACAAGATTAAAAGCCCATAATTTTATACATTAACAAAAATCATACAACAAACTGTTGAACAACCATAAAAAGTCTCAACTGTTATGGAAGAGTCTTCAACAAATCCAACATGATAATGACAAAAAAGCAAGAACACTATCGATCCAACATCAATGACTACATCAACTATTCAACTTTGTGGTGGTGGTGGTGGAGGTGGAATTTGATGGGATGAATATGGTCCTTCACAATTTGGGTCATAACTTGCATGAGAAGATCTTCTAACCCCGGGAGAACCCAAATCTGCTACCTGATACATTGGGGGGAAAAATCACTATAACTATCCATGATAAACCTGATATATGTGTCAATGAATTTAACAAAGTAACTATCACTATAACTAATTTTCTTGGCTTGCACATATCATGATCATTTGTGCCAAAGTGCAAAGTTTTTTTTTTTTTTTGCAATAGTGCAAAGACTTTATAAATGCAAAATAAAGGAAAGGGAATACATTATGGAAGAATCACATAAAACAAACGTACTAAGTAAAATGTACCAAGTTGTCCAGTATAATAACAATTCGGGTACCTATTTTTCTGGCCAACTACTTACATACACTATCCCACAATGTTCCACAAGCACAAAAGATTTACAATTCATACTACTCTAATTACACTTCCAAAAGATTAGCTTATATATAACAATAAAAGAAGGCATCATCCACGATGAGTATTCTTAAGTGTCAAATTGTAGTTCGAAAATATGTTCTGATTGGCATTTTATTCCAGCTTATAGTCCTGCAATCGAAATCATCATACTATAGGATTCATAAAGAAAGGAACCAGAGTTTCACAAGGAAACCACTAGTCGTCTAAAGATATTATTAATTTGGTCTTAATTAAAGACCCCGAATATCTATCCAACCACAAGGAAATGTGCACATTCATCATGAAATCAAGCAAGTTAACAATAGAACAGGCATGAGTAGAGTCCACGAGAAAAAGGAAAAAAAGAAAGAAAGAAAATGCAGAAGACTTCGAATGCAAAAGGGCACCTGAGTAGTTCAACTGATTACTGTCCACAGCCGAGCAACTCTTCGAGCAAGTTTCAGTGTCTGAACGAAAAGATTAAAAACAAAAAGCATTTTAAAAAGGCACATTTAAAGATTAAAAAAAAAAATTAAATGAAAACGAAGCATTCTCTAGTCTCTACAATTAAATCGAGTAATATGAAGGCACCTGAGTTTTGGGAAAACCGTGCCTGAGTACCCCTTCACCACCGGTGACCTTTGAGAGCTACCGTGAGAATGTCTTGAAAATATATATTGTTGGGAACACCACCAGTGACCTTGACGTCCTTCACCACCGGTGACCTTTGAGAGCTACCGTGAGAATGTCTTGAAAATATATATTGTTGGGAACACCACCAGTGACCTTGACGTCCTTCACCACCGGTGACCACAGAGAGAAATTTACAAACGATAAGAAGGGAGCTCTCAATTTCAAGAGAAAGTGAAAATGAAAGATAGAAAAAAAGGTAAAAAAAAGAGCCTAAACCCTAATGAAACTGAAAGGAAAGATAGAAAAAGTTACTCTCATTTTTCACAAGGAGGGAATCGAGCCCGCCTAATGAAAATGAAAGAAAAACTTTTTAAATAACACGTAAATTTTTCATTACTTGCTTATGATTTTTAGTTGGATCAGTGGTTTCATGAAGGCTCTCAACGAGGATGGTGCAGGTTCAATTCCTCTTGCACAAATTTTTTAGTTTTTTTCGATTCTTAATATATTGAGGCGGTTTGAATAACAGCATGTGGATAAAGGAGATGCAATCGAAAATAAACGCTTGCAAAACTGCCTAAAATAAGCTAATTTTGTCTTATAACCACCTGTGAATTAAATAATTTTCAGGCTAATTTTATAAACGCCTATAAGACCGCCTGTGTATTCAATGAATGCAGGCGGTTACAAGGAAACCACCTGAGTAATATCCTAATTTTCAGTCGGTTTACTAAAACGCCTCCGTGATCGTCTCTGAAAATAATTTGGAGGCAGTTCTCTCAAGACCGCCTCAGATATTCCGTCGCAATATACAATTTTTCTTGTAGTGATATATGGATGACTTTCATACTACTTTTCTAAAGTACTGGTCACTTTCATGCTTCTTATAACCCTTGCTTTTGTTTTTTAGTTACCCGCATCTTTAATATTGTTTTAGCCTTTTGGATGAAAAACAATCTTGTTTGTTATCGGAAGATCCTTGAAACTTTTCAGTTATATATATCTTCAATTTGGGTAGAAAAGTTTAGAGACGAATATAAAATAGGCATGGGGTGACTGGGAGGTAGGCATGCTTGTTCAGATTCTATAAAATACCAAAGTTTCCTTATCTTAAGGATATTATTTAGCATCAACCTTAAAAAATAAAAAAGATTTTTAAATAGCCGCTTCTATATTTGTTTTCTAAAAAATTAAGTTGTCACTTGTCAGTGAAAGTGGAATCTGCTTTCTTACCTATTCTCACAGAATGTCTTGGCTGAAGGTTACAACAAATATTAATTGAAAGTTGTGCTGCAAAAATTAATTTTTACTTTATATATACAAAATTTCACTAAAGCAGTATGTATTAAATGCATTATAAATTTTTTAAATTTATATAAAAATTTTAAAAATTAAAACTAAAAGGTAAAAATAAAAAAAATTATAAGAAAGATATACATAAATAATATAGAGAGCAATATTGAATAGGCATGGGGTGATTGGGAGGTAGTTTAAATTTTTTTAATTTCAGATAAAATTTAAAAATATAAAAATAAAAGAGAAATATATTAAAAAACATTAAAAATTATAAGAAAGATATATATAATTAATTTTGAGACAATGGGAGATAGTTTGAATAGTGACACTTACTAATTACATACTTTATAATTAAATGCGCAAACAACAAAAAATGTTGTCTTTTACATTTATATGTTAGGAATATAATATGGGTTCGTTTTTTTTAATTTTTTTTTTTTGGTCAGGTGTTTTTTTTTTAAAGTTACTTGAGACAATTTTGTCTAATATTTATCGAAAAGATATCATTTTTGGGCGAAAATCATAGTGTATTTGTAATTTTAATTTATTTCAGGTTATAATAATCTTGATCATTTTAAATTTTTAATCTCAAAACAACGTTTTTTTGGTATACATTAGATAAAATTGTCTAAAATAACATTAGATACATTTTTTCATATAATATAAGAGTTTTGCATTTGTTATGTTGCATGACAAAAGTTGAGTTTCTCCACATACATCATTATTTTTGCTGCATTTTTTTTTAATAATGGACCCCACATTGTTGTCTCTATAGCATGACAAAAAGATTGTCCTATAACATTATACTTGTTTTCCCCATAATATAAAAGAAAAAGTGTTTCTCTTGTAGAAGAAAACTCTATCTCCTGTAAGAATAAAATTGAAGGGTATTTTGAAAATTATTTATTTTACTTTCATCTTATAACATGAATTTTATTAAAATACCTTTTATTTTTATTCATAAATCTCAAAATGATGTCATGGGGTTGCAAGAGATAATTTTATCTCATGTTACAGGAGAAGTGTTAATCCTTAACGTAAAATATAAAGTGATTTATAAATTTTTGTTAATATTTTATTAATTAAACATTCGTGGAAATTGTCATCATATATGAATTTTTATAATAAAAAATTGTGAGAGTTGATTGTTTAGGGTTTTTATGATTGAGTGATTTGGTAGTGTTTGTTTCAGGTTTTATGAAAATATACCTAGGCATTCATCATTGGATTTCAATGTTGTCCTCATTTGGTACAAGTGTTTTAAGATTTTTTTCCATCCAACGGTGTTACGTAGAAATCATGATTTGTGTGAAAAAAGCAAAGAGGAACATTGTGCAAGTTTACCACTTGCAATGTGGTATTTCAAAATAAAACTGGGTAAATGGGGGAAGTGGTCATGCAAAGTAACAATATTACCTTCTGATTAGAGTACATCTGTATACAAAATTTAATTATAAGGTTATTTTCGTCATTTCATTCTATTTTCCATCAATATTTTAACTTCAACCAAACACAGAATCACAAAACTTAACCCATTTTCTGGTAATATTTCGGCCACCAACCATATTACTTTTTTTAAATTTTTCTACCAAACTCATTTTCCAATTATATTCCTGGTAAATGTATTTACCTAGTAAAAAAATATATATCCTCTACTAAACACCCCCTTAGAGTTTGATCTTTGCCATACCTATTCTTATAATGAATATATTAATATTATGAAATGTTTTAATACAGATTGATGGTCTGTGCATTGATTGTCCACCTTTTGAAATTCAATAAATTCTTGTGTAAAGAAATTAATATGTTTGAAATATAATATAAAACATAAATTAATTTATAAAAGATTTGATGTTTATCTTTTTAAACGATATAGAATTGTCTCTTTTCAAGTGAGAGAAAGAGATATATGGGGGAAATGGAGTTTTTTTTAAATTAAATTTTAAATAATAAATACTAACTTTAATTAATATGACTATTCTTTAAAATGAAAAACATTTTTTCCATTTATAAATCCTTATTAGTTATTAATATTTTACAAAGTAATTTAACATTCGTACAATTGTGACTTTGTCAATTTTATTAATGTAATACTTGAGTTACGCTATTTGAAGAGCCTCAATGTCATAGATTTAAGTTTACAAAAATATAAACACACGTTCAATGTGGTGTAAATATATAAAAGTATGGAAAAAAAAATGATGTGCAGCTAACCCTTTTTTTTTTTTAACAAAATCCAAAGTCCCCCAACCCAAATAACGTGACACCGATGTAAATCTTATTTTCCCCAGCTCTAACATTGTTACTGGGAGGGCATTAGTAACCAGCTATCATGCACCAACGTTTTAAAAATCCTGACATGTCTTGTCTTACATTTTCCGACATTCATCGACACTCTGACATTTTCCAGCACTTTAACATGCATTGCATAGACTCAAAAAGGGTTCAAAGTTTGCGTTGCTTTGCGTTTTTAGTTTTAACTATTAGATTCGTTGGATTATGATTATCATTTTATTGAGTTTAATATATTTGGGATATCTTATGTTTTTTTGCAAAATTGATGGGTATTGTAAATTTCGTTTTATTTTTTTGTTAAATTATTGAATATTAAATATAATATACATTATATAAATTAAAAATATTATTTAATATCAAAACGTATTCTAATGTGTCAAAATTTAATATTTTTTAGAATTAACGTATTGAAGTGTCATATCTCGTATCCTGTGTCGGTGTCTAGGCAGGATAGTTAACCAGACACGTACAACGATGGCTGTGGGATTTATCTCTCAGTAATATGAGTGGAATACCAAGTGAAAGATTTTTTTTTAAAAAAAAAAGAAAAAAAAGAATTGATTTTGTTTCGTTGAAAAAGTATTGATTCCACTCAAAGGTTTTGTTGTTCGTTGCTGGCTAGCTACTGATTATTCTATCTCTTAACTCTATAAATACATCCCATATACCTTGCCATATTTGCCTATCCCAAACTCTAAGCTCACTACTTAATTATTAGTTTTTGTGTTAAGAGTTCTTTCCTTGATCGATTGAAACTACATAATTAAGGTGAGATGGATTCATATCTCTTGTTGTCTGAACTTCAAGGGCATCCCGAAGTGCCATCAAATTTCATTTGGCCAAAGGAGTACCTAGTGGACGCCCATGAAGAGCTCCAAGCACCATTGGTGGATCTTGATGGGTTTCTCAAAGGGAACGATGAGAACACACAACATGCAGCTAAGCTCATAACTGGAGCTTGCTTGAACCATGGTTTCTTCCAAGTGATCAACCACGGTGTTGATCCACACCTCATTAGCGATGCATATAAGCAAATGGACACTTTTTTCAAACTCCCAATTCACAAGAAATTGAGCATTTCTAAAACACCCGGTTCCATGTGGGGCTATTCTGGTGCTCATGCTGACCGATTCTCCTCCAAACTCCCATGGAAGGAAACCCTCTCTTTCCCATACCATGACAACACCTTAGAGCCTGTTGTCACAAACTACTTTAACTCCACCTTAGGAGAAGAGTTTGAAGAAGCTGGGTAAGACAATCAATTAATTAATAATGTGAATTTTTTAATTAATTATAACAAGTTTATTTTATTATTTTGGCTTGTCTTTTCATGGAATTGAAAGACAACTCGTACGTGATCATCACTAACTATATATATACTATTACACTTTGTTAATTAATATATTGTGAATTCAATGCATAGAGTAACATTCCAGAAGTACTGTAAAGCTATGAAGCAGTTGGGGGTGAAGCTGACGGAGCTATTAGCAATAAGCTTAGGCGTGGATAGAATGCATTTCAGGGACTTGTTTGAAGATGGTTGCTCCATCATGAGATGCAACTATTACCCATCTTGCAAACAACCAAGACTTGCACTCGGAACAGGACCACATTGTGACCCAACGTCTATAACCATTCTTCACCAAGATCAAGTTGGAGGGCTTGATGTATTTTCAGACAACAAATGGCAGACGGTTAAACCTCGTCCTGACACCCTTGTAGTTAACATTGGAGATACCTTCACGGTAGGCCCTCAATATCCATACATATAACTGTTTATATTTCCTTTATTATTATATTACTTTGGGACTATAATCTAATAATCGATCTTGTATAATTTACATTGTTTGTTAAAGTTATATTCTGTTGATGGATTAAATTTAAAACGTTATATAATATTTAAATTAAATACCAATAATTGGGTGTAATACTTCAAGAGTATTTTTTTTTTTTTTTTCTTTCTAAATGAGCAGACACATGACCTTAATTAGTGTTTGTTAGAACGTGACAAATCCGGTGATTGAGTCAAAATTGTTTATCTCTAGATAGCAGGCGAGAAAGAGAAGATATAAGGAGCCAAGTTAGCTATAATTAAGCACCATTAATGGACGGCATATGTTAAGGCCTACACCTAAAATCTTTTGTTCATCTTTACATTTATGTGTTTTTGGCTAAAATAGAGAAAGAGGAAAAGGAGAAAAGTGAGGTTGCTTTGATTCTTTTTTTTCTTCTTTTTTTTAAAAAAAAAAAGTTATAGTAAAGATATAATGTTGAAATGACATTTTTGTAAATTAATAATTTCCAAATTATTCATATATGTCGGAATACACTCACTGGTCAAGTTCAGTAAGATATGGAAATAATCTTCAATTTGCACCTTTTTATCGTCTCCAAAGTCAATTTGACCTCTATCACTCTCAGCAAAGTTGGTAAATAATTTTTTGTCGTCACTCATGATTATTTGTACTGGTATCAAGATGCTACCAAAAATTGACTTCATTTCAATTTCTTGATATTAAAATGTTGTTCTTCTTCACTTTTAGATGAACTACTTTAATTCTGGTTGCGGGAAGAACTCTTTCATTCGTTGATATAACTATATATATATATATATATATATATATATATATATATATATATATATATATATATATATATATATCAGAGATCATTTGACTCCACAACTCTCATCCTAGCCATTAATTTCCGTCCATCCAACAATTATAGTTTAAGAAGTTATATTAATTAATCAATTATTAATTACACTATAAATGACAACCGTTGATTTTCGTCTATCAACGACTGAGATGGGGAGTAAGACTTAAAAGTCTTACTATATATATGTATATATGGAGTTTACATTTCTGCAGCTGTACGTGCAGCAATTAAATATTTGCCATATATATACTTGAAAGCATTAAATGCGGGGAATCATAACCATACAAAGAATGAAAAAATTAAATGTGGAGAATCATAACCATACACCTATCGATCCTACACACACATATGTATATATGTGTACAAACACACACACACACTATATATATATATATATATATATATATATATATATATATATATATATATATATATATTGGATATAAAATTTTGTTCAATCATCGCATTATAACTATGTATTCCGGGAAATAAATAGTTATAATATTAAAGTTGCACTTTTTTTCAATTTTCACATCAGCTGAAGAGAAAAAAAAATATAACTTTAATATTGTAATTATGTATTTCCAGGAATTCATAATTATAATGCGGTGACTGAACACAATCTTATATCCAGTGACTGGACACCCAATTTTCCATATATAAATATATATATTTCTCCTCTTTGTGAAAATATTTTCAGTACTACGGATGTACCGACCACTTGATACACCCTTTGCTAAATATAAAAAAAAAATATTTATATTATCTGTACTTTTATGATTATTTTCTTTCGTATCTCTATTTTTTTTCTTTTTTATTAAGGATGTACCTATGTATCGAGGATTTGTTCTCTCTTTGTCTAAATTCATAACATCGTCTTGAATCTTGTGCTTATTAGCTTGGTTCTACATTATAATAGCTATGATTCTATGAATAGCTATTTCTATAATTTCCAACAATGACCTCAAACTCATCATTTTATGGCACAATTTTCTGATTTCATACATAGCCTTGAGGCCTCAGTAGTACCATACCCCTCCCTTCTCCTGGTCCTTAAAAATGAGGGATAGAAAGAACTAGTAAGCAACGTTTATCGTTTCTATCTTTTATTATTTACCCAAAATTCTAAAATTAAGAAATAAAATGAGAGCCTAATTGAAACTTAATTTAAAGAAAAGAACTACTTAATGTCATACTTAGAACTTAGAAGAGCTACACAAAGATGCCGGCTTACATATATAACAAGGGGATAAAACTAGGAAGTGATCAAGAGTATATAAAGGTTGCAGCTATCTAATGGAAACCGGTTAATTGGCGTGCATGTATATATGTACTTTATTTACTGCGGTGAATAATTTGAAATTTGTTCGTATCTTCTTAGACAAGGAATCATTTAAGGTGTGCATGAAACTTAACTTATATTTGTCGGTTGTGCAGGCATTATCTAATGGGAGATACAAGAGTTGCCTTCATAGGGCAGTGGTTAACCAGTATAAGGAGAGAAGGTCTTTGGCATTTTTTCTATGCCCCAAAGAAGACAAGGTGGTGAAACCACCAGAAGATATTGTTCGAAGGGACGGGACGAAACAGTATCCAGATTTTACATGGTCGGATTTGCTTGAATTCACACAAAAGTACTACAGGGCAGACGAAGCTACACTGCCAAACTTCACCACGTGGTTGCTATCCTCCAAACCACAAACCTTAAGCTAACCAACAAATAGATTCTATTCTGCTACTTTGCTTTTTATAAGAGGTTGAGACACAATCTCGCATTTAAATTCTCTCTGTAGTTTTCCTAGCTACTGTCCAAAACTTCAACTCTGTGTGCTACTTTATCCCACATTTTAATGTGTATTGCGCTTTACATGGATTCGCTTTTTTAATGATATATTAAGTTAATACATGATGTGTCTTTGCATGTCAGTCATGTAGCTTTACACACATAAAATTAGTCACATAATTAGCTGAACACTGTATAAAACAAACTACATTATTATATAAATTTAGTTTATTCACTTAGTGATTGAACCTGTGATCAATTAATATATAATTTCCACCGATTCCAGATTCAAATTTAATAACATTGTTACAATGCGAAAGACCTAAGCTGCGTGCTTGCATGCAGTTTACTTTTTTAAATCTACAATTGAAAATCTAAAATCGTATTATTACTTGGAAAAAAAGAAGTATTCTTTAAAAACCACATAAGTTTGTATCTTTTTAGGTGAGTTAGATTTTATGTAAATTTAAAAAGTTATTTTTTTTTTCTCTACCCAGTCACTTCACTGATGTGTATAGTAAAAAAAGAAAAAGTAACTTTTCATATTTACACAAAATATGACCGGTCAAACTTTATATAAATCACTAAAAGATTATAATTTACATCCTTTAAAACAACACACACTCAATCCTATTAGTTATGTACCCTTCCGTACTTTAACTTTTACTTTTGGACTGACGAATGGCCGAAACAAAATAGGATGGGACAGGTGGGGGAACAGGGTTGGTGGATTGAAAAATCTATGTGGTATGTACTAAAATGATATACTCTTGTGTAGACCTTGTTCATGCAAAATTTATTCAAGAATTTCTTTATATTTTTACTTAGCAAACCAAGCATTAAAGAAAAGTTACCTATAAATGATGCAATCTCTCACTGATTAACAATATCATGTAGTAATTTTATTACCTAAGCATATCAATACTCTTTTATTTTGATCGTGGATTGTACACGGGATTTATTTTTATTTTATTTTTTGTTTTAGGTTGGTTATGGGTCAGTTTAACCTTTTTTCTAAAAAAATTTAAGATAATGAGATGTTCTCTACATTTCCGAACTAACACAAACTATAAATCTTAGGAAATTTTTTTGTAAGTATATATAATTTATCTAATGTCAAAATACAGAGAAAATAAGTTAAACAGACGAACTGAGATATATATAAACACTAGTTCTCGAAAAAAAATATTTTAGAAATTTAACAAATATCAATAGAAGTTTAAATAATCTTTTATAGGTTAATTAAAAACCAACCAAACTTAAATATGCCTAAAAAAATAAAAGAAAAAATAATTTGTTTCAATGTATTTTTTAAGAATAATTTATTACAATATAATTATATTTATTACAATCTAATCAGCATTAAAAATGAAAAAATAAGAAAATAATTAAAATAAAAATATAAAATTTTAATATTATCAAAAATAAAGCTTAAAAAACTATGCACACATATTTCTAGGTGTGTCGTTGGCTAACAACAAATACTATAAATTCAAACTCAGGTCATGTATTTGACATTACAACATCAATTGAGTAAGGGAACTGAAATTCCAATAATTATTAAGCTGGATCATATACGGTTGAGTTTTGGTCCATTAGGTATATGGGATTTCGTTGGGGCTAGGTATGCGGGATGGAGCTCCTATGGGATGTTTGGCTGTATAGCGCGATGCCCTGCGAGATGGGGAATGCCCCTATGATTTGTGATATTGATTGGAATGACGGGGGAGAGGTACCTGTAAAACACTCCGACGTTAAAGTCAATAAGAGTCTATGTAGTTAAGTCTGAATGAAAAGATTATCATACCTAGACTTAGTGCGATCTGTTCATATTATGGTTGAAACTACTAGAAAAATCCTGTATAGCGAGGGAATTGCTATGCAAATTCCGTCGCTAATTTCATCATCGCTACTACTTTTTCTCGCAAATTCCCTCGCAAATAATTTTGCGAGAGAATTTGAGAGGGAAAGTAGTAGCGAGGATGAAATTAGAGACGGAATTTACATAATAATTCCCTCACTATATAGGATTTTTCTGGTATTCCTAGTTATGCCGCTTTAGTGTGGCAATATTCATTCTTGTTTGTGGGAAGAAGCGGCCTTTGCAAGTGATCCTGTGTACAAAATACTTAATATCAGGCTATGTCCCGTAGATATAGCTGTATGCATGTGCTTGAGCCTTAGCCATTGACTATTAAGAAGATTGTAGAACCTGAACTGCTCATATCTTGTAGCCACAATGAATTAATCAACTGATACCGTGTGTTAGAGTGTTGACGAGATTATCATGGCATGCGGCGTGTTTTCTTACCATGGAAGTCATCGTTGTTGGGCTCCTTGTGCCTTTCACTGGTTGGGCCTTAATTAGTAGATCAGCAACCTTAAAATGTCCACTAAATAAATCATATAATTAATATTAAAAGATCGATTAAGTAAGCCAACTTTTGCCATCATTTACTTAACCATTTGAACTTTGACTTTTCACACAAATCTTAGACATGATTAATTTTTACTCATCATCACATGTGCACCACATTCATATATATGTTATAAATGATGACTAATATGAGCACTAATTTTTACTATATACTTTTTTCGAACAATAATTTTTTTGTCTATGAATCATTGATATAATAAATATTCAACTATACAATATGTTGGGCTTCCTCCTTCAATGCTAAGCCCAAGCCCATTTGAGGGGTTTCCTAAAAACCCTAACCCTAATTTCCACCTCCTCTATAAATACTCATTAGTTGTGGGTGGAGGCTAGGTCAGATTTGAGAGAAAAATTATTTGATTGTTTGAGCAAAGCTTTATGCTCTGCATTTGAGAGATCTCTAGAGAGAGTTTGAGTGAAACATCTCTAGGGTAGTTTGATTATCACCATTGCTGGAGAGGATGAGTTAACCACCACATTTGTGTATTTGATTCGTTGTAACCATTATTTTCATAGTGGATTTCTGATCTGGACTAGGTCCCGTGGGTTTTTACTTCTTCATTGGAAAAGGTTTTCCCACGTTAAATCTAGTTGTGTTCTTCTTCTCTCTCTCCTGTTTTCGTTTTGATTTTTCCGCTGCGCTACCCGACCTGGTGAAGTTCAGGCCGAGGTATTGCCGAGATCCGAGATCAGGATCTTGTTGATTGACTTCCGCCAAAGGCCCCTGAGCCGATCTGAGGGAACCGAGTTTTCCCAACAGTGGTATCAGAGCCCGAGTTCGACGGGTTCTAAGGGAGACGAGATGGAGACCAGTGGCATAACTCATGATGGAGATATGTTCAAGTTGACCGCAGACAATTTCACATATTGGAGACCGATGATGGAAGATCATCTCTACTGCAAAGATTTGCATGAGCCCATTATCCTTGATGAGAGACCAGCAGGCAAGACAGATAAGGAGTGGGAGATCCTGAGTCGGAAGGCGGTAGCCACGATCAGGAAATATATTGATAAAAGCCTCTTTGAGCACGTGTCCGAATTCACAAACGCGTATGAGTTGTGGACGAAATTAGAGTCCATTATTCAGAAGAAGACTCCCAGGAACAAAGTACACCTGGTTCGCCGACTTGTTAAGCTTGAATATAAGGACGGCATGAGCATGATTGAACACCTGAACACCTACAAAGGTATTGTGAATCAGCTGTCAAAGGCTGATATGAAAATTGATGAAGGATTGCAGGCATTGCTGCTATTGAGTTCGCTGCCAGAAAGCTGGGATACTCTGGTGGTGACCCTGAATAACTCGACTCCAGATGGAAAATTGAAGATGGATGTCGTGACAGACAGCCTCCTGGGCGAAGAATCCAGGAGAAGAGAACGAGGTACTTCAAGTACGTCTGAGGCCAACGTTGCTGAGAATAAAGGGAAATCTGACTCCCGTGGTAGAAGTAAGAGTCGCGGTAGAGGTCATGACAGACGAGACAAGTCCAGAGGTCGGTCAAAGCCGAAATATGAGTTGAAGTGCTTTTACTGTGGAAAGATAGGCCATAAGAAGCCAGACTGCTGGACCCTACAGAATGATGAGAAGAACGGCTCTGTGAAGCCGGATCAGATTATTCCCAAGAAGAGGGAAGACAAGAGCACCACTGCGGTGGCTGCAAACCCTGATGCTGAGATATTCCTCCTTGGTGAGGATAATTATTTGAATGTTGATTATGATGACTGCACCTGGATTGTTGACTCCGGTGCCTCCATCCACGTTACTCCACACAAAGGTTTTTTCTCCTCTTATCGAGGTGGTGATTTTGGAGTCGTGAAGATGGGAAATCAGGTGACCAGCAAGATTGTTGGTGTCGGTGATGTAACTCTGACCACAGATGTCAGATGCCGACTTGTGTTGAAAGATGTAAGGCATGTTCCTGGCATGCGTTTGAACCTAATCTCGGTAGGCAAACTTGATGATGCCGGGTTAGTGAACTACTTCGGTAGTTTGAGATGGAAGCTGGCCAAGGGAAACTTGGTAGTGGCCCGAGGTAAGAAGGAAGGCTCCTTGTACGTGATGCAAGGAAAAATCAGTGGCGGAGAAGCCAATTCTGTTCGAGATGAACCTAGCTTGGAGCTATGGCACAAGCGCCTCGGCCACATGAGCGAGAAAGGGCTACAGATCCTGAACAAGAAAGGATTATTGACCGGGTTGAAAGGCCAAGCGTTGGAGAGTTGCACGCACTGCCTAGCTGGAAAGCAGCACCGGGTTTCTTTTGCGAGACCGGATCAACCAAGAAGACGAAGGAATATTCTTGACCTCGTCCATACTGATGTTTGCTCCATGTCGGAGAAATCTCTTGGAGGAGCTCAGTATTTTGTTTCATTTATTGATGACCATTCCCGCAAAGTGTGGGTATATTTGTTGAAGACTAAAGACCAGGTACCCCAATCCTTTAAAGAATTCCATGCTATGGTTGAAAGGGAGACTGGCAAGAAATTGAAGGTGGTCCGATCTGATAATGGTGGTGAGTATTGCGGCCCATTTGATGCATACTGCAGAGCGGCCGGGATTCGACTTGAGAAGACACCCCCCAAGACTCCACAGTTGAATGGACTTGCTGAGAGGATGAACAGAACTATTGAAGAGAAGGTCTGAAGCATGTTATCCAATGTCGGATTGCCGAAATCATTCTGGGGAGAAGCCGTCAAAACTGCTGTTGATTTAATCAACCTCTCACCATCACGGCCACTTGAAGGAGAAATTCCAGAAGAAGTCTGGACAGGTCGGAAAGCGGCCTATAATCAACTGAAAGTGTTTGGATGCCGAGCTTTCGTGCATATCCCTAAAGATGAAAGGGCCAAACTTGATGCAAAGACTAAAGAATGCATTTATCTTGGTTCGCCGAGATGTGAGTTAGGGTTCTGACTTTGGGATCCAATCAATAAGAAGATCGTGAGAAGCCGAGATGTGATCTTTCATGAGCATGAGAACATTTATGACATCTTGAAGCCCAAAGTCCGAGTTACTGTCAGACGTGAAGAACCCATCCCTCCTGTCCGAGCTGAAGCAGGGGGAGAAAATCAAGAAAATAAAAAAACTGATGATCAGCAACAAACTGAAGATGACCAAGACACTGAGGTCCGAGTTGATGATGAGATCCGGGATGAAATTGATGAACCGGGTTCTCAAGCTGAAGAACAGCCGAGATATCCAACTCGAGAAAGAAGACCCTCTACAAGATACCCATCCGATGAATACACCGTTGTTGCTGAAGACGGTGAGCCTCAGAGTTATGATGAGGTTGTGACGAGCTCAGAGAAAGAAGAATGGGAAAAGGCAATGCAAGACGAGATGAAGTCTCTGCACGAGAATCAGACTTATGAGCTGACTGAGTTGCCAAAAGGAAGACGAGCTCTGAAAAATAAATGGGTCTACAATATTAAGAATGAAGAGAACGGGCAAAAGCCGAGATACAAAGCCCGGATTGTGGTGAAAGGCTGCAATCAGAAGAAAGGAGTAGATTTTGAGGAGATTTTTTCTCCTGTAGTGAAAATGACCTCGGTCCGAACAGTGTTAGCTATGGCAGCTTCGATGGACCTTGAGGTAGAACAAATGGACGTGAAGATGGCATTTCTTCACGGTGACTTAGAAGAAGAAATATATATGGAGCAACCTTAAGGATTCCAAGCTCCAGACCAAGAAGACTTGGTATGTCGGTTGAAGAAGAGCCTCTATGGCTTGAAGCAAGCACCTCGGCAGTGGTACAAGAAGTTTGAATCATTCATGATTGATCATAAGTTTGAGAAGACTGAAGCCGACCACTGCGTATTTGTAAAGAGGTATGAGACCGGAGATTTTCTGATATTGTTGTTATATGTTGACAATATGCTGATTGTGGGGAAAAACAAATCGAGGATAGCCTCCCTGAAAAAGGCGTTGAGCTCGTCCTTCGCAATGAAGGACCTCGGCCCTGCAAAGCAGATTCTCGGAATCAAGATCATTCGAGATAGACAGAAGAAGCTACTGTGGCTGAGTCAAGAGAAATATATTGAGAAGATTCTGAAGAGATTCAGCATAGACAAAGCCAAAACAGTGAGCACCCCCCTAGCCGGACACATAAAGCTGAACCAGAAGCAATGTCCGAGATCTGATGAAGACAAAGATGAGATGATGAAGGTCCCGTACCAATCCGCCGTCGGAAGCTTGATGTATGCAATGGTTTGCACTAGACCCGACTTGGCGTATGCTGTTGGAATGGTAAGCCGGTATTTGTCAAACCCCGGCAAAGAGCACTGGGAAGCAGTGAAGTGGATCTTCAAGTACCTCCGAGGTACGACAGACTTATGTCTCCGATTTGGAGAAGGCAAAGCCGAGTTGCAAGGATACTCGAATTCTGATTTAGGGGGAGATGCCGACTCGAGGAAGTCGACTACAGGATATTTGATGAGATTTGCTGGAGGAGCTGTCTCTTGGCAATCAATACTTCAGAAATGTGTTGCACTATCTACAACTGAGGCTGAGTACATTGCCGCTACTGAGGCAAGCAAAGAGATGCTGTGGATGAAGAAGTTCCTCATGGAACTTGGCCATGATCAAGACAAGTACGAGCTGGGTTGTGACAATCAAAGCGCAATCCATCTTGCGAAGAATTCGACCTATCACTCCCGCACTAAGCATATTAATGTGAGGTATCACTGGATCCGGGATGTGGTGGAAGGTGGAGAGCTCGAACTCGTCAAGGTGCACACTGACCAAAATTGGTCCGACATGATGACAAAGCCGGTTCCAGCAAGAAAATTTGAAGACTGCTGTGAAGGAGCCGGGTTGATGCTGAAGCCGACGCATTGAAGTCGGAGGGGGAGATTTGTTGGGCTTCCTCCTTCAATGCTAAGCCCAAGCCCATTTGAGGGGTTTCCTAAAAACCCTAACCCTAATTTCCACCTCCTCTATAAATACTCATTAGTTGTGGGTGAAGGCTAGGTCAGATTTGAGAGAACAAATTTGAGAGAAAAATTATTTGATTGTTTGAGCAAAGCTTTATGATCTGCATTTGAGAGATCTCTAGAGAGAGTTTGAGTGAAACATCTCTAGGGTAGTTTGATTATCACCATTGTTGGAGAGGTTGAGTTAACCACCACATTGGTGTATTTGATTCGTTGTAACCATTATTTTCATAGTGGATTTCTGATCTGGACTAGGTCCCGTGGGTTTTTACTTCTTCATTGGAGAAGGTTTTCCCACGTTAAATCTGGTTGTGTTCTTCTTCTCTCTCCTGTTTTCGTTTTGATTTTTCCGCTGCGCTACCCGACCTGGTGAAGTTCAGGCCGAGGTATTGCCGAGATCCGAGATCAGGATCTTGTTGATTGACTTCTGCATAAAGGCCCCTGAGCCGATCTGAGGGAACCGAGTTTTCCCAACACAATAATATGCAGCCATAATATGTTTTAGAAAGATAAACAGGTGCTTAATATCACTAACTTGTACATAGTAAGACGCATCGCCATTTTCTTATTTTTTATTAATATATTATTTATAATTACATTTTCCATGTCTTTTTTATTTATTTTTTTTGGTAAACCATTTTACATGTCTTCTTCATTACTTCTCTATTCGGGTTGGTTTCACTCTAACAAGATGTTTCATTAATATTATTTGTCCAGTTAAATTGACACACATATTTGGTACACTTGTAACTTTTAGAAAAACATATCAAACTGCTTTCACTTCATGTCATCTTCTCTTCTTTTTTTCTCAGACAGTAATAGGTTTAAGGTAAAATGTATGAACTTGGTAAAAAAACATAACATTATTCCAGCATGTTTTTTAGTGAGTTTTAAAAGAGTGTAGATTTTAATTTTTCAACTATGCATTTGAAATGAACCAATGAGTCTTTGATGTCAGCCCTCTATTTTTTTGGCATTCCATAAATAGTTTAACAGAATAATATTTCTACAGTCAATGCAGATAAGTTATCTGTATTTACTCTCAAAATGATATCGTTTTAGGATTGAAAAATTAAATAATTATAATTATAAAGACTATAATAGCCCTGAAATAAATTAAAATTACAAAAATACCATGATTTCCGCCTCAAAACGACATCATATTAGGCTTGCTGCAGAAAAAGCGAACCCATAGTGTAATTTCTATTCATGTTAGCGTAAAAAATTTTATATTATCATTTAATTGTATATTATCATATTATTTAATGAATTTTACAACACATGTTTATCAAATTTATTGAATAATATGACATGTAAATGACAGCAAATTCTTCTTTAAATTTGGAACATGAATGGTGATTTGTTCTCAACTAAAGGATTCCCTACACGCCCACAAAAAAAAAAAAAAAGGATTCCCTATCATCAAGTGATAATTATCTTATGTTTTTTTTCTGTAATTTCCACCCATTTCGATCATGGAAATGGGGAAACAAAAAGACAAAATATGTAAATATAAATGCCAATGACATGAGTGGTCATATATTAATACCCATTTACACGACCAAACATACATAGGTGAGGATGAGGACACAAGTAAGGACAAACATGAACAATTATTTGGTAAGTCATCATCAGGTGGCCAGATGATAACAACAAAAGCTAGACAAAGAACCATATTTTTTGGGATTGATAGATTATGGTTTTGATTAGGAACGGGTGGGGGACTCCTTCAGCTAAAGGCCTTCCCGTTTTAAGAGTTATCATACATCCGTGGACCACTTCGCATATGCAGTTGTGCACAATAATTGTTCATAAAATGTAACAGTGGGCCTTACTGTTTGGGGGGATTACTGCCTTTGTCGATACCCTATAGGCTGTACAAATGGAGTGACAAAGGTCACTATTTACCTTTATATGGTTCCATCATCTATGCCTTTGAACAAACTGATACGCAATATGACAAGATTTATGTCATGGATTTTATGGTTCAAAGGTTATAATGGCTAATCATAAATGGAAAATGTTCGAAAGTCTCCTGTCTTATTGCTTTAAATTTGAATCACTTATATTTATATATTTTTTATTATTATTTAATTCAGTATGGCTTTTTTTTATCCAACCCCTCTTAGTATTATTAGAAATTTAATTAAATATATAAACTTTACTATTTTTAGAAGAAGAAAATAAATTGATAAAAAAAGAAAAAAAAAGATCAAATATTATGAAAATTTAAAATACTTAATAAAAGAATAAAAGAAAAAAAATCAAAATGTGTTTAAACAAGAAAAATAGAATAAGGACAAAAAATAGAAGAAAAATAAGACCAAAAATGTTAAAAAATTATAACAGTGACAGGAAAAACTTAAATTAAAATAATAAAAACAGTAATAAAAAAAATATACTAAATACAAAAAAGAAGAAGAAAAAATTTAGAAAAATAAAATAAAATAATAGAATGAAAATAAATCATAGTATGAATTTTAAATATATTTGGTTTTATTTTATTTAGATATATTTGGTCTTTTCTATATCTCTATTTTATTCTCTCTTTTTTATTTTTTTACAAAAAAAACTAGTAGATGTGGTGACACAAGGCTAAAAAGAAGAAGAAGAAAAATCAGAATAAAATAGATGAAAAATTAAAAAAAATAAAATAAAAAATAAAAAATACCAAACATATCTAAATAAAAATAAAATAAAATAGATCAAGGACAAAAGGGGGTAAATAAAAGAAAAATAAAACCAAATACATTGAAAACTCATAATTGTGATTTCTTTTTGTTTCATTTTATTTTTATCTTAATTTTTTTCTTCTATTTTTTGTCTTCAATATTATTATTTTTCATTTGGATTAATTTTTTTAATTTTAGTCTTTTCTGTCACTATTGTGATTTTTAACATATTTGACCTTTTTTTTTTGTCTTTATTATTTTTTTATTTAGACACATTTGTTTTTTTTTTCTGTTTTTTCTTTTAGGGGGCGTTGGTACAATGACAAATTTTAAATTCCCAAAAAACTAACATTAGGAATCCTATTTACCCACATTTGGTACAAGAATTATAAAAAAAATTTCGAGAAAATAATATTCCCTAGATTTCATTGTGAAGGAAATTTCCCGAAAAAAATACTACCGGGTGGATGATATTTTTGAATTCCCAATCGGTGAAATTTTTTTTTCAACATTTTTAAAACCAAATTCGCCCCCCCTTCTCTTTTTGTTCCCTATGTCAACACCTTATTCACCATGCTTCTTGCTTCCTGAATATTCCCATTGTTTTTCTCATAACATTGCAAAAGATGTTTGAAACCCATGTTTTTCTCATCACCCCATTTGAAAATCTCTCATGGAGATCTAACCTTTTGAACTTGAATCCTATCCCTAACACACTCAGATTGAAAACCCAGTAATATTTCTGGCACATGTTCAGGTTTCAAAACGGAAATCCTCCAAAACTTGCGAGTGATTCCAGGTATCACAGTGGACACCTCCAAAAGGTGGCTTTTCAAAAAAGAAGAAGAAACAAGATTGGCGCGTTCCTTAACTAAGGTTGTTGGAATGAGAGAGAAAGAAAAAAGAACATCTTTGAAGTGTGGGTGGTGACGACGCAAAGTGAAGAGAGAAGCTCTACAAAAAATTGAAATCGTGCTGGAAATATGTAAATCGTACTAATTGGAATCTTCAATGGCTGCAATGGGTTTGAGGTTATTTTTGTAGAATCACGCCAAAATTCCAGTAATATTTGACAATCAACAAAACATAGAATCAATAAACTTGAGCCAATAAACCTTATAATATTTTGGCCTACCAAAAAACTTTTTGGTCACATTCCTGATAAATTCATTTTTTTATTATATTCCTAGTAATCATGATTCCCAGACAAAAAAAAAAAATCTCATCTACGAAACGTCCCCTTAGGTGTTTGGTAGGGGGATTTCATTTTGTTGCCTAGGAAAGTAGGAATGAGATTCAAAGAAGACTATATTGGGTAGGGGTTTGGAAAAAATTTGCCTAGGAAACCTATTTGCACGAGAATGTATTTTGTGTGTAAAATTAAAGTAAGAATATCACATGAGAATATCAAAATAGAGGGTGTCATTCTGATTTTGCTAGCAAAATGCTAATTTTCCCATAATTTTTTTGATAATATTTTGGCCTACCGAACAATTTTTTTTTAACTTTTCCAGAAAATTCATTTTCTCACCATATTTCCAGTAATTGTGATTCCTAGATAAAAGAAAATTTCTCCTCTACAAATGTCCCCTTAGTCTTTTATTAAGTGTTCTAAGTTTTCATAACATTTGATCTTATTTTTCTTTTTTTATCACTTTATTTTCTTTTTTTAATAAGGGTAAAATATATATACTTAATTAAGTTTCTAACAATATTTATCAGAATCCATGAATCTCAAGAAAGGAAAATTTATTATTTGTTAATCTGTACAAGACTCTTCAAGGAAGAGTATATATATGCTAATTACAAGAAGAATCTAGAACGAATTATATAACTAACTAACAGCTTCTAATCCTAACTACTTATAACAGACTACATGTATACAGGGAAAAATAATGCAGACGTGTCATAATATCCCCCCTCGAGGTGGGAGGTACATATCAGTAAGTCCCAGCTTGTTAATTAATCCCTTAAAAGGATGAGGATGCAATGCTTTTGTAAATGAATCTGCAACTTGCTCTGTTGAAGCTACTGGAAGTAAATGGATTAAACCATTGTTGATTTTCTCTCTTACAATGTGGCAATCTATTTCTATATGTTTCGATCATTCATGTAAGCTTTGATTGTGAGCCAAATAAATGGCTGAACGGTTATCACAAAATACAGCCATTGGTTTAGAAACTGGAACCTATGTAGCACCGATACGACACGCGACACGTGACACGACACGACACGACACTCCGACACGTCAATCCTAAAAAATTATGGATTTCGACACGTTGGGACACGTTTTAATATTAAATAATATTTTTAATTTATATAGTGTATATTTCATTTAATATTTAATAATTTAACAAAAAATGAAACTAAATTAATGATACCCATCAACACGTTATAAAGATGGAAGCTTTAATAAAAAAAATAAGAACTGGGATGAGAGAGATATATAATATCAGATAAAGAGATCAACTCATATTAGAGAGAGATCAGAGAGAAGAAGATACAACAAGAGTGTGATAGGAATTGACAACAATGATGTTGAGATGATCTCTTATCTACTTGAGGGGAAAAAAGACAAAAAAATAAAATTGATATGATCAGGTGGAAGCTTTATTAATATATTTTAATTTTTTTTTAAAAAAAAATTAAAAAAAATTAAAAATAAAATAAAAATAAAATAAAAAAATTACGAAAATGCCATTTGACCGTGTCGGACACGGTCAAATTCGTGTGTCGGAATGGTCAACGTGTCGGAAAAAGTTGACCGCATGTCTGACACCGTGTCGGAGCGTGTCGGACACGACTCTCCCTGTTTTTACAAGTATCCGTGCTTCCTTGACTGGAACATTGAGATCAGTGAGCAAAATTTTCATCCATTGCAACTCACATACCAAACTTGCCAAGGCTCGATATTCTGCCTCTGAGGATGATCTAGAAACTATGTTTTGTTTCTTTGATCTCCACACAACCAAGGATGGTCCAATGAAAACACAATATCTTGTAATAGACCTTCTTCTGTCAGGGCAAGTAGCCCAGTCTGAATCTGAGAATGCAGTAATTTTCAAGTCATTGTTAGCATTGAAAAACAGTCCACGACCTGGTGTACCTTTTAAATACCAAAGGATTCTAGTGGCTACTTGCATGTGTAAGTCTGTAGGGCTATTGACATATTGACTTAGTTGCTGGACAGAATAGCAAATGTCTGGTCGAGTTGTAGTCAGGTAGAGTAGTCTTCCCACTAACCTTCTATAAGCTGAAGCATCCGAGTATGGATTTCCTTTATCCTATTCCAATTTTATTCCTGGTTCCATGAGAGTAGAAGCAAGTTTTGCATCTAACAGTCCAGCATTAGCTACTAACTCTAATGCATATTTTTGTTGGTTAACATTCAAACCTTCCTTTGTGTGAACAATTTCTAGGCCAAGAAAATAATGTAGTTCACCTAAGTCCTTAATGCGAAATCGGGCATCAAGGAACTTCTTAACATTCATTATTTTTTCTTTATTATCTCTTGCCAATACTATGTCATCAACATATATTAACATAACAGTAAATGATCCTTGCCTTGACTTGAGAAGGAGAGAGTGATCTGCCTCAGACTGTTTGTATCCAATGGACAGCAAGGCAGATGTGAGTTTAGAGTACCATTGTCTGTTAGCTTGCTTCAAGCCATACAATGATTTCTTTAATTTGCAAACTTGATTGGTCCTTGTAGATTGAACTCCAGGAGGTAGTGTTATGTAGACCTATTCATTCAACTCACCATAGAGGAATGCGTTGTTCACATCCAGCTATTCCAGGATCCACCCGCGTGCAACTGCAATGCTCAGAAGTATACGAATAATGGAGTTTTTGTAACTGGAGAAAATGTGTCAAGGAAGTCAACTCCTTCTAGTTGAGTGTACCCCTTTGCAACCAACCAAGCTTTGTATCGTTCAATATTTCCATTGGCATGGTATTTAATCTTAAGTACCCATTTATAGCCAATGGAATTCTTTCCAGCAGGGAGATCAGTGAGAGTCCATGTGTGATTTTCTTCAAAGGCTGAGATTTCAGCATTTATAGCATCACACCAGCTTGGATCTTTGACTGCCTCAGAGTAAGTTTGAGGTTCAGAAATTGTATGAAGGTTAAAACATAAAGTTTTGTGATGTGGGGAACATTTATCATAGGACAAAACATATGATAGAGGATAGGGTGTTTTGGATGTGAATGTGCAATGAAATCTTGTAGATGGCTTGGAAGTGTTCTGGTAGAACGTCTTGGAGCTTGTTGTGAGTTGGAAAGATTGTGAGGATTGGACTGATTTACCCGAGGAGAGGATAGGGGAACTAATAGTGGTATGGGTGAGTCAGGGAAATCTTTTGGTGAGGCATAGGATATCGGGTTAGGTGACGGATGTGGGTTGACATGCAAAGGTGAGGTGTTGTCATTAGTTGGGGCTATGGACGTGTCACTTTCATTGTCTACAGCTGGTTGAAGTGGAGCCAACACATCATCTTGCATGGTTTCAGAACATATTAAACATATTGGCATGACAGGTGTGTCATTAGGTGGAATTTTAGTTCCACTATCATTATAAGGGAAATGCAACTCATGAAAGACCACATTTCTAGATACAAAGATGTCATGTGAGTTTAGATCATACAACACATACCCTTTTGTTCCATCCTTGTATCCTAGAAACAGACATTTTCGTGCTCGTGGGCTGAACTTGGTTCTGTTAGATAAGAGAGTGCTGGCTAAGCATAAGCATCCAAAGACCTTCAAGTGGATCAGCATAGGTGGAGATTCATACAGGAGTTCATATGGTGTATGTAAGAACCCGCACCGTTAATTAAGGAAGTTAATTAATTAATTATGAGAAATTAGAAAATAATTTCATAATTGACCCTAATAATTATGATAAGGCTTAAATAATATTGGTAAGTGAGTAATAATGCTGAAAGTCGCTTTCCGGACGAAAAGTGCAGATATCGATTCTGCTACTCGGTATAAATGAGTACTGATGAAGTATCCCAGAAAATTATAATAAGTGCATGAATATTCCTAGAGTAATATATAGGACTGTGATTTCAAGTTTCAAGTTAAAATAATGAGAACTAGTGCCAGAACTGATACTGGCTATGTAAAAGCGCGTACCGAAAAGGTGTTGCAAAAAATAAAATAAAAATATGATAAATCTTAAAAAAATGAGTAGGTTCATAATCCTAAGTTTGAAATTAAAATGCTAAGCGTAGCAATTAGCGCTAATACAATACGTTTAAGTTTAAACTGGCTATAAATACTCATCTTTGACTTTTAACCTTAGGCCATATCAGTTTTTCTACGTGCACCTTGGGAGTCTGGTCTGTTTGACACTGTTCCATTGCCTCCCCATCCCTCTTGTGAGCCAAGTTGTCATCTTTTGCTTGATTCTTCCCTCTTTCTCTTTGTAAACACTTGTGAGTAGCATTGTGAGGGTGAGGGGTAGCCATTTTCTGAGTGTCCAGCCACTGTGGGTTTGAGGTTGTGGGCTGAGTTTCTTTGTTTGGGTGTTGGGACATTTCCTTGGTTGTGGGAGCTCCAATGAGTGATCTTTGTGAAGAAAGGACCTTGCTTTGTTGTCATTTTCGTTTCTTTGCAAAGTCAAAACTGTGAGGACTTGGTGGTGAGCTCCAAGAGCCATTGTTGCTCTGTTTGAACCTTGGGTAAGTGTTACCAACCTTGATCATGAGTTTTAATGGGTAAAACTGGAGTATTTCCATGTTTAATAAGATAAACAAGTAACCAACGTGATAACTGACCTAGAGGGGTTTAAAGATGTATGCTTTAACGTTGTGAAGTGTTAAAAATGGAATCTTTGGAGTGATATCTCGTGAAATGCAGAAACTGTATTCTGTCGCGAAATATCCGGATATTGATATCTGGATATGAGGTCTTGTGATATCCGAATATGGATATCCGGATATGATATCCGGATATGCATATCCGGATATGGGATACCCGGATATGCCCCTGACAAATATCTGAATATTCTGGGAATTTCGAGGCAGGGTCTGTACTGTTCATACAGAACTGTGTTAGGGGTTTGTGGACCCTAGATTGATTAAGTGGAACTTCTGTAATGATTAAGCTTAGTCAGAATCTGAGTGATTAAGGGCTTATGACTTTGTGAGAAGCCTAAAGACATGAAACGTAAAGGAAAAGCGTTGTCTTTATGTCATATGCTTGTGGTGCTTGAATATTGATATGATTGCTGGTCCAAAACAGATAGTGATTCTGCTGTGAGTGGACTTTGAGCTTGTGCGGACTCTTGGCTTGGATAATTAGCTTGCAAGGTAAGCTTTCGTGTCCTCGGTTTAGTCATTATGTGGTTCCACCATACCCCATGAGGAAATGGTTTATATGCATGATGTGTTTACATGCTTTGATAATTGAAAATGTTGTTGAGCTTTATGTGCAATTGCTTTTAATATGTATGTGTTGTTCCACTTAGACGGTAAGCCTGAGTATGTGGCGTCATACAAGATGGTGACACTGTGGGTGGGTGCAAGTGGCGTCTTGCACTAGTGTGGGTAATAGACGTATTCTTGCATTTCTTTGGCCAGTAGATTAGTTATAACACACATGACATGATTATCTGCTGCATTGCACTGATTTTGGAACTTATACTGTTAAACTGCTTTTGGAACTTATATTACACATGTAAGTGAGCTTGGGGTGGAAGATCCTTGAGGATCTCTTGTCTTATTGAGATTTCTGTTTAGAGATCTCACCCCACGTTTGGGGTACATATTTCAGGTTCAGGTAACTCAGGGGTTGAGACCTCGGGCGGCAGGAGGCCGGAGCTGAGTTAGATGTTTGCTATTATGATTATATGTTGGATGCTGACATGTTATCTTTATAATTATGTTGTTATTGTTGAGACTCTGTTGGGCCTTGTTGTCTTATTTGGTGAGCATGGGGATTGTCCATGCCACATTTGATTATGTATCGTTGTTTAGACTTGAGTTATGTAAACTACCAGGGTTTGTCCAGCCTACGTGTTGTAGTGCCGTGACTAGAGACACAGTTAATGATTTATATATATGAGGTTATTAAGTGTAGATAGTTGTCTTTTGCAATTTACATACAGACAATGTTTTGGAAATGAATTAAGTGATTTAACTTGGTAATGATAATGACGTCATAATTGAAAAGAAAAAGATATTTCGCATTTTTAATTAAGCGTGACTTAATACGATGACATGTTAACAAACCAGGTATACACAGGGTGTTACAGTGTATTGTTATGCAACAAAGGACTAGTTGTCCGATTAAGCAAATGTACAACATGCAAAATTGAGAAAGACCAGAATTTTAATGGAATTTTAGATTGAAACATCAATGCACGAGCTACATTAAGGATGTGCTGATGTTTTCTCTCTGCTATCCCATTTTGCTGAGGGCACTCCACGCATGAAGTTTGATGAATTATTCCTTTAGAAGCATAGAATTCATTCATTAAGAACTCTTGTCCATTATCACTTCTAATGGTTTTAACTGAAATTCCATACTGATTTTTTATCAGTGTCACAAAATTCTGCAGATGCAATCTAGTCTCTCCTTTATTATGTATTAAAATACCCAAGTGAACCTTGAGTAATCATCAACAACCGTGAGGAAATATTTGTATCCAGTAATAGATGGAACATAAAAGGGACCCCATATATCTACATGGATGAGGTCAAAAGCCTATAAGGCTCTGCTAGTACTTACACTATATGGCAGCTTCTTTTGCTTTGCCATATGACATATATCACAAGGGGCATAGTTCTTGTAGGGACTGGTAAATGGAAACCTGTTACACATGGTCTTCATTACAGTATTTGAGGTATGTCCTAAACGCAGATGCCATAACAAAGAGGCATCTGTTGAAGTATTATTTACATATCTACTATCATGAGCATTAGCTGCATTTTCTTCTACATTTCTGCTATTGCATTGTTCCAATATGAGAAGTCCATTCTGCAACTTACTGAACCAATCACTTGCTATGACTTGATCTGCTTGATCCAACATGCATAATCACGAAAAATTAGTTCACAATTATGACATTGAGTTAGTTTGGCCACTGATATCAGATTTACACAGAAAGCTGGAACAAATAATACATCACACATAATCAGATTTGATGAAATTCGAACAAATCCAGAATAATGAGCTATGATGCTTGAACCATTAGGGAAAGTAATAGGAATCGATTTTATCTCATGTAAAGAAATGAAGCAAGATGAAATGCAGGATATATGATCTGTTGCACCTGTGTCAAGTATCCAATGTGTATCTGTCTTACCAGAGTTTTGTGGGCCAATAGGAGTAGCAAAGGCTGTTGCTGAAGGTGTTTGAGTCATGTTAACAGCATGATTGCTTGAAGTTTCACCAGTTTCGTGAACTTGTGTTCGTTCCAACATGTCCAATATATTCTTGTATTGTTGTTGAATCATGGTTACTGTATCTGGTGCACCACTTTCTTCAATTCTTCCATCATCCAGAACAGCATTCATAGAGGCACTCTTGAATCTAGATCTGAAACCTGGAGGATATCCATGCTTGGCATAACATGTATCCACCCCGTGTGATTTGTCCTGCCACAGTGAGTGCACAGCTTAGTTCCTCGTGGCCTTGGACCTCTTGTCATGTTAGAGTTTCCAGCTCGACGGAGCTGATCTACAGTGTAAACTTTAGATTCCATGCTAGTATCCATATGAACTTCTGAATTCAACTGACGTTCCTGTTGAGTAACAAGGGAAAATGCCTTGTTCATGTTTGGAAGTGGATCAATTAGCATGATCTGTGAGTGC
Source organism: Gastrolobium bilobum (assembly GCF_033153095.1). Classification (NCBI taxonomy): domain Eukaryota; kingdom Viridiplantae; phylum Streptophyta; class Magnoliopsida; order Fabales; family Fabaceae; genus Gastrolobium; species Gastrolobium bilobum. Next base: position 217,829 of record NW_026898390.1, read on the forward strand.
ACATGGGAGAATTGATCATTGAGACCTTTTAAGAAACGAATCACTTGATCACATTCTCTGGATCTTTGAATTTCATCAAGAGGTCCACAGTAACACTTTGGCAAAGGATTGAGGTTGTCTAACTCATCCCATAGTGTTTTCATTTCAGTAAAGTATTTACCAACATTTCTACTTCCCTGTTGCAGACGATGAATCTCTTCTTGGAGATCTGCAACTCTGAATACGTCAGATTGAGAAAAACGTTCAGAGAGATCACGCCAAACATCAAAGGCGTGTTCAATCCACAGAATTGATCTCGAAATTGATTCATCCATGGATCGATGAATCCATGACAACACCATAGTGTTGCATCGCTCCCACGCGGGAAACAGAGGATCACTAGCATCAGGTACTGGAAAATCTCCATTCATAAAACAAAGCTTAATCTTCGAAAGCAGTGCCATCTTCATGGCAAACAACCACGTATGATAGTTGCGTCCATTGAGAGGAGGTGCAACGAGAGCCATGGAAGGATTCTCATTAGGATGGAGGTATAGTGAGTTCGATGGATTCGACAAATAATCTGGAAGAGCACTCTGGATCGCCATTGAAGATCAACCAAAGAGAAGGAGAGGAAGGAAGGTTGATAACAGATGAATCAGAAAGGAGAGGAAAGGTGCGATACCAGAGCTCTCTTCAGAGCTCTGATACCATATCAGAATCCATGAATCTCAAGAATGGAAAATTCATTATTTGTTAATCTGTACAAGACTCTTCAAGGAAGAGTATATATATGCTAATTACAAGAAGAATCTAGAACGAATTATATAACTAACTAACAGCTTCTAATCCTAACTAAGTTAGTTATAACAGACTACATGTATACAGGGAAAAATAATGTTGACGTGTCATAATAATATTAAGTAAGAGTATGGATGAAAAATAATCATAAGAATTAAGTGAAAATGGCCAAATTAAGTATGAGTATGGATGAAAATAATTCTTAATAAGTTTTTCCTTTTTCTTATTTTTTTTCTTTCACGAAAAGTGAAAATGGCCAAATTTTAACCTGCTTCAGAATCCACAAAAGTTACCCATGGCCCCTTTAATAAACGAAAGTAGTGAAGGAAATTATATCAATTACCATACTAGAATTTGTGAAATAATTTTTTTCTTAAATATTTTATTTGTATTATATATTATGATTTTATTTATTTTTTGTGAGATGAGATGAAGAATTTTTTTAATAGTATTTTACGACAATTAATTTTAATGAATGAACCAATAATGAATAATGATAAAATAATTGTTGAAAAAGTTTATTTCATTCTAATAATAAGTATTTGTGTAGGTAAATTATTACAAAATAGAATTTAAGCTATTTTTAACTTTTTTATTTTATAAATATTTTATTTTTAAAAAATGTGTAATATATATATGTATGATGTTAAATTTATTTATTTATACTTTAGAAATATATTTTAGGATTTTATTTTAAATTATTAAATAATTGAAAATGTGCATGAGTATTCCAGCCAGAATTGGAAATAAATGAGGGTGTTCACATTCACTTGCCCAGCTGCATTTAAAATTAGGGTTAATTTTTTCTGCAGTAGTTACTGCAGATAAGTTATCTGCAGTAAGTTCAATACGATGTTTTTTTGGACAGAAATCATGATGTTTTTATAATTTTAATTTATTTCAGTGTTATAATAGTCTTTATATTTATAATTTTTTAATATTTCAATATCAAAACGATGTCGTTTTAGAAATAAATGCAGATAACTTATCTGCAGTAAATGCAGAAATATTTTTCCTTAAAATTATTGTCCACCCAAATCGCATGAGATAGAGTTAAGTATCATAAATAATTTAATCTTTTAATATATTCTCGGACTGTGAAAGTGCTTGATACTTGATAGACACAAATATTCCAAGGGTGCTTCACGTCTAAAAGAAGGGTAATACTCCAAGGGTGTTCTAATAAGATCTAGCTTCAGATTCAAGTCCTTACTCCACATCCCAATTAAAAAATTTACTTTGATTACCTAAAAAAGAAGAAGAAGAAAGAAACTATAGATCTGGTGTCAAGATTAGGCTTCTCTCAATATATAGAGTATTGTCTTTGTCAGGGAAAATTCTTCTTTGAAAAGTCACCCATTATCGCCTCTATTGTTACACTGCCACACCACAAAACCAAATAACTGAGTCTATGACCACTGCTATTTTTTCTTTTCTTTTTGATAATGACTCTTAGGGGTGATAAACGAGCCAGAGGCCTTTGACTCAGCTCGTGAATGCCTGAGTTTACATTTCTAATATTGGTTGTTGGAACCAGGCTTGAACTTGTATAAAAGCTCGTTTAGTAAAAAGGGCTCAGGCTCCAATTCAAAAGTTCGGCCTTGGAATCTGTCAGGCTGGCCTAGTATATTAATTTTTATTTATATTTTTTATATTATTTGTAATATCCATCTCTCTCTTCCCCTCAATTCATTTCACCAGTATTTTATTAGTTAAACGGACTTTTTGAATATTTTGTTCTATATTATGCTATTTAGATATACATTGAATTTATGAATATTTATGGAATTACTAGTGTTGTTGATTGTATATTCTGTTTAGATAAATTTTTGTTGTCTTATTTTTTTCTAACAGGTTAACGGACTAAATCAGGCTCTCTTTTTTTGTAAGGCAGGCCACATGCCGATAATTATATTCGTAACAGGTAACAGGCTTGGTAAGACTGACACATTTAAACACAGACTTGGTCTTTTAATACCAAATCTCGGCTCGGCTCGGCCCGTTAACACCCCTAATGACTGCTATCTTAATCACAAAAGGATGTGTAATGTTATTATTGAGTAATTTAATAATTTTCATTCTGTTAACGTCTAATTAGCAGTTATTATGGAAATAATTATTTTTTCTATTTTCATTCAATTGGAACACAATTAGTTTTTTTTATTTTCATTTAATTCTACATGCACCAATTAAAGTTGTTGTAGACTCTGAAGAAAAAAGTGGAGACCAGTAATGAAATAACAATTTTTTTGTGGGATGGGCTGGGATGTTGAATTGGGGAGGGGGGTGGATTTGGATATAATAACAAATTAGATTCAAATTGTCCAAAAAGAGAAGAAGATGGACAAGTACAAGAAAAAAAAATTGTGACATCAGTTTTTTCCAATTTCTTTTTTTTTATTATTATGTTCAGTCACATATTTGGGATTCATCAATAGATTTCATGATATAATCAAAGAAGGATTTTAAGTCATGCACTTAGAGATAGCAAAGCCAAGTCGTATTCAAAATTCTGAAATCAAATCAGTCAACATATTGCCTCTGCGTTAATAGTAGATATAAAATAAGGGAAATGAGGGATGATGTAAAAAAAAAGTACACAAATATAATTTTGTAAATAATTCATTTAAATTTTTAAATTTCCCTTAACCGCATAATTTTAGTTTGATTTGCTGCACTGGTTATTATTAGAGTCTCCTCGATCCATTATAATATATGCGCGCGACCCGAATAGTGTTACGTACATTTCTACACGCGTTATTAGTTTCCAAAAAAAAAAAAAAAAAATACACGCGTTATCTCACATTACACCTGAATAATCAATTAAACATATTAACTTATGTTTAACCACCAATTTCATTATTCTATTTATTTTGCAAAAAAACTTGTAAAAATCAGTGGTACAGTATTCCATATAGGAATATAATTAAGTTCATGCAAGGCGGTAACTCACTATTATAAGGGATTAATGTTTTTACTAAAGATGAAGTTGTCTTTTTTAATCTCAAAACAATGTCGTTTTAGAGTTTGAGGGAAAAAATATAAGATATTTTAATAAAATACATGATATAAAAGAAAAGTAAAATTACTTAAATATCCTGTATTTTTTCTTCTAAGTCCCAAAATGATATCATTTTGAAGTTGTTGGAGATAAATTTATTTTCAAATCCCTTTCAAATTGTCCTTGAAGATTAGTGGTAAGGTCATTTATATAGAATGATAATTACTTTTGTTATGATGCAAATCAATTACTACATTTCCTTTTTTTTTTGGTACATTTATTTCCTTTTAAAAGGATGGTTAAGCATACAAATTTTTTTAATTAAGTTTTTTTTACTAGTATGTATAAAAAAAAAGTAGTTTTACTAGTGGTCAATTAAGTACAATGTGAGGTGCTTCTTGTGGAAGTGTGCGTGAGATTATTGTAACACGAACTAAAACTTGCAAGCCAAACCCTTATTTTATTTTGTTCATAATCTAGACTTTTCTAACACATATTTATTAAATAAGTTTAAATTTGATGCGCAAATTATCATCCAATAATGTATTCGCACATTATTGAAAAAAAAAAGTAACTTCCAAAGTAATAGTTGAAATAGTCAATTTTTTTAAAATAATTTGATAATGCATGACTAAATCATAATGTAAAGAAAATTTTCCTTTATCAGCGCATCAAAATTAAATCCTTATTAAATTTAACTGGATGTTGGATTATTTTAACTTTATGCTATACAGTTCTTTTGTGCATATATATATATATATATATATATATATATATATATATATATATATATTAGTTTATATAAGAAAACGTGACTAATTTACTAAAGAAAATTCACTTGCATTAATAAAATCTATTTTTTATTAGCTATACTGTTCGCAATTGCCAACACATCTAAGTTTGATGCCCACCCGGAAAACTTTTTATTTGTTGACAGAAACTAATGTGAAGTTTATAAGGCCTTGAGCACTCTCACCTTGGAGTTAGCTTTTGAAGTGGTGTATTCCAAGATTCTTTACATAGTATCAGAGCTTGAGGTTCGATCCTCACCGCCCCCCACTTTAAAGTGTGGAAGCACAAAAGGCAAAGATTGGGCCTGTTGCATAATCCATGCTTCAAGCCAAGAAGGCTCTTGTGTGAGGGGGCGTGTTGAGATATATAGTCTCACATTGGTTATATGAGCCAACTAATGTGGAGTTTATAAGGCCTTGGGCACTCCCACCCTTTGAGCTAGCTTTTGGGGTGGTGTATCACAAGGTTCTTTACATGGTATCAGAGCTTGAGGTTCGATCCTCACCGCCCCCCACTTTAAAGTGGAAGCACAAAGTTGAGATATATAGTCCCACATTGGTTGTATGAGCCAACTAATGTGGAGTTTATAAGGCCTTGAGCACTCCCACTCTTTGAACTAGCTTTTAGAGTGATGTATGCCAAGGTTCTTTACATAGTATCAGAGCCTCATGTCCCAAGTGCGAACCTCACCGTCCCCCACTTTCTTTGTAGTGGAATTTCTTCGTTCGTTCAGGTAGGTGGGCCTGTGCATTGTCCACCCTTCAAGCACAGTGGGCTCTCGTGTGAGGGGGCGTGTTGAGAGCAACTAATGTGAAGTTTATAAGGTCTTGAGCACTCCCACCTTTTGAGCTAGCTTTTGGAATGGTGTATCCCAAGATTCTTTACATTCCTTCGTAGTTTGGACTGAAGTGTATGTGGGTCGGCACTGTTGTTTAAAGTTCACCTTGTAGTACAAAGAAAACAATTGAACTGCCCAATTACCTAAGAAAACTAGGAACCCTACCATGAAGAACCTTTTCTTTTTTCCTTGTAAATATCAATAGGTCTACGGAACAAGAACAATAGAAGCTTCATCAAGATTGCCTCTACCATATTACTAGAAGTTTTACAAGTTCTCTAATGACCTTTACTGACCCCAAAGTACAATATCCTTGGCCAAAGATTTCACCACTTTAGTCTTTTTACTAATATAAAAACTTGGCACAAACTTTCTCAAATCACTATTATATAGAAGTTTTCTTTGATGAGTCAATTGATCGATACACCCATTATGAGCTTGACTCCATGACAGTTATTATTTTACCAAGAATTTCTCTAAAGCAAAACATAAAAAAAATAAAAAATAAAAAATAAAAAATTGTTGGTCTAATGGAAGCCTAGCTACACTAATTGAGAAGGTATCCAAGAGATATTTGTTCTCATAAACCAAAAGACAAATTCAACATACTTCAATAATAATAATAATAATAAATGGTAGTAATTGAAGCCTGCCTTCCTGTGGTAAAGCCTGAATTTTGAGCGATTCAAAATTCATGGTGGTGGCAGCAATTGCTTCATCTCAAAAAAATTCATGATTGCATGCAACAATGGCTTCATCCATGGATAATACAAAAATAGTGCTAGTTGCTTGGTTGCTATTAATGGTATCAGCTATGTCACAAACAATTCATCCTCGCTGCCAAGTTAAGTGTGGAAGTGTGGGCATTCCGTACCCATTTGGTACAACAGAGGAATGCTACTTAAACAACAACTTTTATGTTGCTTGTAACACAAGTTACTACCCTCCCAAACCATTTTTGTGGAATTTGACATCAAATATTGAGATCCTAGAGGTGTCATTGAATGGCCATTTACGTATAAACTCATTTGCTGCTTATGTCCGCCGTGATGAAAAGGACATGCATGTGGATTCAGGGAAAGCATCTATGGCTTTGCAAGCATTTCCCTTCTCAGTTACCCGGAACAAGTTCATTGGAATTGGATGCGACACCCTGTCAATCATCAATGCAACTATTGGGAAAAATTACTCAACTAGGGGGTTCTCACTTTGTAGTAGTATAGAAAGCACAACCAATGGATCTTGTTTTGGTATAAGTTAGTGCCAAACCTCTATCCCTAAAAGTAAAAACATTCTGAAATATGAAGCTTACGTCCTGAGCACCAGTAAGATGCACAGGGATATGAACAATCCTTGTAGCTACTCACTTTTGGTGGAAGAAGAATTTTTCAACTTTTCCTCATCTGACTTCATCAATCTGCAGAAGAGAAGAACCACTCCCTTAGTGCTTGATTAATCTGTTGGGAATCAGACTTGCAAAGAAGCTAAGAAATTGACCAGTTATGCCTGCCAAGCAAATAGTGTAAAACCCCGAATATATCCGGTAATGTTATCATACTATTGTATTAAGCTGCGCTTAATTAAAAATTGCGGAATATCTTTTTTTTTTCAATTATGATGTCATTATCATTACCAACTTGCTTATTAATCAATTAATAAAACATCACCTGTATGCAATTGCAATAAGACAGCTAACTGAAATACCTCATTGATTAAAATAACATAATGTATGTCTCTAGTCACGGAACTACAACACGTAGACCGGACCAACTAGCAGTTTATACAACTCGACTCAAAAGTACTAACAACGTAGTGGCATGGACAACTCTCATGCTCACCCAAATAAGGCAACAAAACCCAACATAAGTCTCAACTCAAAACATAAAGAGCAGAAAACATAAACAGCATCTAATCCAGTCATGACAGCAATACAACATAAATATCATAATCAGCTAAGCTCTGGCCTCCTGCCGCCAGAGGCATCAGTCACCATACTACCTGAACCTGAAATAAGCATTCACCAAATGTGGGGTGAGATCTCTAAACCAGAAATCTCAGTAAGACAAGGGGTCCTCAAGGATCTTCCACCCCAAGCTCACTTACCTGTGCAATATAAGTTTAAAAGCAGTTCATCAATATCATTTCTAAAACAGTGCAATGCAGTAGATAATCATGTCATGTGTGTCAATACTATTCTACTGATCAGAGAAATGCAGGAATACGTCTATTACCCACACAATATGCAAGACGCTACTTGCACCCATGCACGGACTCACCATCTTGTATGACGCCACATACTCAGGCTTACCGACTAAGTGGAAACAACACATACATATTATAAGCCATTGCACATATCAGCTCAAAAGCATTTCAAAATATCCAAAGCATGTAATACAACATACATATAACCATACCCCCATGGGACATGGTGGAACCACAACATGGCTAAACCGAGGACACGAAAGCTTACCTTGCAAGCTAACACCAAAAGCCAAGAGTCCACAGCTCAAAGTCCAAACACAGCAGATTCACAATCTGTTATGGACCAACAATACATTAATAAACATGCACCGCAAGCATACAATATCAAGACAACGTCTTTCCATTACGTTTTACGTCTTAAGGCTTCACACAAGCCATAAGCCCTTAATCATATGATTCTGAACTACATTAAATAATTACAGAAGTTCAACTTCCTCAAACTAAGGTCCACAAACCCATAGATCAGTTCTGGATGAACAGTACACTACTGTTCCTCACAAACCCAGAATATCCGGATATTCCTCGGGGACATATCCAGATATCCAATATCAGGATATCTCACAGGCAATATCCGGATATCACTCTGGCAATATCCGGATATCCATATCCGGATATCGATATCCGGATATTCCACGGCAAATATGCAGATATTTCGCGACAAAATGCAGTTTCTGCATTTCGCGAAGATATCCTTTCAAGGTTCCATTTTTAACACTCAAACACGTTAAAGCATGCATTTTTATACCCTCATAGGTTTACATACCAGTTGGTTACTTGCTTAACCCATTAAACATGCAAAGACATCAACGTTACCCCATAAAAACCCAAGATCAAGGTTGTACAACTCACCAAGGTTCAAAACAGAGGAAAAGAGTGCTCTTGGAGCTCACTAAACTGACTCCACAGTTCTGCCTTTACTCAAGAACAAAAATGACAAGAAGCAAGGTCCTTTCTTCACAAAGGGAGCTCCTTGAAGCCTCACAAACCAAGAACAACACTCCACCACAACCAAACCAGCAAGTCAGCCCTCAAACCCTTCCCAACCTGAACCTCACAACTCAGAAAAGGCACCCTAAGCACTCTCCAATGCTCACACTCAAATGTTTACTTGATCAAGAAGTGAAACCATGATCAAAGGTGGTGACTTTGGTGAGAAAAAGGAGGAGAAATGAAGAAGCAAGGTGGCTAGTCACAAGACTTCAGCAAGGTTCACGTAGGAGGCACAATAATGACCTAGGATCATGTGCCACTAGGTATATATAGTCACTTAACCAATTAACACATAGTATTAACTTTAATTGTTACGCTTAGCATCTTAATCCCAAACTCAAGATTCTTAACCTACTCAATTTTACAAGAATTATCATATTTTTCTTATAATTTTTGGAGCACCTTTTCGGTACACGTTTTTCATAGCCAGTACCAGATTTTGGCACCAGTTCTCATCATTTTGACTTGAAACTCGTTTTACATGTCTTACATATTATTCTAGTAATTATCATGCACTTAGTATAATTTTCTGGGATACTTTTTCGATACGCATTTATACCGACTAGCAGAACCGGTATCTGCACTTTTCTTCCGAAAAGCGACTTTCAACATTCTTAATCACTTACTATAATTATTAGAGCCTCATAATAATTATTAGGGTCAATTATGGAATTATTTCCTAATTTCGCATAATTAATTAATTAACTTCCTTAATTAACAGTGCGGGTTCTTACAAATAGCGTATGTATTGACTCTGACAATGGACCAGGGTACCTCTGCAGATGCTTAGAAGGTTATGTGGGAAATGCTTACCTTCCTGGTGGATGCCAAGGTACACATTATGTTCTTACAAAGTTGTAATTAGTCTCATTTTTAATTTGTTTTCTCAATAACTGAATAGAGTATTAATTATTTTTGGGTTGTTTCTTTACAAGATATTGATGAATGTTCCAATCCGAGTCTAAATGATTGTTCTGACATTTGCGTTATCCTACTTGGGAGTTATAAATGTTCATGTTCCAAGAGCAAGAGTTACCAGGGAGATGGCAAAAAAGGTGGAACCGGTTGTCTCTGATCTACAACGTGAGGTTAATGAGATTGAGATAGGTAAGTATTATTTGTTAAGTTTACATAATATCACTAAATCAGTGAAAATAAATTTGTTAAGTTTACATAATATCCCTAAATCAGTGAAAATAAATAAATAATACAAATACAAAAGAAAAGGAAGGCATACAAAAAAATGAAGATTTTTGCACCATTATTTTCAAGATCGTTGTTCTGTTTGTCCACTGACTTTCATCTCTAGTATTCTTGATTTTTCTGTCACTTCTAGTTTATTGCTTTGGCTTTTTATATACTTTTTAGCCTATTTTTGACGTTTTACAACTATATGTCAGTAGATATTGTTTAGAGAAAATATAAATTTACAACTACTCAAATCTTTGTAATAGAAGTAACATTTGTTTGCAAGTATATAATATGAAGTGTAATTTCAAGAGACAGTTCATCTTTAAAATAAAGTAAATGAAAAACAACTGTGAATGACACATTTGCAAAACCATAGCTAAATTAAAGACTGATTAAACAAGCTATTTTGCCAATGTAGGTGTTGGCATAGGCCTTATGGTATTGTTCATTGGTAGTGGCTAGCTATACCATGTGGTTCGTAAAAGAAAACTGATGAGGCTCACAGAGAGATATTTTGAGCAAAATGGTGGCTTAATGTTACAGCGGCAAATTTCAACCATAGAAGGATCCACTGATAAAGCCAAACTTTTCATTGCACGAGAGCTTAAGAAAGCCACTGAAAATTTTCATGAAAGCAGAATTATAGGCAGAGGAGGATACGGTATAGTTTTTAAGGGAATAATTCCAAATGATGAAGTTGTTGCTATAAAGAAATCCAAACTAGTAGACCATAGCCAAATTGAGCAATTCATCAGTGAAGTGGTTGTACTTTCCCAAATTAACCACAGAAATGTAGTCAAACTCCTAGGTTGTTGTTTAGAGACAGAAATGCCATTGTTGGTTTATGAATTTGTGAACAATGGAACCCTCTTTGACCATATCCACAAGGAAAACAGTGCAAGAGACACCACACTTTCTTGGGAAACACGTCTAAGAATAGCAACAGAAACAGCAGGTATGCTTTCATACTTACATTATGCTGCTTCCGTACCAATCATCCATAGGGATTTCAAGTCAACTAACATACTCTTAGATGACAAATATATAGCAAAAGTTTCTGACTTTGGGACCTCAAGGTTGATTCCACGTGACCAATGTCAATTAACAACATTGGTTCAAGGAACTCTTGGATACCTTGATCCTGAATACTTTCAGACCAGCCAACTCACTGAGAAAAGCGATGTTTATAGCTTTGGTGTTGTTCTTGCAGAGTTGCTAACTGGAAGAACAGCACTTTCTTTTGACATTCCATAGGAGGAGAGAAATTTAGCCATGTATTTCGTTTCGGCTTTGAAAAATGATTGCTTGTTCGAAATTCTTGAGGATTCTTTGTGTAAGGAGGGAAATAGTGAGCAGGTGAAGGAAGTTGCTGATATTACTCAATGGTGCTTGAAACTTAGAGGTGAGGAAAGACCAACCATGAAGGAAGTGTTCATGGAATTGGAAAGTCTGAGAATGATGGCAACAACTACATGGATTAATGCCACATCAAATGCGACAGAATATGTAGTTGGTGAAAGATCAGGTCAAACAGACTATGCTAATAGTCATTGTACTTATAAAGCATGCGCTGAGCCTGAGGATGACACCATTTGCAAAGGAGTGATGTCACCTTTATGGGATGGAAGATGACGAGAACAAGGGATAGTTGGAGGCACTTTGTCTATTATTGTATCTTCATCAATATGAAGATTTACTATATATGGTGGCCCCAATGAAGTTCTTTTAATTCATCATCCTTGAGTTCTGTATTGAAAGTCATTTGGTAACAACTCTGTCTTATATTCAGAGTCCTTACACACACACACACATGTCTTATATTCAGAGTCCTTACACACACACACACACACATATATATATGTGTGTGTGTGTAAGAACATTGTCAACTACTGAATCACGAAAACATCTTTCAATTTTGACTACATTTTTTCCTTTATTGGAAGAATTTTTTTTTTTGTTATAATAGCAAGAAGATAACTACAAAAGAATCGAACTATTGTATTCCAAAGAAGAAACTGATAAGACTCATATTGGTGGAAATTAAGCCAAGAAAATATTGTTCAAACAGATCAAATCACATAAGTTGGTATTGGGTTTAAGAAAGAAATGTGTTAAAAATGTAGGATAAATTTTAGTACTTTATCCACATATTTGAATTAAGTTTATATTGAGTTGATATTGAGTTTAATTCTGATTGAACCAATTTACATGGGCAGGTAAAGGGCAATAGAAGTGAAAAAGAATGAATTAAGCAGAAGTCATTTTGGGTGTGGGAGGCCAGTGTTTGTGTTCTGCTGACTTGATCTTTGATCTCATTCTTAACTCTTGTTGGACCAATAGACAGGCCTAAGGCCTGAAGGGCCGAAAATGCTTTATAGACTCCTCAAACCATGTGGAAATTTATCTGAAGTCAAAGCTTGAGGTTTGACTTATTTATTTTAAGTGAGGAATGCATTTAAAAAAATATGAAATTACAATTTTTGATTAAAAATTTAATGTTTGAAATTATAAAAAATTAAATATACATATATAATATATGCATGAAATTACCAAATGATGGTAGCTCAGTTAGCGAATGAGAGCTGAGCAAGTAAGGGTGAGAGCATGTGTTTGATCATCTCTAATAACATATTTGGAAGATGTTTAAAGTCTTAATCCTAAACTTGCCCGAACAAAAATTTATTAAAATAGAAGCATAAAGTTATTAAAATTTATTACATTAACTTTTTTCTATGTTCACCATCTATGCGACTAAAATTTTTGGCTACGTTGGTTTCTTTATTTGGCATGGATATATTAACAGTGTGTGTTTACTTTCTATCTTATTTTTATTTTTGGTTAACATATTTTACTAATAATTATAAAATATCACCTTATTTTCTATTTATAAGAATTGGAAAAGGAAATGGTAAAATTACCATTGTAAATTCTTATAAAAAAAAAAACAAGAAACAGGATGATTATTTTATAATTATTCAAAAAAACATATTAAAAAAATAAGCCAAACATACACTTAATTATTTCTACACATTTTTAATATTTTTTAGTTTTATTTTTATCAGACGACGAGTAAAACCAAATAGTCCTGAACCAATGAGCTGGCACTCCAATGCTCAAACTACAGATTTTTATATAAAATTTGATTTGTCTAATTGACTACGACTTATAATTTGACTTTATTCTTTTCGTGTTATTAAAGGGAAGATCAATAATCTAAAACTAAACATATGCAACAAATTTTAAACAGGAAATATTTATAATAAATATGTGTATTTAAGCATTTTTTTTAAACATATGATGCAGTATTGGATGAGGGTAATGGGCCTAGAAGGGTTACAAGGTCTGTTGCTGGTGTTCAGCCCAAGATGTCAATGTGGCTCAAGGACTTCGCTTGAGGAGTGAGTTCCGGAGAAGCTATTATGGTAGTTAGATGAAGGCAGTTGAATGGTGATTAGATGCATGTAGTAGGGGATGATATAAAAAGTCTATATTCATGTAAACAAAACCATCGAATGTGATAATAAAGTTCTTCTTGTTCTATTACTTGCATTTTCTTGAGCATTCTCTCTCGGACATCAACATGTAAACACTTAATTGTATTCATAAATGAGACACTTCCGCTCAAAGAAAATATTAGTTTAGGTAAATTATATGCAAAGCCCTCACCAATTATATTATTCGTGTGTTTTAAAACCTTCAAAATTACTACTATTTTTAAAAATGAAATATAACATTATAAATTATATTAATTTAAAATTTAAGATTTTAAGTTCAATTTTTATTAGTAATTCTTATGATTGAAACTTTTTATTGAGGTTTATATGATAGCCTAATATTAGAATAAGATAAATTTACCCAAACACTTTCCTGAAAAAACTTACATGACAAGTCAATTAACTCATAAGGATAATTTCATAAAAAATTATTTGAGTTAAAAAACTATGTCTTTTATAATACAAGAAGTCTACCTGAACAAATCATCCTATCTACATCAATCCAAAGGCTTCATGGAAGTAAACCCTATAATAAATTTCAGTCGCAAGCTCGCAAGTTTGAATTGTTGCTCCAGTACGGTACAAAGCCCGTCCTTTTCGGGGGAAAAAAAAAAACTTTTAAAACGTGAGTTAGTTAGGTGTATAATTAATGGTGTATTTATTATTTATTTTTGATAAATTTATTTATAAAGATATAAATAATAATATATTTGAAATTAAAATAATACGAATACATACGTATACATACATATATGAGTAAAGTATCTTTTAGGTCCTCAAAAAAAACTACGGAGCTAATTTTAATCTCTTAAAAAAAAAGTCGACTTATAATCTCTTTAAAATTTAAAATAGACTCAGTTAGTCAAATTCATAATCACTCTGAACTTCAAAGAAAACATATGTTAGTCCCGCAAAAGAACTAATATGGGTTTATTTGGAATTTCAAAGGAACCATGAATCGATTTTGTTTTTTTTAAGGGATTAAATTGAGCTCCATAATATTTGTGTAGGATTCAAAATTACTATATATATATATATATATATATATATATATATATATATATATATATATATATATAGGGTTAGGATCATTTTATACCAGTGTAAGTTACACTCTCAATCTTGTCCATTGATCCCACTTATATCTAAGGCTCTAATTTTTTAGTAATGTGAGCCATTGGATACAAGTGGATCAATGATCAAGATTGAGTGTAAGACTTCTAACTGTTACACCGGTGTAAAAATATCTTGCCCTATATACATATATATATATATATATAATATATATATATATTCATATGGCTTTATATTTCTCATGTGATAGGAATCAAAAACTTTTCTTATGCACACTCAACCAAAGTGGGATCCATTATGAGAGAAAAAAAACAAACTAAAAAAGTAGAAGCACGTGGATCGATGGGTGAGTAGGAATTTATCCTCCTCTTATGCAACATAAGAACTTCATTACCCATATATATATATATATATATATATATATATATATATATATATATATATATATATATATATGGCTTTGGTTTTGTCATGTTACATGAATAATTTTTTTTCCTATAAAGAAAAGACAAACTAGATAATAATAAAGAAAGTGAAAAATGCACTCTTTTCAAGGACTTTGTGTTGTCTCAAGTGGTTGCACGACACCAGTTTTTTTCCTACAACATTATTCTTATTTATCCCATATATATATATATATATATATATATATATATATATATATATATATATATAACACTCACTAGCTAGCAATAATTTTATAATATTGAATATTTAAGTTTTATGAAATTTGATTAAAGAAATTATTTGAGTTAGAAAACTATGTCATACAGAATAGTTAATACAAGTGTAGGTGATCACATCGCCCTATCAACATCAATACAAAGTCTTCATGGAAGTAAACGCTTTATAATATTCAGTCGCAGCCAAATTTGAACTGTTCCTGCAGTCCAGAACAAAGTCCGTTTCGAGGGAAAAAAAACATTATTTTTAAACGTAAGTTAATCTTGTAAAGCAAAAGTGTCTGTCCTTTAAAATGATAAATTTGTGTTATTTTATTTTGGGATAGGATATTGTGACACCTAAGTTATGTTACACTCATGTGACACCCAGTCAATCTCACAGTTAGATCGGTTATGTTGATCCAACGGTTATATTTATTTCCATCTTTGTATGGTCATGATTTCTCAAATTTAATATTTTATATTTATTTCTACATTTGTATAGTTATGATTTCCCATATTTAATGTTTTCACTTTAAATTTGGGAAATCATGACCATACAAAGATGAAAATAAATATAACCGTTGGATCAACATAAGCGATCTAACGGTGAGATTGACTGGGTGTCACATGGGTGTAACATAACTTGGGTGTCACAAATATCGTATCCCTTTTATTTTTATAAAAAAGTGAGATTCACACTTTTATTTTTTTGTCCACTATCTCTTCTCCATAATTTATATATAATTTTACATCCTTTAAAATGACACATATTTTCCCCATCTTGTGAACTATTAAATTTTGATAATTTTTTATAAAATATATAATAAGTGATTTATCAATTATTAAATCTTAATAAACTAAAAAAATAATATATTTTAAAATAAATTAAATTAAAAATAAATATATCTTCAAATGTTAGATTTACTTTAATCAAAATCAGTTTTTTTTTTTCAAATTTTGTTCCCAAATATAGAAATTGGGGAACTTATTTTTTTGTTTCCCAGAATTAACCAGTTCAATTTTTGTGATAGGAAACGGAAAACAAAATAAAAAAGTTTTTGGTTTTTTGTTATCAGATACAAAAGGAGAAATACTTCTATCAGGTGACACAGGGACAGGAAGAGGCGGAAGGTATTCAAAGGAGGTAACAGGGAGAGATGATTGATCAGGGACCACATGAGTAATAGTGGAGCCGAAAAATGGGACTAATTCAAAGAAGGAGACATCTGCAAAGATAAAATATCGATGTAAAGTTAGAGAGTAGCAACGATAACCCTTTTGAGATTGATGATAACCTAGAAAAACATTTATGAGACTTAGAAGCTAGTTTATCTAAGCCTGGACCAAGATGATGAATAAAACACGTAGAACCAAATACATGTGGGTTCAAAGGAAATAAAGGTTGATGAGGAAACAAAATAGAGTGAGGTACCTAGTTGTGAAGAACCGAAAAGGGCATGCGATTAATGAGATAGAAAGCAATGTGAATAACATCACCCCTAAATTTGTAGGGAACATTGCCATCAATTAACAATGCACGAGTAGTCTCAACAAGGTGACGATTTTTGTTCGGCTACACCATTTTGTTGGGGTGTATGAGGACAATACTTTTGATGAAGAATGCCATTAGATAAAAAGAATTATTGAAATTGATGAGATAAATACTCACAAGCATTATCACTATGAAAAGTACGAATAGGAATACCAAACTGAGTTTTGATTTCACTATAAAATAACTGAAAAACAGAAAATAACTAAGAACGATTTTTCATTAAAAAAACCAAGTACATCTGGAATAATCATCAATAAATGTAACAAAATACTTAAACCCTAAAGTAGAATGATGATGACTAGGCCCCCAAATATTACAGTGGACCACAGAAAAAGGGGACAAAGCTTGACGATTAAGATGACTTGGGAACGTACTACGAGTATGTTTCCTAAACTGACAAGACTCACAATGTAAACTAGAAAAAGACGATAAATTGGGAACCTTCCTCTGAAGCTTGGCAAGACTTGGATGACCCAAACGTGCATGGATAGTGAGGGGTGAATCCACAGTAGAGCAAGCTGAAGAAGAAGGAAAAATTTGATAGAGGCCATGAGACTCACATTCTTTGATAATCTCTTTCCTCGAACTCTGGTCCTGTAAAATGACAAAAGTTTTAGTAAAAGAAACCACACAATCAATGAATTTTGTCAAATGGCTACTGAAAAGTAAGTTAAAAGGAGAATATGGAACATAGAGAACATAATCCAAAGATAAATTGGGGAAGAGAATAACCGTGATGATCCCACAGGATTGGACCAAAGACCCATTGGGAACCAGTGGTACAAAGAGAGGTGAATAAGGATTTATTACAAGAGATGTGATCAGAAGCCCCAGAATCAAGAGTCCAAGGATCTAGAGATTATAGCTAAGAGATCTCAACAAAATAATTACCAGTTGCAGCAATGAAGGTAGTAGTACCAGATGCTTCGCAGACCACTAATTCACGAATTCATTAAGAAGAGTTACAAGAGGCTGTGTTGCAGAAGATAACCTTGGATTAGCAACACTAGATGGAGTCTGAGCGATATAAGCACTCCGAGGAGGTGGAGGTGGCTTTCCATAAAGCTTCCAACAATGATCAACAGTATGATTCGTCCGATGACAATGAGTGTAGAGAAGCCGACCCTTAGAGAGTTTACATCCACGACCAGAGCCCTGAGCAGCAAGGGCAGAAGAGTCAGAGGTGTCAATCAAAGAAACATGGTGTATAACATGTATTGTTGATGCAGAATGCTTAGGTGGAATCCTAAGCAAAGTAGACATCACATAATCTAGTGTAAGAACAATAGCAGTCCCCAAAATCTGATCCCAATGGATAGACAAATGGGGAGGTAAACCATATAGAATCAACATCATAAAAAGAGTACTACGTTGTTCCTACTCCTTAACAACATCACGGATTAAGGGGCAAAAGTTCATTGAAATCATGAAGCAAACTTTGAGCTTTCCCCAAGTACTCAGACATAGGACAATTAAAACCACAAGGGGCAAAGGTAGATATCAATTTCTGACACACACCATTGAGTCGCTGCGTGTCATTTCTGTACAAATCCTTTCCCTGACTCCAAATAGCCTCACTAGTATTTGCAAGCCAAAAAATATGCTTAATGGAAAGTTGAAGAGTGGATTTGATAAGACTTCACAATTGAGCATCAATCATCTTCCATCGAGTGCGCTTATTGGCCGCAATAGATTCAGCCTTTGTAGTGAGATGAGAAGTATAATTTTGTCCATCCTACCAAAGTTGCAGATCTGACAACCAAGAATAATAGTTCAACCATCCAATTTAGGACAAGAAATATAGAAATAGTGCATTTTGATTTGTTGGCATGTGTTATCTGCAACAATGTGAAGTTGAGACATCAAAAAGACAAAAAATATAGAAAGAAAATTAATGACCATTTTCCCACTTGTTTTATGTCCAGGTGTGAATGTAATGGTTATAGCACTACTCATAGGAAGCTGTTATGTGTATTAGGCATTAGAGAAGAGAAATCTCATCAAACTTAAAGAAAAAAAATTTCAACAAAATGGTGGCTTGTTTTTCCAACAACAGATAGCAAGGCATAGAGGGTCAACTGAAACAACTAAAGTCTTCACTGAGGCGGAGTTAAAGGATGCCACCAACAACTTTGATGAAGGAAGAGTCCTAAGCCAAGGTGGCCACGAAACAGTTTACAGAGGAATATTACAAGATAACAGAATTGTAGCAATAACCAAAATCAGTGACCCAAGCCAGATTAAGCAATTCTTCAATAAAGTGATCGTTCTTTCCCAAATCAACCATAGGAATGTGGTAAAGCTCTTGGGTTGTTGTCTAGAGACACAATTTCTCTTGCTTGTTTATGAATTCATCCCCAATGGTACTATCCTTGAGCATCTTCATGATCAAAGAAATTCTATAAAACTTATATGAAAAACAAGATTGAGAATAGCAACAGAAGCTGCGGGGGCCCTGGCATACTTGTGTTCTGCTATTTCTGCACCAATCATACACACAGATGTGAAAACTACAAATATACTACTTGATCATAATCTCATTGTAAAGGTTTCTGATTTTGGAGCTTCAAGGATTGTTCCTCTTGATGAAAATCAGCTAACCACTTTGGTCCAAGGGACACTGGGTTGTCTTGATCCAGAATGCTTTCAAACAAGCCATTTAATATAGAAGAGTGATGTGTAATTGTATATAGCTTTGGGGTTATCTTAGCAGAGATAATAATAGGAAAGAAGGCACTCTCATTTGAAAGGTTATAGATAGATAGAAACCTTGTAGTATTCTTCCTCTCTTCAATGATAAAAGTGTTAGGACGAACTCCGTTCATCAATCTCAGCTTAGAAGTATTGCAGAAATCAAATGTCGAGCTCGGAACTCGACTATCAGAGAGGTCGGCCTGAACTTAACAGGTCGACCTATATGCAGCAGAAACAAAAAATTGTGAAGTAGAGAGAGAAAATGAACACAAACAAATTTTAACGTAGAAAAATCTTCTACAATGTGAAGAAGTAAAAATTCACGGGATACTAGTCCAGAATCAAACTTCTACAATGAAAATAATAGGTACAAGATATCAAACTTTATAATAACCCTAATTATATGACTTTTAAATTAGAGGGTTATAATGATGACCTTATAGTCATAAATGGAATGAGCATAAAATTATAATAATTTTGATACCCATATTGAGGTATTATGCACAGATGAATTTTCATTTGTTAAATTTAACTGCTGACGTAATAACAGTTAGTAGAATAGCTCCAAGTTAGCAAATTATAGTTAGAGAGCTAATCTAATGATATAAACATCATGAATGAGGTTAGGATATGATTTGGTGAAGATTGATACCCATATTGGGGTATTTTTGAAAAGTCACTTCTGCCGGGTATTTTGTACTGCTGTAGCAGCATCCGGTAGAATCCCGGAACAGGAAAAAGATAAGAAAATAGAAATAAAGACCAATATATGCCTAACAAGTCATAATTAGACCAAAAATGTTAAAGTTAAGAAGATTATGAAATCCGGGTACAGTTAAAAACACCGGTAAAGACTACAGTGCAATTAAACAACTGTTAGTGGATCTGTGACCTACTAATCAAATTTTTAAGTTATGAACATGATAATTAGACAAAATTAATGTTAAGTACTTAAAGTTAGGGTCTTGAGAGTTTTCGGGTAAAAATTTGACGACGGATCAGTTAAAAATTACACCGGGTCTCACTAAAGGACGAATATCACTTAAGTGACATGGCACCCCTCATTAGGGCACCCTCCTCTCCTTCCCTTCCATTTCTGATCAGCAGCCCCTTCACCTCCTTCTCTCTCTAAGTTTCAAATTTTGAAAACTCTCTCACTTCTCTCTAAGATTTCTTCACCTAAATCTCTCTAAACCACCAAACTTCCTTCACAAAGATTGTTCCCCTCACTCTCCTCTTCACAACCATACCATTTTCATGGTGTGAATCAAAAATTTCGTGTCCCTTATCATCCCAAACAGCCATGGTTTTGTGGAGAGCAAAGGCTATGGAGTTGTGTTCTTGAGCTCTCTTGAAGAATCACACTTGCTTGCTTGTTTCCTTTGATTTTTGGGTAAGTGTTCTTAAATTTTTTTCATGAAAAATATCATCTTTTCTTCTTATGTTCTTGAGCCTAACTCATGAGCATGTTCATGAAGGTGTGTGCTTGCCTAAAGGTGTGTTCTTGGTGGAAAAAGGTGGAGACTTGAGCTAAAGGAGAAACCTTGAAGATGTAAGCTCCCACTTGGGAAATATGAACCAAAAAGCCTCCCTTTTTCTTGTTGAGTGCCTTGGTTTTGATATGTTCATGAGGAGAATGTTGTTTAAAATTTCGTAATGTCATGGTTTGATGATGATTCTTAAGTGTGTGTGTGTGTTTGGAACCATGGAATGATGGATTGGATGACTAAAGGTGCCACCTTTGCACCTTTGAGTGATGTTCATGTAAAAAGATGACTATGAACTCAAAAATGGACCATGAACATTTCAGCCATATCATGTAAGGATAGGGTTTGATGACAAAAAAATGTTATTAAGTTGTTAAGTGTGGAAAAATGATTAGAAAGATTAACTAGGTGGGTTAACTCTAAGTAAAACTCTCTAATCATGATTAATAATGGCTAAAAATCCTAATTAATATAGCTAATCAAATCTGCCCCATAAAGTACATAAGGGTTTAGTTGTGTTAAAATTAAGGAGATGGTGAATTAGGTGATTAATTAAGGGTAGAGATTAATTAACAAAAGTAATCAAGGATTTAACTCTAAAATTGGACTAAAGTAAGGTTTAGGTACACTAATTAAATAATTAGTAAAATTTAAGTATCATGACATAATGGGACTAAGGATATTTCATAATGTGACTTAATAATAGAAAAATCCAAGAATTAATGTGAATTAGGATTTATAATCAAAAGTAATTAAGGTTTGTTAAGTAAACACATTTAAGGCTAAGTAACCAGTTTTTAGGCAAAATTGGGGAGAGCATATCTTCCTCCACAGAGATCATATAGGGATGTGCCTTATATCAAATTGACGATTGAGATGTTATCTACGTGGTGTTAAAATTTGGTATCAATTGAAGATATATTCCATTCTGTATGTTCGTTTGAGTGAGGACTGCACAGGGAGGCATGTGCAGGGGCGCTGTACATGGCTGACACGTCCATGAATTTTTTCTCCCTCAATTATTACTCAAATTAGGCTCATAATATTTCTAATTAAAGATAAAGGTGTCTAGTTGTCTACATAAAAATTTTAGAGCAAATTATTTAGTATAATTTTCATAATCGCAGAAATGGTAAAGGATGTTTAGGGCCCTGTTCGGAGTTGGCAAACAGCTTTGTTTGTCCAACTTCAAATGGTGATAACCGGAGCTAGGAAACTTCAAATGAGGCATATGATACCTTTTTGGAAAGGTAATTGAGTCTAGATTAACATACTAAAAGATGAGAATTTTATAACAAGTGAGTCACGCCCAGTAACTAGAAAACAGAAGCATGTACAGTTATGGAAAAAACGTAAAAGTGATATTTAAGCTAAGTGGGCTTATGGGAACCCTTAGTAACTTATAATAATCATAAATATGACTTGGATGAGTTGAAAATAATCTAAGTGAGCCTTGCATGTGATTCTAAGCTATGTAAGTAATTGAAGATTAAAGTGACTTGTAATAATGCACTAAAATATGTAATAAGTTATAATTGGTCTAGGCTTGTAATGGGCATATTATTGGCATATGAGTATGAAAAGTGGAATCATTAAATGATTAAGTCGTGGATATAACTTGATTAATTAATATGTAATTAATGATGTGAATGGTTCCTACTCTAGGTGTGCCTAGAGAACCGTGCACTTGAGGATTTTGTTGGAGCATACGTATTATATTGGAGTGTGGGCTTGTGCTAAGCTCCCTAAGGTAAGCTCCTAGTTCTAGTTGACTCCTCTCTCTTGTGGCCCCACCATGATGGTGGGCATTATGGTTATATTGTATGAAAGTATATGGTATGATGTATATGTGCATTCATTCACATTCATATAGATGTTATATGATCTTGATGTTATGATGATGCACTGATGATATATGTTATGAGGATCCTGGCCAGTGATCATGGTATGTAGGCTGCCTATGACTTGACTCTGGGAGCTATTTCATACTGAGGTTGTGTTGACTGTTTATGGCTTGACCCTGGAAGTCACACATGTGTAACCGTCTATGGCTTTGACCCTGGGGTTACACAAGGATGATATGATGATGCTATGTTTATGCTGTATGTCTGTATTATATGCTTTATATCTGACTTGTTATGCAGGAAGTGGGCTCAGGGGTTAGAGGATCCTCTATGAACCTTGAGCTTACTGAGATGTTGTTATCTTACCCCGTTTGGGGACATCATTTCAGGTACCCAGAGTAGTGGTGATGCTTCTAGGGGAAAGGCCCCCGCATTGGAGTAGTTGATGATGCAGCTGATGATTTATATTATGTTTAGATTTGATGTTGGCATGTAGACTTGTTAACATGCTTAATTATTTTATGGAGATTATTGTATGTATTTATTTAGGCTCATGATAGTATTCTTAGAGCCATGGATTATTTACTGATACTTTTATACTTCGAATTAATATAGACTTGATGCATGTATTCAGTTAATTTGGGCATGGAGCCTTATTAGTTGTATTGACCCATTAAGGGGATTGCAGTCCGTGTGGGACTTGCAAGCTATCTGTTTAAATTGTTGTATTAATTAGGTTATCTGTATGTGTAGAATCATGTTTCTAGTTATCCGAAATACAGCCGTTATGCTGTCCGTGAGACTCCGTCAGGAATGACACTTGATGTCATATCTTGATGGTCAATGGCCACTAATACTGGCTCATGGGATTAATTAGTAGATGTATATTTAGATTTACGCTTTCGCAGTATCTGACGTGAACGTTTTTAGAAATGTTTTTATGAAATGTTTTGGAAAAAGTTTACTCGTATTTTTATAAGATGCTTTATTCCTTTTCAAATAAAGTCTTCCGCTGTGAATGTTAAATATCATGTATGTTAACAACCGGAGTACTACGGGGTGTTACAAACTTCACCAATAATAGTGATACACTCAAACCTCACTACAATGGTGATATTCTCTCAAACTTCCCTAAGGAAGTCTAATACTCAAGCTTCTCCCTAGATGTGCTCTCGAAATTGTCTTTAAGTGTCTCTCAAGCTAACATTTCCTCCAACCCTCAACTAATTCTTATATATGAGAAAAAAGAAAGTTTTAGAATATCAAAAGTGAGGATTAGGGTTTCTTGAGCCACAAGTTTCTTGACTTTCTTGAGCCTCACTCACCAACATTGGGCCCTGGTAGCATTAAGGAGGAAAAGCCCAACAAAAAAAGGTTTCTTTTTACTGAAAAAAAGGAAAGAAAAACAGAAAGGTCTAAATTTGAAGGACACAGGAGATCTAGTGGATCTTCCAACGCGTGGATTTCAATTTTTAAATGGTTTTTATAATATTAATAATTAAATATTTTTCTCTAATTATTTATTTTTAATGAATTAATTCCAATCCTAAAAACTCCTAATTTCATTTTAAATATTTTTTTATTACTTTTATTAAATAATAATAGTCACAGAAGATCTAGTCGGCATTAAAGTTTTAGAACATATATATTATTTCTTTGTATTTTGAATAAAATTATATCACTTGAAAAAATGGTTAAATGATTTTTTAAAATTTATGTTTAAAATAATATTTTATATATTGGTGAATTAATTATAAATTTTATAGTAAACAAAGTAACAAATTAATTTATCTAAATCTAAAAATATATTTAGAATTTAACAGGATATTACGGTCATCTTCATCACACCTCATTATTTGTTTAGTATTTCAATTATCAACATCACAGGGTGACATTAATATTAAATTTATCTAAAATGGGCGTAGCTACATACTAATCAACATTGGAATCTTGATTACAAATTGACAATTAAGTATTCAAATTATATAATTACACGCGTAATGCAATCATGCATATAATCTAATATTTTAAGTAACGTTACATTGCCAACAGCATTAATATAATATGAGTAAACACCCTTTTTAGTCCTTATCAATATCTACGAAGTTCTTTTTAGTCCCTGGCAATAAAATAGGACCAAATTGGTCCCTGAAATTACAAAAAAAGGGGGCCATGTTAGTCCTTATGTTAACTCCCAAATATGTAGAGTGACCCTTTTCTTGTACTTTCAGTGACCAATTTGATCTTTTTTTATTGCTAGGGACTGAAAAGGACTTCGTAGATATTGCCAGGGACTAAAAATGGTGTTTACTCATATAATATCAACAATTCAACATACAATTTTAATACTACCATCAAATATTATTTGTTAATTAACAGATTGATGAACCGGTAAAAAATAAAATAGATCATACTGTCACTGTCTTCGTCTCATATTATAGATGAGTGTACATGCTCTTATTTTGAGGTATTAAAAGTCTGCATATTAAATTAAAATTAATTTAATTTCAAATTTTAATTTAGCATGAAAGGCCTTTTTAGTATATTAAAACTGATATCTCGCATTTTATTTGAATTGATCTGTTGTTTACTTTAAATGTGTCACTTTCTTGTCTTTCAAATTTTCTGTCATTTGAACAGATAAACATAATAAATTGACATTTTATTCTTTGAGGAAAAAAAGAGAGCACGCATGATAACTGGTACTGTGGTAGTGTGATCTGTGTATTTAAATATTATTTATATAAATAAAGAATTACGAAAAAAAATGTTGATCCAATGGTAATTAGATAGGTAGTGAGTTAGTAGTAGAAAATTTTGGTAATAAGAATATCTCTCCTCATGTTTTTATAATTTTTTAAAGAGTAAACACCCTTTTTAGTCCCTGGCAATATCTACGAAGTCCTTTTCAGTCCCTGGCAATAAAAAAGGACCAAATTGGTCCCTGAAAGTACAAGAAAAGGGCCACTCTACATATTTGGGAGTTGACATAAGGACTAACATGGCCCCTTTTTTTGTAATTTCAGGGACCAATTTGGTCCTTTTTTATTGTCAGGGATTAAAAAGGACTTCGTAGATATTGACAGGGACTAAAAAGGGTGTTTACTCTTTTTTAAATTAATAATTTAATTTTTTGGCCGCAAATATAGATATGTCTTGTGTGTGAGCAGCGGTAGTGAGATCCATGTAGCCTTTAGGGTAGGGAAATTTATTCCCTAGTCCTTTTTTTCTTTTTTCTTCTTTCTCTCTCTCTCCTCTCTCCTCTTTTCTCTCTCTAACTTTTTCTCTCACGGGGGACTACAAGCCCGGGAGCTCTAAATTTTCTCTCGTAGGGTAGGGATGGCAAGCAACAAAAAAATAAAATGACTGACTTCAACTTTAGTACATGTTGGCATACAAAGTGCCATAAAAAATTCTAAATAGGTAAATTATTTTGTAATTTTGTTTTTTAAAATATTTTTTTCAAATAATAATAATATGGACAATTAGTTTCTCCAGTGACAGGAAAAACTAATTTCTTGTATTGTAAGATAAACTAATTATCTTCCCCACACATACCAATTCAATGTGCCTTTGCTTCTTTTCTTTTATTTTTTAAAAAATAGTTGGCCCCATCTTTTTATTTTCTCTAGAGGAAATTCAAAGTCTATCTTGTAACAGAAGAGATGTTGCACTTATGACAAATATACCGATCACAAAAATAATAAAGTAGTAAATAAGATATCGTTCCTACCAGAATTAGGGACTCCAAACACTAAACACTATTCTTACTATTCCCCTTAATTTGAAAAATTCAAAGGGGATTTGAAAAGAGTATTATTTAAAGGGTTTACTTTTTCTGCAGTTACTGCAGATAAGTTATCTGCAGTAAGCCGATACGACGTCGTTTTGGGACGGAAATCATGATGTTTTTGTAATTTTAATTTATTTTAGGGTTATAATAGTCTTTATATTCGTAATTTTTTAAGATTTCAATATCAAAACGACGTCGTTTTGAGAATAAATGCAGATAACTTCTCTGCATTAACTGCGGAAACATTTTTCTCTTATTTAAATTGATAGAAAACTAATTATAAAGTAACAAGGAAACAAAAGCTAAGAGTAATAAATTGCAAGGACAAAATTTAGGTAATTAAAAGTGGATTTAACATCAAGAGAAACAACTGCAGTTAGGGTTTATTTCACCTCTGATTCCCCTTAAGTGAATTAATTCAATCTAATAATATTTCATCCCAATTGGTTTAAACAATTCATCGTCTAAGAATTAATTGGTTAAATCTTAATGTCTTAGTTCTTTAACCTTTTAACCCAATTGAAATTCTAATATCTTAAAACCCCATTCAAATTAAGTCGCAAGCGCAATAAATTATAAAAGTTTGCAATTCTTACAAGCCTATGTCTAGATCATGCAAGAATTGGTGTTCTACCCCTGTCAAGATCAAGATCCCAATATGTCTATTGTGAACCTTAACCCTCTTTATTCCTCTATGATTTATCAAGTCATACAAGAATTTAAACATGCAATTCAAGGTAAACACAAACAATTTGAGACAATTTATTAATGAAAGCATTAAACTAAATAAGGATTCACGTTATATCCATATCCCTAATTACAAAAGAAAACTAACCAGACATATATGGCTTAAACAAATTAAAATATGAACATAAAACTAGATGAAGCAATGGTGGAAGGAAGAAGGTTGATCTCGACAGTTGCTTTGATCTCCTTCAATCTTCATTCTCTCTGAACTTTAAATCTCCTCCTTCGTCTTTCTGTGCTTGATCCCTTTTTCTAAATTATGCAACCTTTTTACATTTCCTTCTAAATTTTAAATCAAATCATTCTCCCAAAAAAATCACAATCAAATCTTCCATCAGCACGTGACCCAAGCCTTTTTTTAAAAAATTTGAATAAACGTCCTCTTGGCGCTAGTAGCGCCATAAAACAGAAGCTTGTAATACGACTTGGCGCTCCCAGCGCCATTATCATGCTAGTGGCATGAAGATGTTGAAGTGTTGGCGCTTCTAGCACCATTCCTGTGCTTTTTTGGCACAGAGGGACTGAGGTTGTTGATGTGGTTGGCGCTACTAGCACTATTATGGCGCCTTTAGTGTAGTGAAGCCGAAGACTAATCCAAAGTTTGGCGCTTCTAGCGCAACTGTGCAAAAGCTTCTTTTTCATTCTCTTGCACCAATTTGAGCTTCCTAACATGTGTTTCTTCAGTTGGTCAAAATTCCTATAAAGACAAGAATTTCATGAAAATACTCTTGAAAATGAATTGACAATTTAATCATAATTTTCATGTCTTTTGATTACATTTTGATTGAATTCATTCTCATTTTGACTCTTATAATATATTAAGCTGGAAGCACATCAAACAATTCTCATATTTAGATATTGTTGTCCTTAGCAATAAACAAGAATAAATAATAAGAAGCAAGGAAGTAAGCTTGTGAGTATAACACATGGAATTTAAACAAAGCATTGCATAAAAATAGCACTTAAGAGCAAATGCTTAAGAGAATACTATGCTAAGCATGAATGAGTGACTGTTTTGATAGTTTCAAACAATACTTTTCAATTTCAAAGAGGAAATATAATCTAACTTGAGTACCCCTCATTAAGATAAATAATACACTCGTCACTCAAGTGTTTGTGGTATAATTAAATCACCCAATCCATCAGTGTAATAGTACTAACACAGTCTCGATCCTATTCTCAAGTTCCTAAAGATGAGAAACACAAATAACATGCATAATTTGATCAAAAGATCTTTTTAGAATTGTAACGTGGCCTGATATAGGGGTAAGAATGTTTGGAAAGTAGCTAAATTTCATGTATGAGATTGAAGCACATTAATCCAATGTAAAGATCAGTCAATTCACATACATTTCTTTTACTGCTTCTTCCTTTTCAGCTGCTCACTTTTTCTTCTCCCACCACCTTTTTATTTTCTTACTTGCTGCCTTTTCATAACTTAACAAAAAACAAAACCATTTCTTTTTCTATTTTTCTATATATTTTTTCAACCCCCTTTTTTTCACATGTAAACAATTAATTGAAATAACTGACAACAATTTTTTTTTCTCTTTTACTCCCATCATCTTGCCTTTTCTCATCACTCAACATACTCATGGATAACTTTATATTGAATTTCAATAGCCAGTGTTCCAATCTCATATATAGGTAGGAAGATAAGGATATGGGTCAAATTCAGTGAGATAAATAAAATAAAATAAGTTTCAGGCTCAAAGGGGATAGCAATAAAAAAAAATTATGTGGACTTTTTGGCCAAGTAATTACACCGAATGAAGTGCCTTTGTCATCTCAATCTACGCATGCAAAAAGAGAAACAAGCTTTAACTTAATTTTCCTTGTTGATCTCGTCCATGTGAGCAGAGTTGGACTTGTTAAATTTTTGTGATTCTTGTCTTTTCCGTTGGCTAGGGTTGTTTCCCCACAACTTATCGGGAAAAAAACAAACAAAAAACACACATACACACACATATATATAGGGTTCATTTTTTTGTAGTAAATGTAGATAAGTTATCTAAATTGAGCTCAAATTGACGTCGTTTTGAGACGAAAATCAAGGTATTTTTATAATTATAATTTATTTTAAGGTTATAATAGTCTTTTTTATTATAATTTTTTAATTTTTAAATCCAAAACGACATCTTTTTAGGAATGAATGTAGATAACTTATCTTCATTTACAGTAGAAACATTAAAGCCATATATGTAATCTATAATGTTATAATTCATTAACATAAAAAGTAGCTAAAGAACTTAAAGATTTCAAAATACACGAGTAATATAACTACCTTATAACAATCAAACTCCTTACTTTTAAGCTGTTTTATTAGAAAATTGGGAAAAGTTCAAAAAACACATTGGGCATTGCTTTGAATCACTTATACCTATTTTTTTAAAGGGTTTAATAAGAATTATGTTGTAGGAAAAGTGATTGTGTTATGTTATAGAGATTCGTTTTGCGTGCCAGAGTTTTTTTTTTTTTTTTTTGGTTTCAAAAATTGTGGGTCCCACAAAATGTTGTGTGTGTAGGAAAGTTGTTGTGGTCATGTTAAATTATAGATACAAAACCCTTTTTTAAATGCTACTCTTAGTAATTTTTTTTCATCCACACCCCTCTTTAACACCGTTAGAAACTTAACTAAGTACACCTATTTTACTCTTCTTAGAATAAGAAAATAAATTGATAAAAAAAGAAAAATATGATCAAATGTTATGAAAACTTAAAAATTTAATAAAAAACAAAAACAAAAATATCAAATGTGTCTAATAAAAAATAAAATAACGACAAAAAATAGAAGAAAAAATAAGAACAATTATCTTAAAAATCACAACAGTAACAGAAAAGACTAAATTTTTTTTTTTTAAAAAGTCTAAATGAAAAAAAATTCTGAATACAAAAATTTAGAAGAAAAATTAACAAAAAAAAATAGAAGAAAAAGAACTCACAATTATGAATTTTAAAAATATTTGATCTTATTTTATTTTTTTGTCCTTGGTTTATTTTATTCTTTTTATTTAGATATGTTTGATCTTCTTTATATCTATTTCATTCTCTATCTTTTCTTTTTTTTACAAAATTCTTTAGTAGATGGGGTGGTACAAGGCTACAAAAAAATAAAGAGAAAAATCAAAATAAAATAGACCAAAAAATGAAATAAAAATAAAAATAGAAAAAATCAAACATATCTAAGTAAAAAAGGAATAATAAAACCAAATATATTTAAAACTTATAACTGTGATTTCTTTTGTATTTTATTTTATTTTTTATCTTTATTTTTTTTTTATCTTCATTATATTTTTTTTATTCAGATTTTTTTTCTAATTTTAGTCTTTTATGTTACTGTTGTGATTTTTAACATAATTGGTCTTATTTTTTTGTTCTTATTCAATTTTTTTTATTTAGACACATTTGATATTTTTTCCTTTTTTTATTAAGTGTTCTAAGTTTTCATGATATTTTGTCACATTTTTCTTTTTTTATCACTTTATTTTCATATTCTAATAAGGGTAAAATATGTGTACTTAGTTAAGTTTCTAACAGTGTCAAAGAGGGGTGTGGATGAAAAAAATCATAGAAAATTAAGTGATTAAAAAAAAGCAAAAGAATACGATTAATTCAAAGCAATACCATAGGCAGTTTTGAAATTTTCTCAATTTTCTAATAAAATAGCTTAAAAGTAAGGAGTTTAATTGTTATAGTAAGGTATTTATATTTGTCAGGCGGGTCCAGGGAAGCCCGTGGCGGGGTATCACCACCAATGAGCTAGCTAGACCACCATATCAAGTGGGTCTGACACTACATCTCAATCTAAAACTTTAAGGCATTGGGTTCATGGGTCCATCCACTTATATCCAAGTCACTTAGCCTATTATCAACCAATGTGAGATTCTTCACACTTGAATAATTCAACAATCTTTTCCTCAAGTGTGAAACACACTATTGGTATGCTCCCCCTTAGCCGAATATCCAGGCCCAAAATACTCAACCAGTCTCTAATCAATCACTAGGCTAGCTCGAGCCCAGCACGACTTTAATACCACTATCAGGGGTACAGGGGAAGCCCGTGACAGAGGATCACCACCAATGAGCTAAGTGGATCAAATACACCAAATGGGTCCGACATCACGTCTCAACCCAAAACTTTAATATATTGAATTCATGGATTCATCCACTTATATTCACTACTTCACTTAGCCTATTATCAACCAATATAAGATTCATTACACTTGAATAATCCAACAATATTACTCTTATCACCTTCAAGTTCTTTAACTACTGTTTATTTTAATGAATTATAACATTATAGATTATTTTTTGATAAGTTGCAGGGAAACAACCCCAGCCAACGGAAAAGACGAGAATTACAAAAATCTAACAAGTACAATTCTGCTCACATGGGCGAGATCAACAAGGAAAATTAAGCTAAGGCCTGAAGGCACTAAATCAAAAATACAAATATCATTTGTTTCCCGATTAACTAGTTTGTAGATCATATGAATTCAATTAACACATGCACAAGCAATAATTTAATTATATTGAATTTTTATTAATTTTTATTAGGATGCTTTTTTTTTTTGGAAATATTTCAATTGCTTCGTTGCTTTGCAACTAATCCGATTCGAGGTGGATCCAGAATCAAGGCTTTAAACCCCTCCTAAAAATAGTACTGAGGCCCTCCTACTTAGCTCTCATACGCCAACTTAGCTATCACACCATTTGGTACTTACCATCCTTCGCCGCCCGAAAAGTCAGGAGTTAGCTTTCACGAACCAATGTTTTGTCTCTGACCCAATCTCGGCTAGATATATACTTTCAACATTATAAACGACAAATACATTATTATAAATTTCAAGGGCCGCCATGTTTGATTCATTCCTCCACACTACACTATAATTTTTTTCGTCCTTTTGACCTTTCGACCTTTACAAGAACAATAAATAAATAAGAAATTAACAAAATCCTTAATTGGATTTCTATGTCATCTTAATTATATGGCTATGCACTTGCTATGTCTGAAAAACAAAGCGATGGCTAAACAGCTGCTGCAGCTGCTAATTGTTGTGATCATTTTTTCAGCGACTCAAACTCAAACTCAATCCATTCCAATGCAAAAACCGAACTGCCCCAACAACTGTGGCTCCCTTACCATTCCCTTCCCATTTGGCACCACCGAGGAATGTTCACTAGATAGCTCATTTATCATCACATGCAACCAAACCTCTTCACCACCCACACCTTTCTTGAGCGAAAGTAATACAACTGTGCTAAATATCTCACTCAACGGTGAACTGCAGATTTCATATCCTGTAGCCAGCGATTGTTACACTGAAGGAGGCAAGCGTGTGAACCAAACAATTCAAGACCTCAATCTGAAACATTTTCACATCTCTTCAAAACGAAACAAGTTCACCGTGGTTGGTTGTGACACGCTTGCACTTGTTCTCGGAGTTGAATCTGATCAGGGAAAGAACTACACCACTGGATGTATCTCTCTGTGCAATAGGCGTGATGATATTGTAGCTAATGGTTCTTGCTCTGGCACTGGTTGTTGTGAGACTTCAATACCTGAAGGTCTATCGGGTTTTGCCTATATTTCTACTAGCTTGAATAACCACACCGACGTGCTTGACTTCAATCCATGCGGTTATGCTTTTCTGGTGGAAGAAGGAGCCTACAGCTTCTTGTCCACAGACCTCGTCCACTTTGAGAAGACAACGTTTCCTGTTGTGTTGGATTGGGCAGTGGGGAACCAAACGTGCCAAGAAGCTCGGAAAAATGTTTCAAGTTATGCCTGTGTGTCACAGAACAGTGAATGTTTCAATGCAACGGAGGGACCTGGTTACCTCTGCAACTGCTCTCATGGTTTTCAAGGAAACCCTTACCTCCCTCATGGTTGCCAAGGTATTATTTCTTATTTCTTGTTGGGATTAGATTCTGCTTCATTTCTATAATTATTGTCAAGTATACAATATAATTAAATATATAACAAATCATAAGTATGATTAATATTGCTTACTTTTACTTTTTTTTTTTTTAATTTATAGATATTAATGAATGCGCGGAATCAAACGAATGCATTGATGGGGCAAAATGCATCAACGTTCTTGGGGGCTACAATTGTTCTTGTCCGAAAGGATATGAAGGAGATGGCAAAACAACATGCCATCGCAAACCCAGGAGAGATATCATACTGATTATTGCTTTGAGTGAGTAAATTGTTGTCTGCTGGAATTTCAGCACATTCATGTCAACCAAGTTTACTATAACAATGAATATTGTTTACAGATTTTTCATTCGTACTTAACAAAACTAATACATGTTATAAATTTCTGTTGTGAATTTAAATTCATATATTCAAGTGATTTTGGTACTATTCAGGTTGCATTTAGAACATTGGTCCTTCAGGCTATGCATGTTGGAACAGGAAATATGAACATGTGTTATCGGCAACAATATGAAGTTGACCATGTTTCCACTTGTTTTATGTCCAGGTGTGAGTGTAATGGTCATAGCACTGCTCATTGGAAGCTTTTATGTGTATTGGGCATTGAAGAAGAGAAAGCTCATCAAACTTAAAGAACAATTTTTTCAACAAAATGGTGGCTTATTATTCCAACAACAGATAGCAAGGCATAGAGGGTCAACTGAAACAGCTAAAGTCTTCACTGAGGCGGAGTTAAAGGATGCCACCAACAACTTTGATGAAGGAAGAGTCCTAGGCCAAGGTGGCCACGGAACAGTTTACAGAGGAATATTACATGATAACAGAACTGTAGCAATAAAAAAGTCCAAAATCAGTGACCCAAGCCAGATTGAGCAATTCATCAATGAAGTGGTCCTTCTTTCACAAATCAACCATAGGAATGTGGTAAAGCTCTTGGGCTGTTGTCTAGAGACACAAGTTCCCTTGCTTGTTTATGAATTCATCCCCAATGGTACTATCCATGAGCATCTTCATGATCAAAGCAATTCTATAAAACTTACATGGAAAACAAGATTGAGAATAGCAACAGAAGCTGCAGGGGCCCTGGCATACTTGCATTCTTCTATTTCTACACCAATCATACACAGAGATGTGAAAACTACAAATATACTACTTGATCATAATCTCATTGCAAAGGTTTCTGATTTTGGAGCTTCAAGGATTGTTCCTCTTGATAAAAATCAGCTAACCACTTTGGTGCAGGGGACACTGGGTTATCTTGATCCAGAATACTTTCAGACAAGCAATTTAACAGAGAAGAGTGATGTCTATAGTTTTGGGGTTGTCTTAGCAGAGTTACTGACAGGAAAGAAGGCACTCTCATTTGAAAGGCCAGAGGAAGATAGAAACCTTGCAGTTTACTTCCTTTCTTCTCTGAAAGAGGGTATGTTACTTAACATTGTGGACAGCCATATAACAGATGATGCAAATGTTGAGCAACTAAGGGTAGTTTCCGATATTGCAAAAAGGTGTTTAAGGGTGAGGGGAGAGGAGAGACCCACCATGAAAGAAGTGGCAATGGAACTTGAGGGGCTAAGAGTTACGGAAAAGCACCGGTGGGAAAGTGTCAATTTGTCTTCAGAAGAGACTGAGAAGTTGCTCAAAGCAGCACCATCTGCTTTCAATGTGGAAGATAGTGCTGGTGGAAGTGGCGTTACTTATGGCTTTGATAGCATAAACCGGATTTCGATTTCATTGGGTGGTGGAAGATGATTACTGTTGTTGGAAGTGAACTATTTTGGTGAAAGAATAGGGGAATTGATACAAACCCAAAGCTAACTCCCACGTAGCAAGCACGTTTTCATTTTCAGTTTTCTAGGATGTATTTCTCAGCATGTATCAGTTATTTGTATATTGTTAGTAGTGCCGTTATTTTAGGAATCCAACTGTTGTTTGTAATCCCTATTTAAAAGGGTTTATTATTTCAACGAAGGATATTCGAAAATTGCTCCATTTAGTTTATTTTTCTCTTTTCCTTAAGCTTATCCTTTTTGCTGAAAAGGAACCTAACAGGGATCCTCAGTAGATGCATGGTTTCCATACACTTCTAAGGTGTGATTGTGAATATTGAAAAAGGTTCTTTTATGCTTTGGATTTTAGTAAATGCTTAACAGATTGTCCTCTGGATATTCTTTCAATGTATAGTAACCAGTAAACATGCTGTTTTTCCTACCCTCATTAATATAATTTCGTTCCACCTTTTTTGTTTTGTTTTGTTTTATGTTGAATTCGTAACTGAATTTAAAGAAGTTTGTTTCCAGTATAAAGAAATAATTAATAGTAACCAGCAGACTATATAAGTTACTAAAAACTTATGAGTTGCTAAATTTGTGTATGTGCAGCGAAAAGTCTCACATTAACTAGTTATTTATGAGCACAAACAAATTGAGATATGTCTTCCGTTTCTAATGTACTTCTCTTTTGGAGTTACTATTTACGACTTTTTTGTTTTTCTGGTACTCCACTAAATTAAATTTATATACAGTGTGGTATCAAAGTTTTTTCTATATAAATTCACATGCAATTCAATTACTTTACCATTAGGGCAAAAATGAAGCTACCAAAAAGCAGGAACATTACTATACCATTAGGGAGATGGACACTAGCAATTTTCCACTGACTTTCAT
Source organism: Gastrolobium bilobum (assembly GCF_033153095.1). Classification (NCBI taxonomy): domain Eukaryota; kingdom Viridiplantae; phylum Streptophyta; class Magnoliopsida; order Fabales; family Fabaceae; genus Gastrolobium; species Gastrolobium bilobum. Next base: position 253,640 of record NW_026898390.1, read on the forward strand.
AAGAATAAGATCAAGCCATCAAGCAAAAAACTGTTTGTCAACCGTTAGTCTGAGTGCCAATGGTATTAATATATTCCTAAGAATTCCTCTATGAGAAGAGCTGAACTGTATGAGATAAAAAACTGCTTTCCTCCTCTTTATGCAAGCCTACTGATGTACAAGAATTACTTCAATTCTATCTACTTTACTTTCCAAGAAAATTGAGATGTAATAAGAATCATAAGATACTGAGAAAAATATAACTGATAATGAAGGTGTTACATGTAACAAAATACAGTAACTTGGAATATAGAGTCGAAATGGTTCTGAAGAGACTTTACAAGTTAATAATCCTGCCAACATATCTATCTATTCATACTAAGTTATTGTTATTGACAAAAACTTAGAAGGTTCTGTGAGAAATGCTTACCTTCCTGGTTAGTACCATTGTTATAAAAACCGGATCGATCTGGCCGGGTCGACCTGAAAACCGGTGAACCGGTCATGTAACCGGTCCGGTTTTCATATTGGACCGGCCATGTTACAGAACCGGTGTGACTCGGTGCGACCCGGCCGGTTTTCGTAAAAACCGGTGACCCGGTCGGTTTAACCGGTGACCCGGCCCGGTCTATTAAAAAAAAATGAATTTATTTTCGTAAATTAATGTCTTCTTTTTTTTTTTACTCCCAAACACAAATTATTTGTTTTCTTTTTAAATATTTGAGTGATTTGTAGCTTATTAACTTACATGGACTAGGTATCTACAACACTAATATTATCTTGATTACGTAATATGCAGAGAATTTTGATTTGATTTATAGTTAGAGATATCGTTTAATGAACCTGATACACTAGTATCACAAATATTATATGTTTGATTGATCTTTTGTTGGACAATGATGTGTAATTTATTATTTTCATATTAAAATATTTGAAATTGGTATATTTTTTTACAAGTATTTAAGAATATTATAGTTTTTTTAATATAAATTATAGATTTACATATATTTACCGGGTCATGCGGTTGAACCAGTAACCCACTGGTAGAACCAGTGACCCAATAATTCAGTACCTCGACCGGATCAATAACCGGGCCGAGTTTAATAATATTGGTTAGTACACACTATGTTCTTACAAAGTTGTAATTAGTCTCATTTATAATTTGTTTTCTCAGTAACTGAATAGAGTATTAACTATTTTTGGGTTGTTTCTTTACAAGATATTGATGAGTGTTCCAATCCAAGTCTAAATGACTGTTCAGACATTTGCATTAACGTACTTGGGAGTTATAAATGTTCATGTTCCAAGAGCAAAAGTTACCCGAGAGATGGCAGAAAAGGTGGAAGTGGTTGTGCCTCTGATCTACAACGTGAGGTTAATGACATTGAGATAGGTAAGTATTATTTGTTACGTTTACGTAATAGCATTCAATGAGTGAAAATTAATAAGACAAAAACAAAGGAAAAGGAAGGCATGCAAAAAAATGCAGATTTTTGCTCCAGTATTTTCAAGATCGTTGTCCTGTGTTTCCGCTGACTTTCTTCTCTAGTATTCTTGCTTTGTCTATCACTTCTAGTCTATCGCTATGGCTTTTTTACATACTTTTTAGCCTACATTTTGACGTTTTACAACTATATATATGTCAGTAGATATTATTTAGAGATATTACATTTTGACGTAATAGAAGTAACATTTGTTTGCAAGTGTATGGTATGAAGTGTAATTTCAAGAGACTATTCATCTTTAAAATAAAGTAAAAGAAAGACAACTGTGATGACACATTTGCAAAACCATAGTATAAAATCCCTAAACTAAGTATTTAGAAAATTGCATGTAATTAAGTAATTAATTATGCATTATTGGATTAAATTAAGTAAAAGGCCTAAATAAAAGAATTAAAACTATTTTGGGTTAAAAAGGTGCAGTTAGTGAGATTTTTAGGATAAAAATATGTGTAGGCAAAATTACTCAGAATGTAAAAATAAAGTTAGAAATATAATTGTAAAAATATATTAGACGAGGTAACTAGATAAATAAGCCTTTATCTTTATCCAGTTGAAATAAGTTAAGTGTTAAAACACAAGGAACCCCCCTTCTTCTACAGGGAGAGAGAGAGGAAGAGAGAACCATTTTCAAAACCTCAAAATCCTAACTTCTCTATTTCTCAAGGAAATTCATCTGTTCAAAAGCCAAAAATGTAAAAAATTCTTTCCTCATCACAAATCCTATCTTAGTTTTGAGTAGGAAGCCTTGTGGAGAGAGATCCTCCCTATAGATTTCGAGTTTCTTGGAGATTGGTGGAGTTTGAGGGCATTTCACACCATGGGAGCTTAGAAAACACTCATCCCTTGGTTGTGTGTCATTTTGGGATAAGTTTTCACTCCTTAAAATAGTTTCCATGGAAATCTCAAAAACGTAGAAGATCATGAATAGTACCCTGCGAATTTTGTAGTGTCGGGAGAGATTTTGATGTTGTCTCATTGACTTGTATGTTGTAAAGTTGAGCACAATGATCCATTGAGAGAGAATCTTCCATTGGGTAGCTCATTGGACCAAGACTAGTTTCTTGAAAAATCTACAAAGAGGGTAAGTTGAGTTAACGTTGAATTTATGAATAATTAAGAATATTTGAGTTAATTGTCTAGCAACGGGCTTAGTTTTATGTGTTAATTTAGTTAATAACTCCATTTCCACTTTGGTCATAGATTGCCTTGGTGTGAAAATAGCGATTCCTAGTGTTTGAGCTAAAGGAAGCTTGCAAAGGAGAGAAAGCATCAACAAGTAAACTTTTGGATCTTAGAGGTTCATCCCTCTTGTTATTCCACCGTTGCTTTTATGAAAATAATGGTTATTGATTGGATGATTGAGTGGTAATGTTAGTATTATGATATGTTTGCATTGATATAGTATTGTTGTATCATTGGAGAAAGGGCCAACGGACAAGCATTAAGGGCAAGGTTGTATGCTTGGTGGAAAGGACTAAGATGCCATTGAAGCTTATGTGATGATTTGATTATTTAATTCTTTGGCCATTTGAATGCATAAGTATGCTGCAGTTAAATCATTACTGTTATTGTCTATGGATATATAATATAATTCATGCAATGTGTATACTAATCTTTCATACAGGAAGTGAACTCTAGGATTGGAGGAATTCTCTAAGAACCCTGGGTTTATTGAGTTATCTCACCCCATTTAGGGACTGCTATTTCAGGTATTATCATGGATGATGCAAGTCGGGCACGAGGCAAGAGGTATGAGTAGATTGCCATACGATAACATGTGATATGATTGTTTTGAAGTGCCTCACATGTATCTACATTTGATTGCATCTCATATTTTGGTAGAAATTTATGTATCGGATGCGTATAGTTGATAATGTTGAATGTATATGTCATTTGTAACATCCTAGTTAGATGTATATTTGAGACCATATTATGTATATTTTGGGACTTAGCCCATGATCATGGTGATGTTGAATGTCTAGTGATGTATATTGATAATAACTTTGATCATGTGATGTAATAGCTAAGTTCTTCATTTGGATGATTGTAACTGGTATAGTGAATATGATGTAATTATAGGCTAATGTATGATGAAAGGGCTTTCAAGCCTATTTAGACATCATGTGAGCCTTGAAATGACAAAAAATCATGTATTGAAGTTGTTGTACAATGTCCATTAGGTGAAAGTAGGGTTGTGCATGGGTCAGGTCGGGTCAGATTTTTGTGCCGACTCGACCCAACTTGGTTTTTATAGGTCAAGTATTTTGACCCGACCCACTTTAATTTGATACAAGTCAGGTCTGAATTGGTTTGAATTTTTTTGAACTAGTTCAGAACCGGGTCGGATCTGACCTGATTTGGTTTCTGAAGAGGGTCTGACTTGATTTCTGAAGTGGGTTAAATCTGACCTGACCCGTTTTTGACTTGGTTTCATCACAAAATTATTTTTTCGTTGGAATACTTTTTGTCGAAAAGCGACGAAATTTTTTCTCTGATGAAAATTTTTACTAAAATAAATTTTCTATCAAAATTTAGTTTCCATCAAAAGTTTTGACGAAAATGATTTCCTCCATCAAATGTTTTAAACGAAAAAAGAATTCAATCAAAAATTTTGATGGAATATTTTTCATTCAAAATTTCGATGGGAATGTGTTCTGACGAAAATTTCGACGGAAATTGTTTTGAGGAAATGTTTCATTCGAAACTTTCGACGAAATTTAGAAGCTCTAAAGAATTTTTTACAGAATATTTTTTTCGTCAAAATTTTTTATCAAAATATTTTTTGTCAAAATTTTTTACGAAAATTTTTGACAGAAATGTGTTCCGTTGAAAATTTTGATTGAAATATATTTTATCAAAAAACTTGACGAAAATATTTAGTCGAAAATTTTCGATAGGAATGTGTTTCGCTAAAAATTTTGACAAATTTTTTTTTTGTCAAAAAGTTTAACGAAAATGTTTTGGTCGAAAACTTTCGCCGAAATTTGAATTCTGTAAAGAATTTTGATGAAATTTTTTTTCTTTCAAAAAATTTCTATGGAAATGTGTTTCGTCGAAATTTTTGATGAATATGTTTTTTTGTGAAATATTTTGACCAAATTTAGATTCCGTAAAAAACAATTCCTTCAAATTTTTGTAAAATAATGTTTTGTCACAAATTTTGAGGAAAATATTTTTCGTCAAAAATTTTTGCGAAAATTTTTTATGGAAATATTTTCCGTAAAAATTTTTGACGTAATTATTTTACGGTAAAACTTTTCTTTTAATGTAATTGTGATTTTTTCTTTCTTTTTTTTCACATAATGGGTATGGGTCAATGGGTCTTATTAAAACAAGTCAGGTCTAAAACTGATCCAAATAAAAGTGGGTCAGTATTTAAACCAGTTAAAAAAAAAGATATTTATGGGTCAGGTCAAGGTCAGATCAATGGCATGGCAAGTGAACCAGTTTTCTTGCACACCCCTAGGTGAAAGTAAACCTTTGGCGTTGAGAATCAATCTAAATATAAGGATACCTTATCTTTTTGTCCATTTTTCATATAATATATGATAGATTTGGATCCTTTGGCCATCTTGGAAGTTATAGATGTTTTTCATAGCTTTCCAACGAGATCAAGATTGTGTCAATTGGATAAGTACAACTTAAGTTATGGGTGAAATACTAAAGGAAAGTGTAAACTCCAGACCCGTGACGCTGTTGGCGCCACCAAACAGTGGGCTGGCACCGGCGACACAACAAGATAGTAGGAAACCCATTTTCTAGCGCTACCTGTGCCGAGCTTTATGAAATTCAGCATTATTTTCTTCAAAAATTCATAACTTGAGCTACGATACTTCAAATTGAGCGCGGATTGAACCCACACATAGCTAACGAAGAGATCTATAATATACTGGGAGATGAGGATTGACGAGTAGATTTGATTTGACAAATACTCTAATGTAGCATTGTCTGTCTGTCATTGTTGTTCAGATTATTACTGTAAAGAACCAATTCAACCTAAAAGCTTAAGCTGCTGAGTGAGGTTAAATTAATGGTTTTATATATCTCAACACGCCCCCTCACACGAGAGCCCACTGAGATTGAAGGGTGGACAATGCACAGACCCATCTACCTGTGCGAACAAAGAAATTCCACTTGAAAGAAAGTGGGCGGCGGCGAGGATCGAACCCGGGACACGAGGCTCTGATACCATGTAAAGAACTAATTCAACTCAAAAGCTTAAGCAGTTAGATAAGGTTAAATTAATGATTTTATATATCTCAACAATTACTATCGCTAGTAATTACTATTGCTAGTGCATTCACCTTATTGGAAAGGCACATGACGAACCAAACCAATGGTTGTTTGTACTGAAGTAATAGTGAAAACATAATATTATGTTCACCCCTGTGCCCTGAGAAGGTAAACTTAATATTATGTTTTTATTGTTAATTCACACGAGCTTTTGGCCTTTAGCTACTATATAATTCACGATTATTGGATTGGATGATTATTCGTAACAAATCAAGATTGTCAATAATTCAAACAATAACAAAAATGATTTACCTTGTTTTGAAGAAAAACCAAAGTTTATGATTTGAAAACAAGCATAAAATAATGCTAAAACTATGTTCCTAAAAAACTATTGCTAAAATTACAACATTAGAATTATCATTTTTCATTAAAAAAACATTGTCAACTACTGAATCACGAAAACATCTTTCAATTTCGACTACATTTTTTCCTTTATAGGAAGACATTTTTTTTAGTTATAATAGCAAGAAGATAACTACAAAAGAATCGAACTATTGTATTCAAAAGAAGAAACTGATAAGACTCATATTGGTGGAAATTAAACCAAGAAAAATATTGTACAAACAGGTCAAATCACATAAGTTGCTATTGGATTTTAAGAAGAAGAAAAAAAGGTGTTAATAATGTAGGCTAAATTTTAGTACTTTATCCACGTATTTAAATTCTGATGGAGTTTACCAAATAAATAAATAAATTCTGATGGACCAATTTAGATGGACAGGTAAAAGGCAACAGAAGTGAAGAATGAACGAATGAAGCAGAAGTAATTTTGGGTGCAGGAGGCCAGCGTTTGTGTTCTGCTGATTTGATCTTTGTTATCAAGTTTTTAATATTCTTTCTCTAAATGACCCGGGCTCGGATTAATAAGGAGGGTCTCATCTTCACTCTTACTAGACCAATAAGACAGGCCTGAGGCCTGAATCCTTGTTTACGGGCCCAAAATACTTTATAGACTCCTCAAACCGTGTGGAAAGTTATCCGAAGTCAAAGCTTGAGGTTTGACTTATTTATTTAAAGTGAGGAATGTATTTAAAAAAATATGAAATTATAATTGTCGATTAAAATATTAATGTTTGAAATTATTAAAAATTAGATATACATATATAATAAAGCACGAAGTTGTTAAAATTTATTCTATTAACTTTTTTTCTTTATTCTATTTATTGAGGAACGATTCGTTTATAAACTTTTTTGATAAATTTTTACAAATTAAACTATTTTCTCCCGGGAGAACATAGTGAAACTAGTGTTTTTCCGGGAGAAGATAATATAGTTTATAAACAAAAAAATTTATAAATATAACCTGTTACCTATTTATTATATTAGTCTTATTTTCAACCGAGCTACACTTATTATATAACATTTCTTTTTATTTAACATCTATGCGACTATGTTGGTTTCTTCATTTGCCATGGACATATTTAGAGTGTGTTTAGTTTCTATCTTATTTTTATTTTTAGTTAATATATTTTACTAATAATTATTAAATATCACCTTATTTTTAATCTATTTCCTATTTTCAAGAATTTGAAAAATAAATGGTAAAATTACCATGGTAAATTCTTAAAAAAAAGAAAGAAACAAGTTGATAATTTTATTATTAGGGATAAATAAAAATCATGTTGCAGAGAAAAGATTGTTGTCATGCAACCACTGCCGACAATACAAAATGATTAAATATAGTGTCTCTTCTATTTTCTTTATTATTATTTAACTTGTCATTTCTTTTGTAAGCCCTTATAATTATTATAAAAACATATTGATAAAAAATAAACCAAACATGCCCTTAATTATTTCTACTTATTTTAAAATTATCTTAGTTTTATTTTTATCACACGAGTAAAACCAAATAGTCCTGGTCTATCAAAAAAAAAAAAAACAGATAGTCCTGAACCAATGAGCTGACACTCGAATGCTCACTCTACAGATTTTTATATAAAATTTGATTTATCAAATTTTTTTTTTTGGTAAGCGATTTATCAATTTAACTACGACTTATAATTTGACTTTTTTTAGTCTTTTTGCGCTATTATAGGGAAGATCAATAGTATAAAAATAAATATTTGCAACAATTTTTAAATCGGAAATGTTTATAATTAATATGTGTATTTAAGCATTTTTTTAAAACATGTAAAAACTTAATTTGGTATTCATAAATGAGTCACTGCCACTCAAAGAAAATATCAGTTTATGTAAAATATATGCAAAACAGTGAAACACACACCAATTACATTATTCGTGTGTTCTAAAACCTTCAAATTTACTATTATTTTTTAAAATGAATTTTAACATTATAAATGATCTTAATTTTAAATTTAAGATTTTAAGTTCTATTTTTATTAGTATTTCTTATGATTGAAACTTTTTATTGAGGCTTATATGATAGCCTAATATTAGAATAAGATAAATTTTTCCAAACATTTTCCTAAAAAAACTGACATGTCAATTCAATTAACTCACTAGAATAATTTCATAAAAACATCGATTTAAAGAAATAAAATTATTTTAGTTAAAAAACCATGTTTCTTTTATAATATAAGTGATGTTGCACCGACACGACATGCCGATACGTTAATTTTAAAAAATATAATATTTTAACTTTTAATATATTAGAACACGTTTTGATATTAAATAATATTTATAATATATATAATATAATTTATATTTAATACATATAACAGCTCATAATAATTCATATAATTAATTAAATATTCAAATTTTATAACATAAATATAAATAAAAATAATTATTTGTATCTTATTAATTTTTTATATCAAATTTTATAACAAGAAAAAAATTAATTTATTAATTACTTTTTTATATTTAATTAATAAAATAAGATTTAGTCCTAAAAAAAATTAGTCAGAATATCGACTGAGTGTGAAAAATAATTGATTGTGTGTGAAAAAAGTATATCAAAATGGTGAGTGAATTCTCTTGTGTGAAAAAGTTAAAAAGTTATTATGTGGTCATGTTATTTGATCACAACCACTCATTGATGATGAAATAAGAGAAAAAAAAATATATAATTTTGAAATGAGTAATTGTGATCAAATAACATGACCACTTTTTCACTCCCGTCAAAATGTGTTAGTGATCGTGTATCCAAAATATTGATCGCAGTGAGCCACACAGACACGCAATTTTTGAAAAAAATTGAGTGTCCGTGCTACCTGAACAAATCACACTGTCTACCCTCTGTCAATGGTAATGAATATTGATCGCAGTGAGCCACACAGACACCATTTTTGAAAAAAATTGAGTGTCCGTGCTACCTGAACAAATCACACTGTCTACCCTCTGTCAATGGTAATGGGTTTCAAATGTCACGTAAAACTTTATGTCGTCAAGTTCTCTGTCAAGTCAAGTGGGAATGCTCAGACACATAGCAGTAGATACTGGGAAATTTCTATTGTGCATCGGATGCACCTTTTATGAGAGCTGTTGGGAACATTTGAAAAATGTAGAAGCGTAAAAAAAAAATTTGAAATCTTTTCCCATCACAGGTTGGTTGGCTTGAGAGAAAACTTCAGTTGCATTTCAAAAAAACATCACGGCTGTATTTGGAGAAGAGGGAAAGAACACTTTCTTATCACCATTCTGCAACTCTACCGTACCACCTTAGGACCGTTGGGTTTGCTCTTTTACTAAAGCTCAAATGAGTTATTAGTACGAGAAGAGCCCAAGGAACCTAGAGTCCAATGAACTAGGATTTCTTGGAACCCATATAAATAGTACCTCTTAAGTCATCAGCTGTAGAGGTCTCTTTTGTGAGAAAGAGGTAAGCTCAGAATCTAATCAGTGCCCACACACTTCCCCTTCCTCCTCGAGATATAGTTTGGAAGATCTGCCACAGTCCTCCTTCAAGGAGGTTGTTCGTGCTGCGGCGCTGAGGTGAGCTGTTCGTGAAGAAGAATCCTGCAAGGGAAGATTCTACACGAGACCTGCGCACCGAGAGGTAATTGTGAAACAAGGATGATTCGGTAAGCATACCAATGTACTAGGTCATAAACCGCTTCCACATAAATCTAAGATTTCCTACAAGCACAACAGGTCAACAACGTGTGGCTCCATCAGCATTTCCTTCCCATTTGACACGGCGGAGGTTTTTTTTTTTCCCTGGACAACCTTGAGTTTCTTTTATAATAAATTTTGTTTAATGAAATTTTAAATATTTCAGCAAAATAACTAAAACATAATAAGATTTCATTGCTATAAAGTAATTAAAAATTTATTTTGTCATTTATGATGCTTTTCTAAAATATAAACAAATCAAATTAATTATGAAATAAAATCACATTCTTTTTAATTATGAAATTGATTATTCGAATAACCTGAGTGAAAAGAAAATATTTTATAAAAAGTAAATATTAAACATTTTATTTTAAAATTTTTACTTAATTTATCAATATTGTCTCAAATAAAATAAAATAAAGTCTCTTAACATGTTAAATAAATATAACGATTTATATGTATATAAATAATACAATCAGAAACAAATAAATAAAATAAAATTATAAATTTATTAAAATTTAAATATGAATCACTTTATGATCTATTTTATAAGATTATAAATATGTTTGAATTGATTTATTTAACAATAAAAAAATGTAAACACTTATTATCTTTTAAGTGTTAGGTGTTAGGTAAGTGTACACTGGTACGAGTCTATTTGTGCTATCTATTTGTGCTACACAACGATGATTAATTAAATAATTATTTATTTTCTTAGACATCAATAATATAATTAACTTCATCGTGAATATTCCACAAGTGAAAAGAACAACAAATACACTAATTGAAGTAACACATAAAATTTATGTGAAAAGTCCAATTGAGAAAAACATGAACAAGATTAAAGAATATTTTTACTACATGGAAGAAATTAGACATTTTTTCTAAAATATAAGGAGAGATGAATATCATTCTCTCTTATACTAGGAAAATAGATCTCACTTAAAATAATACTAAAAAAACAAAAAACAAAACTTGGTATTTTTCACTCTAGGTGAAATACTAACAGAATTCTTTGACTTGGGGGAATTGGGATGCAAGAAACCATGGTCATTGCTGCCTGTGTTTATACGCAAATTTCTCCGCGAATCCTCATCCGCGTTCGTTCATCTTTCCGCAATAAGAAGAGTGCAACATGTGCAACACCCAAAGTGGCTTTGAAAGGTCACCGACCTCGTCATTAAGGGTGCGTTTGTATTGGCTTTTTAAGAAAATTATTTTTATCACTTTTTTATTTTAAAAGTACTTTTTATAAAAGTTACAGCTATTTAGATTTTTAAAAAAATATTTGATTTTTGAAAAAAATATTTAGCTTTTGACTTCTGTTTTTTTTTAAAGTTAAAATTTTTAGCTTCCCAAAAATATAAATTTTTGACTTTTTTATGACTTCTGCTTTTTTTAAAAGCTGGCATCCAAATAGACTTTTTTTGAGAAGTGCTTTTTTTTCTTAAAAAAAAAACAGCTTTTGAAGAAAAAAAAGTCAATCCAAACGGGCTCTAAGTAATTAAACAATTATAGACTTGAAAAGCTAATAATTGAAATAATATCAAATATGTATTAAATTGTTACCAACAAAATAAATAAAAATAAAAATTTAGCTTTATTAATAAAGCCTGGCCTCAAATGGCTCAAATGGCTCTATTGAGAAAGCATATATTGAGAAAGTTTGACATCTTGCACAGAATATTTTTTTTTTCAAATAATTCTTCTGATGAATTCAAATACTTCAAGATTTAGATAGATAACACAAGACAACCTTAAAAATAATTACTCATTAACGCTAGAGAGGGTTCACTAATAAACATGACCTATTCTTTAGGAAAGTTGAAATTCAAATAACTACCCATGCTTAAACAACCAAATAATTCATAAAATAATAAAAATAAAAAATCGTAACATTCTCTACCCCTAAAAATTGTCCTCAAAAGTAAATTCAACATTCAATAATTAAATCATTTTCAATACTTGCCTCTCCATCACTGCTTTGATCGAAAATAACTTCTTACAACAATAACCAGGAGCAAAAACCTCGTTGTAGCGAAAATAAAGCCCCTTCTATCGCCTATCAGAAATTTATTCTGCTCGTAGTGAGTAGGGGTGAAACAGGGCCGGGCGGCCTACAGGGGACTACGGCTCGGCCTACATCAGGCTAGACCTGACTTAGTATATTTTGTATAATAGGCCGGGCTCGAACCTTAAAAAAGCCTGTTTAATAAAAAAGCCGGGCCTATAAGCCTACAGGCCGGCCTATATTGTACTATTTATTTTAAATAAAAAAAATATAGTAAGTATGCCTTGAAGAAAAAAAAGATATAAATTTAATCAATTGCAATTATTTATAACTTAATTATATTCGATTATATTTTAATAGAAATCTTACTTTATTTCTTATATAGGAGGAACTAACATCTCAAAATATTAGATTGTGTATATGAATATATTAAAAGATTTTTGGGAGAGATTATTCTTATTCTTACTACAAGCATCATGATGTGTTTGTTGTATTCATGTAGTTATTTTAATTTACACAGTATGGATTTGTTTGTTGGATCTGATGAAATATATGTTATTTAGTTTGAGCATTTTGCTTTTGAAAATGACTTAAATGCATATTGTATGAGTTCTGTTATGATTCATGATTCTGTTTGGACGTTGAAATTATGATTTTTGGTGTAGCAACATAATTTGAGTACTTTGTAAAGTTGATTCATGGTTGTGCTTGGAAGTTAAAAATTAACAGGCTAAAGGGTCAAGCCAGGCTATTTGTTTTTTTATAAACGAGTCAAACCAGGCTAACAGTTAGACTCATACTAGGCTTGGGCCAGGCCAAATTGAAATTTTTTGACGTAGGCTTAGACTTTTCGGAGAAAAGCTTGGCCCAGCCCAGCCCACTTTCATCCCTAGTAGTGAGTACCAAACAACAAGGTGTAAACGTGTCATACCATTATTTGCTCTGGCTTCAACAAAAGTGCCATGAGCGGGAAGTAATCGTGCGGCTTCATTACGCGCATTCTTTGCTGCCATGTGCAATGGAGTTTCTCCGTACATATTCTTGGCATCCACCTCAACACTATCTGGTCCTTGCCAATCAAGAAGAAACTTAACTATCTCAGCCCTATTTTGACCAGCAGGAACATAAACTGGTGTTTGTGCCATCTGTGACAGCATTCTCTCAAATCGTGAAACATCCAGTTTCACCACTTTTGGAGTGTAACCACATGCGACCCCAATCCATTATGTGTTCGGTTTTGATCATTGTTAAAATTGCTCGCTGAATGATCTCTTCTTTGTCGTGTTAGCATAACCACCAAGACATCCAACCGGTTGGAGAGTTGGGTAAGCATCTCCTTGAATTGTTCCGCCAAAGACAGAACCGCGTCTTCTAATCTTTCCGACTATTTCTCCATGCGTGGTGTTTGTGTCTGGCTCTGATACAAATTGTTACGAACAAAATAAATAAAAATGACAATTTGGCTTTATTGAGGAAGTCTGACCTCAAATGATTTTACTGAGGAAGCCTAACATTTTTTCCAAATAATTCTTCTTATGGTCTTTATTTAAATACTTCAAGGTTTAAATAGATAATACAAGAAAACCTTAAAAATAACTACCCATTAATACTAGATAGGCTCCACTAATTACTGTGACCTATCCTTTAGGAAAGTTGAAATTCAAATAACTACCCACTACTTAAACAACCCAATAATTCAAAAAATAATAAAAATAAAAACCGTAAGGTTTTTCTATAAGAACCTTAGGATGCACCACTTTCAAAGTTAGCTCAAAAGGTGGGAGTGCACAAGGTCTTATAAACCCCACATTAGTTGCCCATACAACCAATGTGGGACTTCAAGTTCCATACCTTGTAAATGGGATCGTAACATTCCACCACGCTCCACAACCCCGGCACCAACGCAGGCTGGCTTTTGCACTAGCCTTTTAGTAGCCCCGGACGAACACTACAATGCCAATGTCACCACTCACGCCACTCGATTGCAACCAGAGACATAATGGAAGGCTTTGATACCCATTTAATAAGAACCTTGGGATACACCACCCTAAAAGCTAACTCAAATGGTGAAAGTGTCCAAGACCGTATAAACCTCATATTAGTTGCTCATATAACCAATGTGAAACTTTAAATCTCATACCTTGCAAATAAAATCGTAACATAAATACTTGTCAATTTAGTTCCTTTACAATCAGAAGAAATAAAATAAATATCATCTTAATTATATGGCCCAAAAGCTTGGGATTTATATATATATATATATATATATATATATATATATATATATATATATATATATATATATATATATATATATATATATATATATTAAAGACTTCTCATGTTACATGAGAAGAATTTCTTTTACTGAACACACAATAAATATATGAGTCATACTAAACTTTTTTTTTGCTTCCTCTTTATAATGGGACCCATATTTTTGTGTTGTGTATAGGAGAAAATATATATTTTTTGGATACATTGATGAAAATTGAACACACAACTTAATACAAATTATCTAAATTCCTTACTACTAGACCAATCCTAATGACTTGAGAACATATTCTTCTCATGTTATGTGAGAAGTCTTTAACCCTATCTCTCTCTCTCTCTCTGTGTGTGTGTGTGTGTGTGTGTGTGTGTGTGTGTGTGTGTGTGTGTGTGTGTGTGTGTGTGTGTGTGTGTGTGTGTGTGTGTGTGTGTGTGTGTGTGTGTGTGTGTGTGTGTGTGTGTGTGTGTGTGTGTGTGCAAACAGAAACAGGTAGTACATAATTATAAATTCCTGCAAAAAAAAAAAATTATGTATTACGTGTAGAATATTAAAGTTTTTTTGGTAGCTCTTATAACTATATGCTACCCATAATATATAGTTATTTTTTGTTGCAAGAATTTCTGCAACATTAGAAAAAAAGGGCCCATGTATATATATAGACAACTTTTCTCTCCTACACAAATAAAAAGATGGATCCCTCGAATTTCTTTTTCTTTTATATTTTTTAACAAGTAGTAGGGCCCACATATGTGTCTCTATGACATGAGACAACTTGTTTCCTTTAACATGAGATTAATAACGGCTTATATATATATATATATATATATATATATATATATATATATATAGACAGGATCTTTAGTGGCGGACCTAGAAAAAAGAATTCATGTCCGCACATTTAGTGGCGGGGGTGCTGCCCCCGAAATTTTTTTTGATATAACTTTTATATGGAAGAGTTGACTTATTAATGTAGGAAAAACATATAAGGTGAATAGCAATTCTAGACTGATAAAAACATAAACTAGTAAAAGATGATGTATAAATTAAGGAAAAAATGTGTGTCATTTTAAAGGATGTAAAATTGTGTCATTTTAAGTGAGAGAAAGAGATAGATCATGGGGGAGAGAGTGGACAAAAAAAAAATAAAGGTATGAGTTTCACTTTTTTGTGAGAGTGAAATGGCACAAGTTATGCCATTCAAAAGGACAAACATTTTTCCCATAAATTAAAGGTTACTAGTGAAGCTATGTCTAATTATTATTGAGTTGAGTGATTGAACTGTGCAAACTCAGAAAATCAAGTCATCATATCTCTTCAGTTACTACATGAAAAATAGTAATCTGCCATAAGAATTGTTAACATTTAATTTCAACACAAAAAAGGTATTTAACATCTGTATTGCAAAATTAACAATGACTAATATAAATATTGCACAAGAGACAGATAAGGACGTATAACAAAAAAAAAAAACCTAAAATCTAAATTTCATGTCCGCAAGTGCGGACATGTGCCCAATCGTGGGTCCACCGCTGTATATATATAGTCATTTTAGATAATGTTATCTATAGCTATCATTTTTAATTAAGTATGACCGGTCATACTTAGTTATAACAATAAAGTTGTTCTCTTTTTCTCTCTCCTCATACACCGTCGGCTGACATGGCGGGGAGAGAGAATATAATTTTTATGTATGATCAGTCATACTTAGTTAAAAAAAGTACTTGTAGTCTGTAGCCTGTCTGTAGAAATGTTTTGCCATATATATATATATATATATATATATATATATATATATATATATATATATATATATATATATATATATAGGATTTTATTAATCTCCTTCCACATAAGATAGTTATCTTGTTAAGGTATCAACACACAGATGCAAGAGACAACCAAACGAATAATCTACGAAAGTTTTTCTTTATTATCAAACTCTCTTTTCTTGCTCTGTACTTTCTATGACGATTACATCTCCTTATATGGTAGCTTGCTAAAAATAACTTAAACACCTATTAAAAGCTATTAAACGCAATAAAACATAAACCGTAGAAAACTTACAGCCATTTAACAAATATCAAAACCAAACCCCCATAACACTTAACCAACATTAATTCCTAAACATAAAACTTCTAGAGACCCATTAATCTAAAAACCGTACATTTAAGTTTATCTAATAACACTCCTCCATAAACTTAAATGCTTCTTCCATCTTTCATCCCAAGCATCTTCTTGCAATTGTTGAGCAGCAACGTCGGCAGTGGCTTTGTGAAAATGTCCCCGACTTGCTCTTGACTGGTCACGTGTGTTAACTCCACATTTCCTTCCTTTACTTGATCCCGGATGAAGTGAAATCGGACGTCAATATGCTTGCTTCTCTCATGATTCACCGGGTTCTTGGCTAACTCTATAGCCGACTTGTTATCAACTCGAATCTCGGTTGGGCCGACTTGTTTTTCCTCCAACTTGCTTAGTAAATTCCTAAGCCATACTGCATGACAAACACACCAAGATGCTGCTACATATTCAGCTTCACAGGTAGACAAGGTTACAATGGGTTGCTTCTTCGAAATCCAAGTGAATGCCGTGTTGCCCATGAAAAACACATAACCAGCCGTGCTCTTTCGATCATCTACGTCTCCACACCAATCACTGTCAGAGTATCCAATCAACTTGTGTTTTGCTGAACTCGGGTAGTGTAACCCGTGTGAAATTGTACCTTGAACATACCTCAAAATTCTCTTTACCGCCTTCCAATGTGTGTATCTTGGCTCCTCCATGAACCGACTTACTACGCCGACACTCAACGAGATATCCGGCCTCGTGCATGTGAGATAGCGTAGGCTTCCCACCAAGCTTCTGTATTTGCTTGCATCAACTAGATCTCCACCATCATACTTTGAGAGTTTTGAACCGGGTTCCATAGGAGTTGAAACCGGCTTGCAATCTGCCATCTTAAATCTTTTGAGAATCTCCTTTGCATATGCCTCTTGAGAGACAAAGATACCCGAGTTGTCTTGTCTGACTTCCAGACCAAGAAAATATTTCATCAGACCAAGATCTGTCATTTCGAATTCTCTTGTCATTGTGCTCTTGAACTCTTGTATCATCTTGGCATTGTTTCCCATAAAAATGAGATCGTCAACATAAAGAGCTACAATTAACAAGTCTCCTCTATTTTTCTTAACATAAACAACATGTTCATATGGACATTGTTCAAGTCCATTCTCCTTGAAATATTTGTCAATACGAGCATTCCATGCCCGTGGTGCTTGCTTCAACCCGTAAAGTGCTTTCTTCAATCTCAGCACCTTCTTCTCTTCTTCTGCCTTCATGTAGCCCGGCGGTTGTTCCACATAGACTTCTTCTTCAAGAACACCATTCAGAAATGCCGACTTTACATCCATTTGATGTATTGGCCACCTGTATTGAGCAGCCTGTGAGATGAGTAGCCGAATTGTCTCCATCCTTGTAACAGGGGCAAACACCTCGTCATAGTCAATTCCAGCCTTCTGCTTATAACCTTTTGCAACTAGCCGAGCTTTATTTCGTTCTATCTCCCCTTTAGCATTCATCTTCTTCTTGAACACCCACTTCACTCCAATGGGCCGACTTCCGTTTGGTAGCTCGGCTAACTCCCATGTGTTATTTCGGTCAATGGCTTCTATCTCCTCATCCATGGCATCTTGCCATTTCTTATCTCGGATGGCTTCTTCAAAACTTATGTTTTCAGAGTCTGCAAGAAGACAAACAAGATGTACCTCACTTGTTGACTCATATATGTCCTGTATGCTCCGCATCCTGGGTTGTCGTACCTCGTCTTCATCATCAGAAACTTCAGGGCTTGCCGGGTTGATAATTTGTGTTGAGATTCTGCCTTCAAAATTCACCTCGGATGAATTGCTCCAGTCCCACTCATTTGCTTCATTAAACCTTACATCTCGGCTCACTACAACCTTCTCGTTGACGGGGTCAAACAGCTTATACCCCTTTGTTTTTTCATCATATCCCACAAAAACATATTTCCTGCTTTTGTCCTCGAGCTTAGTTCTGAGCTGGTCTGGTACGTGTGCATAGGCCACACTACCAAATACTCTAAGATGTTCCACTGATGGCTTTTGACCGCTCCAAGCTTCTTGTGGTGTTTTGTCATCTAAACTCGAATGTGGACATCGGTTCTGCACATACACAGCACACTGCACAGCTTCCGCCCAAAACTCCTTCGGCATCTTCTTGTTTTTGAGCATTGACCGAACCATGTCAAGAATAGTTCGGTTCTTCCTTTCAGCCACACCGTTCTGTTGTGGTGAGTATGGTGCTGTTAGAAACCTCCTTATCCCCTGTTCCTCACAAAATGTCAGAAATTCTGTCGAGGTATATTCCCCACCTCGGTCAGAACGCACCGATTTGATATAGCTTCCTGTTGCCTTCTCAATCATCACCTTGAACTTTTTGAACACATCAAACACCTCGGACTTCTCCTTCAGAAAATAGACCCAAGTTTTGCGTGAGAAATCATCAATAAAAGAGAGAAAATACTTCTTACCGCTAAAAGAACCCGGATTGATGGGTCCACACAAGTCGGTATGTATTAATTCCAGAGGTTGCTTAGCCCGAAACCTTGCCGTCTTCTGAAACGTAGTCCTGGCATGCTTGCCAAGTACACAACTCTCACAAAATTTTCCTTCAAAGTTTATGTCAGGTAACCCGTCCACCATCTTCTTCTTTGCCAACTCGGTTAGACCACCATAATGTAGGTGACCAAACCGGAGATGCCACAGTGACACCTTATCTTCTACCTCGGCTTGTAAACATTCAACCTGTACACATTTCAAATTCAGTTTATACATACGATTCTTACCCATTTGAACTCGGACTATCACCCGACCTCGCTCATCTTTCAAATACAATACCCGGTCTTTCATAATAACCGAGTAACCTTTCTCCATCAATTGACCCATGCTTAAAATATTGCTTTTTAGGTCGGGTACATAGTACACATCTCGAATTGAGCCAATTAACCCGTCCTTTTGTAAAAAACAGATCGTACCTCGGCCTTTTACCTCAACCTTCGAGGCATCCCCGAATGAAACATGTCCGGTTTCCACCTTTCTCATCTCCTTGAATAAGTGCTTATGTCCGCACATGTGGTTGCTCGCACCCGTGTCAAGATACCACTCCATGTCATCGTCTGACCTTCCTTCACTGTGTGTCATTAACAAGACACCATCCTTCATCTCGCCTTCTGTGGCTAGGTTAGATGTCTCCTCCACCCTTTTCTCTTCTCTGCATTCTCTTGCAAAATGTCCAACCTTGCCACAATTGTAACATTTGTCCGAGTTACAATCTTTTGAATAGTGACCATACTTGCCACACTTGTAGCATTCAATGTTTGAATAATGTGACCGACCTCCTCGACGACCCCATCCTCTTCCACGCCAGTTCTGTTGACTTGATTGTCCTACCTCATCATTACAACCTTCTTGACTTCGGCCTCGGCCCCTACCACCACGGCTAGTACCTCGTCCACCGCGGCCACGTCCTCTACCTCGAAAGTTTTGAGAATAGAGAACCTTCTCATCTTTAATTGTTGCTTTGGTCTGAAGCGCTTGTTCAAGAGTCTCCTCCTTCTTCTTCTTTCTTTGTTCATGCGCTTCAAGAGAACCCGCCAACTCATCAATAGTGAGTGTAGACAGATCCTTGGACTCCTCTATCGCACAAACCACGTTTTCGAACTGGTCTGTCAAAGATCTCAGGATTTTCTCCACCACTCTGGTGTCAGGTATAACTTCTCCATTCCGTTTCAACTGGTTCACAACTCCCTGAACCCGGGAAACGAACCCGGATACTCCTTCCGTGTCCTTCATCTTTATTCCCTCCAACTCGGCACGAAGGGTTTGAAGCCGGACTTGTTTAACCCGGTCAGCTCCTCTATAGACATTTGCCAAGGTGTCCCAGGCTGCCTTTGAGGTCTCACAATTTGCTATCTTCTCGAACCCGGATTCGTCCACAGCTCGGAAGAGCATGAATAACGCCAGCTTGTCCTTTGCACGCGTCTCTTTCAACGTTTTAGTTTGAGCCGCCGAATAGCCTCCAGTGTCCTGTGGTTCTACAAAACCTGCTTGAACATTCTCCCAAGCGTCCTGGGATCCGAGAAGAGCCTTCATCTGGATGCACCAATTCTCGTAGTTCTCCTTCGTCAACTTAGGTAGTGCCATATCACTCCCCCTTTCCATAGCTCTGATACCAATTTGTTAAGGTATCAACACACAGATGCAAGAGACAACCAAACGAATAATCTACGAAAGTTTTTCTTTATTATCAAACTCTCTTTTCTTGCTCTGTACTTTCTATGACGATTACATCTCCTTATATGGTAGCTTGCTAAAAATAACTTAAACACCTATTAAAAGCTATTAAACGCAATAAAACATAAACCGCAGAAAACTTACAGCCATTTAACAAATATCAAAACCAAACCCCCATAACACTTAACCAACATTAATTCCTAAACATAAAACTTCTAGAGACCCATTAATCTAAAAACCGTACATTTAAGTTTATCTAATAACATATCTTACGTGGTAGAGAGAAAATGGGTGGGTCCCACAATTACAAGAAAAAAGAAAAAGAAGAAAAAAGTGGAGTGCGAAAATCGAAGTGAGAAAAAATGAGATAAGTTACTAAAAGGAGAGTAATATTTCCCATATATATATATATATATATATGGCCACTGGAAGCTGAAAAACAAAGCCATGGCCGTGCACTCAAAGCAGCTGCAGCTGCTACTTGTTTTGATCCTTTTTGCAATAACTCGTTCCATGCCAAACCCGAACTGCCCCAAAAACTGTGGCTCCGTCACCATTCCCTTCCCATTTGGCACCACCGAGGAATGTTCCCTAGATAGCTCATTTCTCATCGCATGCAACCAAACCTCTTCACCACCCACACCTTTCTTGATAAACAGTGATATAACTGTGCTTAACATCTCACTCAACGGCGAACTTCGCACTTCATGGCCAGTAGCCAGCGAATGCTACACTGATGGTGGCACGCTTGTGAGTCAAACAGATTGGGACCGCAACCTGACTCATTTTCAGGTCTCATTAAGACGAAACAAGTTGACCGCTGTTGGTTGTGACACAGCTGGACTAGTGGTGGTAAATGATTACGATCAGGGAAAGAACTATACCACTGGATGTATCTCTCTGTGCAATAGGCTTGATGATATTGTAGCTAATGGTTCTTGCTCTGGCACTGGTTGTTGTGAGACTTCAATACCTGAAGGTCTATCGGGTTTTGCCTATTTTTCTGTTAGCTTGAATAACCACACCGAAGTGCTTGACTTCAATCCATGCGGTTATGCTTTTCTGGTGGAAGAAGGAGCCTACAGCTTCTTGTCCACAGACCTCGTCCACTTTGAGAAGACAACGTTTCCTGTTGTGTTGGATTGGGCAGTGGGGAACCAAACGTGCCAAGAAGCTCGGAAAAATGTTTCAAGTTATGCCTGTGTGTCACGGAACAGTGAATGTTTCAATGCAACGGAGGGACCTGGTACCTCTGCAACTGCTCTTATGGTTTTCGAGGAAACCCTTACCTCCCTCATGGTTGCCAAGGTATTATTTCTTAGTTCTTGTTGGGATTAGATTCTGCTTCATTTCTATAATTATAATAATAAAGTATAAAATATAATTAATTAAAAAATGCTTCAAAAAATTTTCTCTCAAATTTTAATTTAATTTAATAGATATTAATACTTACATTTTCTTATAATTTTATTTTGGAAGAATGATTTACTTTATAATTTTACGTTATAAAAACTAATTATTAATTACTCCACTATGGATGGTCAAAACAGAAATTATAACTGACAAATGATCTTTTAGATGTTAATGAATGCATGGAATCCAATCATGACTGCACTGCTGGGGCAAAATGCATAAACATTCATGGAAGCTACAAGTGTTCTTGTCCGGAAGGAACCGAAGGAGATGGGAAAACAAGATGCCTTCCCAAATCCAGGGGAGATAACATACTGAAAATTGCTTTAAGTGAGTATACGGTTTTGGCTTTTTGAGCCAGTCGAGACATATATTATCCGTTATATTTGTTTGGCAAATTATTTATTAATACAATGCGAGTGAAATGTGCATCACCTTTAAGTCGCATATTTGCACGACTTGACTATGTGAATATTGTTGATGGACTTTTCATTCCTAAACCATAACATTAGTCCATGTTACAAATTCCTATTGTAAATTTAAATTCATATGTTTCAACTTGTTTATGTTCAGTTGTGAGTATAAGCGTCATAGCACTACTCATGGGAAGCTTTTATGTGTATTGGGCATTGAAGAAGAGGAAGCTCATCAAACTTAAGGAACAATTTTTTCAACAAAATGGTGGCTTATTTTTCCAACAGCAGATAGCAAGGCATAGAGGGTCAACTGAAACAGCTAAAGTCTTCACTGAGAAGGAGTTAAGGGATGCCACCAACAACTTCGATGAAGGAAAGGTCTTAGGCCAAGGTGGCCAGGGAACAGTTTACAAAGGAATATTACATGATAACAGAACTGTAGCAATAAAAAAGTCCAAAATCAATGATCCAGACCAGATCCAGCAATTCATCAATGAAGTGATCGTTCTTTCCCAAATAAACCATAGGAATGTGGTAAAGCTCTTGGGCTGTTGTCTAGAGACACAAGTTCCCTTGCTTGTTTATGAATTCATCCCCAATGGTACTATCCATGAGCATCTTCATGATCAAAGCAATTCTACAAAACTTACATGGAAAACAAGATTGAGAATAGCAACAGAAGCTGCGGGGGCCCTGGCATACTTGCATTCTGCTACTTCTACACCAATCATACACAGAGATGTGAAAAGTACAAATATACTACTTGATCATAATCTAACTGCAAAGGTTTCTGATTTTGGAGCTTCAACAGTAATTCCTCTTGATAAAACTCAGTTAACCACTTTGGTTAAGGGGACTTTGGGTTATCTTGACCCAGAATACTTTCAGACAGGCCAGTTAACAGAGAAGAGTGATGTCTATAGCTTTGGGGTTTTCTTAGCAGAGCTAATCACGGCAAAGAAGGCACTCTGTTAGGGAGAGGAATCAGTGAAGGAGGAGAATTAGAGAGAGAGAGAAAATAGAAGAGAGAGAAGTTCTTGCAACTGAATCAAATGCCTTTTCTGCTTTTCCTCCATTACTATTTAAACATCAATTTTAAAAGTGTAGAATTAATAACAACCAATTAACTATGCAGGAACTAAAATAAGGTTCAGGCCTCCTATTACATAATACTAATATCCCACGATCACTACTTCACATTGTATTCCTAATTAGGCTGCCTCAGCTGATATACTGCTCCAAGTATATTGGGCGTTTGGGCTTACGCTTGGGCTTGGACATAACACACTCTCATTTGAAAGGCCAGAGACAGATAGAAACCTTGCAGTGTTCTTCCTCTCTTCAATGAAAGAGGGTCGGTTACTTAACATTGTGGACAACCATATAATAGATGAGGAGGCAAATGTTGAGCAACTAATGGAAGTTGCCAATATTGCAAAACGGTGTTTAAGGGTGAACGGAGAAGAAAGACCCACCATGAAAGAAGTGGCAATGGAACTTGAGGGGCTAAGAGTTATGGAGAAGCACCGGTGGGAAAGTGTCAATTTGTCTTCAGAAGAGACTGAGAACTTGCTCAAAGCAACACCAATATCTGTTTTCAATGTGGAAGATGGCGCTGGTGCAAGTGGCGTTAGTTCTGGCTTTGATAGCTTAAACCGGATTTCGATGTCATTGGGTGGTGGAAGATAATTAGCTTGTAGTAATTGACCTGTCTATCCTTACTCAGGACTAGATTATAATCTGTCTTGAAAATAATGGTTATGTAATTTTAATATGTTCTATTAGTCTGTTTAAGTTTGAATTCTTCCTTCTTCTTCTTCTCTTTGTTTATTTTAACTGTATTACATATTGGGGTTTTCTTTGAACCGGTGAGTCACTATTTTATACAAAAACTACCAAGTCTCACCGATTTATCACAAAAGAAAAAGAAAATAAAAAAATGATTTATTATGCAACTCGGACAGATTAAGTGACCGGTTCGTTGGCTCTCTATTTGAATTGGAAGGTCTAAGCTAATCTATATAAATTGATATTTTAATACTTTTTCTATATATATTTTTTTTACTTTTAATCCTAAAGACTCCTAATTTAATTTATAATATTTCTTTATAACTTTTATTAATCATAATAGCTATGGAAGATCTTGTTAACATTAATTTTTTGGACATACATATTATTCCTTTATTTTTTAGAATAAAATTATAGTTATTAAAATCAAGGTGAAAATTTGTGTTTAAAGTACTTTTTTTTTAAATATTATTGATTTAAGTAGAAATTTTATAGCAAATAAAGTAATAAACTGATTTATTGAAATTAAAAAATATATTTATAATTTAGAAGGGTACTACAATCATCTTCATTATTAGTTTCGTATCTTAATTATCATCATCCTGTGATAGGATAACATTACTATCCAAATGATACGATAGCATCATTAATGCAATCATATGCAGTCTAGCATTTATGTGACATTGGACTACCAATAAATATCAGCATATAATTTAAGGAAAAATATTTTCTCATATCGTAGGAGTGTTATTTTTTTATAAGTAATCTTTTGATTTTTGTATACTATTATTTTTTTATTTTTTTATTTTTTAATAGATGTGAACCCCATATAAGATATGTCTATAACTGAGAAAATTTTCTCTTATCGCATGATAAAATCGAAACTCATAATTTAAATACTATCGAACGAAAATTTTTGCTAAAAAGTAGATCATATGTTCAACACATTCTTCGCCACATATTTATAGATCAGTGTACTTGTTCTCATTTTGAGATATTAAAAGTTTACGTATTAGCTAAGAAACAATTTCATTAATTTGACTAACCCAAAAACAATTGTCTTGTACCAAACATGATATAAATGAAGCGTTATATTACTCTCATGTAATAGGAGATATATTATCTCATGTTGTAGATACAATTATATAGTGAGTTCCATTATTTATTAAAAAAAAAAAGCACAAAAATCGATGAGTATGTAAGAAATTATATTATCTCATGCAACATGAAAGTAACATAACCCATAAATAAAATATCAATTTCAGATGTCTATCTATCTTCAAGGATAACTCTTACCAAATACTATCATAAAAATATTTATCCCATTATTTTTCTATCCAGTCCACCTCCTAATATGATTAAAAATTAAATTAGACTATCCATTTTATTCTTGTAAAAAGAATATCTATGAGAGTATCTATTACTGTGCTCCAACTCACCTTTCTCATCTTATTGAGATGGAAAATTCATATTGATTAGAATAAATTAGCTTTTTAATTAAATTAGATTATAGTGAAAAAATTCGGATTAAAAAATATTAGTTTTTTTATCCAATTTCACAGTAAATTATTAATTTTAATTTATTATAATTCAAATATTAACTATATATTACATGTTCAAACCCTCAACTCCATTAGAATATGTAAAATTTAACTTAATTACATTGAATTCTTTTTATTTTAACTTAATCGGTTCATCTTTTATTTTAAATTTTCTAAATTTTCTTGTTTTATTCGTGATCGATCCGCTTCTCATCTATGTGTATTCGCTAATAGCTTTGAGCATAATATTGGTGAATATTATACATCAATATACAAATCTAGTCTTTAATATAAATATTTGTTTCCAACATTTTTTATTTCTCTGTTACCCATCTCTTTTTTGGAAATACAATGAAAACTAAAGCAACATCAAAAAAAGCCCTATACTGGGCACAATCTTGGGAGACTAACTCCCCTCAAGTCATTACGAAGCAATTCCAAACAAGCCGCTGGAGGGACATCCAGCACAATCAGTTGTCCATCCTGATGAGGTGCATGAGTAGCAAGCCAATTAGCAACAAAATTGCCTTCTCTATAAGTATGACTAAGCTGAATAATCCAGTCTCTTTGAAGCATGCTACGAGCTTGGATGATTAAAGCAGAAAGAGGATGACTTACGTCACACCCTTTTCTTATAAATTCTAAAGCCACCTTGGAGTCACCCTCCACAAAGACTCTCCTAAATCCCTTATGCCAAGCCAGATCCATACCTGTCAAGAACCCCCAAATTTCCGCTGAAGTAGAAGTACCACTCCCAAGGAATTTTGTAAAACCAGTTAACCAGTTCCCAGCAGCATCCCTTATGACTCCACCACATGCAGTCCTTTGCCCATTGTCTATGCTGGAACCATCCACATTAAGTTTAACATAACCCTCAGAGGGAAAATTCCAGTGAATAAGACGTTCCTCTCTTCTAAACTCCTGATGACCAATCTTAGTAAGGGTTTCATTAGCCAATTGAATATTACCACAAGTATAGGTAATGCGCCTAATGAGACCATACTTCGAGGTGATAGTTTGATCAAAGATCGCCTTATTTCTTTCCCCCCACAAACACCAAGCTATCACCCCAAAATACAAAGGCCAAGTTCGATCAGTTTGAAACGGACCTTTTAATCCTAGATTTGTCTGAATCCATAGGTGAAGATCCATGGAGAAAAAGTCACTACGGTTATCAGAAGGAACCCAATGCTCCCATAATTCCCTGACACCAGGACAATCTCTAATGGCATGTAAACTATCTTCAAGATTATAATGACATCTCAGACACCCTGTATATGTAGCCATGTGACGATGCACTCTATGAACATTAGTTAAAAGAGAACCTCTGTAGAGAAGCCATATGAATTGTCTAATACGTTCAGGACCAGGCCAAGCCCAAATTACCTTCCAAATCCTATCCTGATGATAATGCGAGGTACCCATTCTGTTACCCATCTCTGAACCCAAAATATAAATATATATTTCTATATAAATTACTTAAATAATCTTTAATTTTAAGCGCATGCCCCATTCGATTTTCTTTGAACCGGTGGGTCATTATTTTATACAAAAATTACCAAGTCACACCGATTTGTCAACATAATTGATTTATTTTGCAACTCGGAAGTGACCAATTCATTGGCTCACTAGTTGAATTGGCCGGTCTGAGCTAATCTTTATATATAACATTGATATTTTGATACTTTTTCTTTATTTTTATTATTTTTTACTTTTTAAAGAATTAATATTAATTCTATAAACTCCTAATTTAATTTTAAATATATCTTTATCACTTTTATTAAATAATGATAGTTATAGAATATCTTGTTAACATTAAATTTGTAGGACTTATATATTATTTCTTCATTTTTTAGATTAAATTATATTTATTAAAAACAAGGTTAAAATTTATGTTTTAAGCATTCTTTTTAAATATTGGTGAATTAATTAAGTAGAGATTCTATAGCAAATAAAGTAATAAACTGATTTATTAAAATAAAAAAATATATATTTATAACTTAAAGGTACTACAGTCATATTCATCACACTTTATTATTGGTTTCGTATCTTAATTATCCACCGTCCTATGGTAGGATAACATTACTATTCAAATGATACGATAGCAACGTACAGTAACATAAGCAGTGCGCGCTGACGAAGGGCGAATTTTTATTTTATTATCATATATATATAACGATATTTATCTAATAATAATAAATTATTAATATTAATAGTTAATCCTTTCCTAACAAATAGTTATAATAATTAATTCATTTTATTATTCTTAATAATACTTACAATTTTAATATTTTATTTTTGCCCTCGTCACAAAAAAATTCTGGGTTTGCCACTGATCTTAAATGACATTAGACTACCAATAAATATCAGCATGCAATTCAAATACTATCAAACGAAAATTGTTGCTAAAATATATCATACAAGTACAATATATAGGGATTTTTATTTCTATTTTTTTAGGGGGTCGGGGGTTACAAAATAAATTCTAAATGGGTAAATTATATTTTTGACTTGTTTTTGTAAATATTTTTTTAAATAATACTATGTAGCTTAAAAAGTTGAAGTTATCACATGGTATCTTTTTTAAATTATTAGCTTAAAAAAAATTAATTTGTTTTCCTTTTTGACTTCTCATTTCTTTCTTTTATGTATTTATTGACTTTTCATATTTTAAAATTTTATTTTATATTTTTCTATATATATTTTTTTAATTAATTTTACAAATATATTTCGAATTACATTATTTTTAATAAGTTATAAAAGTACATACTTTATTAGATGCACTAATCTTAAATAGAAAAAGATTGTTTGAGTTGAAAAGCTATGACATTAATGGTAAAAATATAAACGCTTATTAAATTTTATGTTTATTATGAATAAACAAAAAATAAATATATTTATATAGGGTGCGCATGACAACCTTTCCAAAATCAGTTCTTTTTAATTTCTGTTCGCGGGAACAAAAATGGATAAGAAACTCATTTGGTAAAATCGGTTTATTTTTTTGTTTCCGGAATGAACCGATTTGAGTTTTGTGCTGGGGAAATAAAAAAGAATCAAAAAAATTCTGCTTTTTTATTCTCGGGCACAAAACGAGAAACACTTGTCTCTTTTAATCACTCTCCACCTCTACCATCATCACCACCACCACCATCATTCCGACATGAACACCACCATCATTCCGACACGACCACCACCATCATTCTGACGTGATCACCACTACCATCGTCGTCACCACCGCCACCACCACCATGATGCCACTCCCACCATCACCACCGCCTCCATCCATATCCACCACCACTACCACCGCCGCCACCACCACTATCATCATCGTCACCACCACCATCACCAACCATCTCCATCATCATTGCAGGAACTTTTGGCACTGCCACCACCATCGCTACCACTACCGTCACCACCACCGTCACCAACCACCACTATCATCGCTATAGCCACTGTTGTCACCACCACCACCATCGCCACCAACCACCACCATCAATGTCGCATCCACTGCCGTCACCACCATCACCATGCCACCGCCGCTACCATTACCACCACCACCGCAGCCATCACCACCACCAACATGCCACCACCACCATCGTCGCAGCCACTTCCGTTACCACCACCATCGTCACCTCTGCCACCGCCACCACCACTATGCCACCATTACCACCATCGCTGTCGCAACCATTGCCGTCACCACCACCATTGCCGCCACCAACCACCACCACCATTACCACCACTGTTGCCGCAACCACTGCCGTCACCACCGCCACCACCACTACCACTCCACTACCTTCACCATCACCACCACCGCCGCCACCATCACCATCGTTGTAGCCATTGCCATCATCGCCACCATTACCACTGTCGCGGCCACCATGACTATGCTGTTGGAAATAATCAAGTATGAGGCAGCCTTAAGGTTTTGGGTTGAGATGTAGTGTCGGCCCACTTATTATGGTTTGTCATTTGGTCCATTGGTGGATGTACCCTTTGCAAAGGGTTTTGGGCTCCCTCATTCCATTCCCAACAGTGGTATCAGAGCCAATGATCTGGGCTGGGCCAAGTGTGTTTGGAAGGCCTCTGCAGAAGGCTAGTGTGACCCTAATATTTGAAGAGAAAAAAAGACTTCCGCAGAAGTTGACCTTAGAGTAAGAATGATATTGGGCCTCACACTTGAGGGAGGATGTTGAAAACTATGAAGCACCGACACTTCAAAAACTCTAACGTGTCGTGTCCGACACTTCCCGACACTCTCGGACACTCCGACACTCCCCGACACTCCAACACGCGTTATTGAAATTCAAAAAACGGTTCAAAGGTTAAATTGCGTTGAGTTTTTAGTTCCAACTGTTAGATTCGTTAGATTATGATTACCATTTTATTGAGTTTAATATAAATATTTAGAATATCTTATGTTTCTTTGCAAAATTTATGAATATTATAAGTTTAGATACATTTTTTTGTTAAATTATTGAATATTAAATATAATATATACTACATAAATTAAATATATTATTTAATATCAAAACGTGTCCTAACGTGTCGAAATTTAACATTTTTTAGAATTAACGTGTCGGAGTGTCGTGTCGTATCGTGTCACGTATCCCGTGTCAGTGTCGGTGCTACATAGGTTGAAAATAATCAAGTATGAGTTGTAAAGAAGTACCACATAGACTAGACATAGACCAAGTGATGACCATATAAGTGTGAAAGACCCATAAACCTGCAGCCTTAAGGTTTTGGGTTGAGATGTGGTGTCGGCCCACTTATTATGGTTTGTCATTTGGTCCATTGGTGGATGTACCCTTTGCAAAGGGTTTTGGGCTCCCTCATTCCATTTCCCAACAGTGGTATTGACAAGCACAAAGCACGCTTGGTTGTCAAGGGGTACAAGCAACAATATGGGATTGATTATACAGAATATGATCGTTATTATAATGCAACTAAAATAAATGAATGAATGAATTAATCATAGGCCCCGCATTACCTCACTTGCTGATTCCCAATCTATTTATATATAGAGTGTTAATCTTTTTTTTAAATATTTTCTAGTTGGAAGAGAGTGTTGTATTAGACAAAGATTGATTACTAATTTACCTGCAATGATTGGGCTCGAGCTAGCCTAGTGATTGGCTAGGAGGCGGGTCGAGTACTTTGCGCTTCGGGTACTCGGTTGAGGGGGAGCATACCAATGGTGGGTTTCACACTTGAGGGGGAGATTGTTGAGATATTCAAGTGTGATGAGTCCCACATTGGTTGGTAATGAGCTAAGTGAAGAGTATATAAGTGAAAGGACCCATGAACCCAATGCCTTAAGGTTTTGGGTTGAGACATGGTGTCGGATCCACTTGCTACGGTTGGTGTAGCCTTAGCTCATTGGTGGTGGTTCCCCGCCCCGGGCTTCCCCTGGACCCGCTTGACATTGGAGTTTGAGGGAACGAATTTCCCAACAGTGGTATCAGAGCCAACGATCTGTGCCAAGTGTTTGGAAGGCCTCTGCAGAAGGCTAGTGTGACCCTAATATTTGAAAGAGAAAAAAAAAAAAGACTTCCGCAGAAGTTGCCCTTAGGGTAAGAATGATATTGGGCCTCACACTTGAGGAGGATGTTGGAAATAATCAAGTATGAGTTGTAAAGAAGTACCACATAGACTAGACATAGACCAAGTGATGACCATATAAGTGTGAAAAGACCCATAAACCTACAGCCTTAAGGTTTGGGGTTGAGATGTGGTGTCAGCCCACTTATTGTGGTTTATCATTTGGCCCATTAGTGGATGTACCCTTTGCAAAGGGTTTTGGGCTCCCTCGTTCCATTCCCAACATATGCAACCATCATCAACACCACCACCACCACCGCAGCCACTGCCGTCACCACCATTACCACCACCACGCCACCTCTGCCGCTGCCACCATCACCATATAAAAAGGAAAGTGATGATCCAAAATTTTGTTATATTTACTAGGAATTATTTTTTATTATATTATTTGTTGTGTTATCAAATGCAATTCTCATTCTTGGAATAAAAATAGAACATGTTATCAAACACATTTTTTTCTCAGAAACTGTTCCAAGGCACAGAAATAGAAAAGAATTGTTTCTTTTCAGAAACAGTGTCAGGGAACAGAATGATTGTCATGCACACCCATAATGAGGAAGGATCCGTTTACAATTTTTTTTTACAAATTATACTAAGTATGACCGGTCATACAAATCATATTGAAGTATGACCGGTCATACTTAGTGTAGTTTGTAAGAGTTTGTAAACAACAAATTTATAAATATAACTTTCCTCTTATATAATAATGAAAATAATAATATTCATAATAATTTCTGGAAAATAATTTTTAAGTTAAAATATAACTTACCCAAACTCTTAGTCATATTTTAAAGGTTTAATATTTCTACTTTTATTGTAGGAAAAAAATTTCTATCACATTCACATAAAAATAAAGAGAAAATATCTTTTAGGTGAGTATGGTAGGAAAATTTTTTTTGCAACAAAAGCAAAAATATTTTTTCCTATTTTAAATTATCATCTTATATTTTCAGCTCTTTTATACTCAACTCTTTTATACTTTCTAATAGTAACAAATTAATTAAATTAAAATTTCAACTCAAGGTATTAATCCCAAAATCCCGAATTTTATTGTTCTTCGCAAATTTGCATTCCTCACCCTTCTTTCGTTCATAAAGCTGCAATCCTTCACTGATACAATGGGTTGCTCTATCCCAAACTCATTTCCCGTCAAACAAATCGCACCCACCACCCTTTTCACAAATAAAGTCAACTATTTTTCTGTAGACCCTTTATATGCAACCTAGGGGTTGATCCAAGATTTGCACTCTTGTAGCAAAACCTCTGTTATCCAAATAGAAGAAGCATGCATCAAATCCAAAAAAAGTGTTTTTTTTACATCTTACTTATTTTAAAAATATTTTTTACAAAAATTAAAGTTATTTAAATTTTTAAAAATATATTTGACTTTTGACTTTTATTTTTTATAGAAGTTAAAACTTTTGGTTTCAAAAAATGTAAATTTAACTTTTTTTATTTATAACTTCTGTTTTTCTTTTTTAAAACAAGCGTCCAAATGTATTATTTTTTAAGAAATAATTTTTTTTTCTTTTTTTGAAAAAAAAAAGGGACTCAGAAAAACGGGAAGTTGTAAGCGCAGAAAGGTGGCATGCAAGCAACAGGGCATTCATGCCTCCACACCACAATTAAACAGAAGCATCTTTTGTTAGCATTGCTTGATTTGTTAATTAAACAGATTGACGGGACACAGAAAAACGGGAACTTGTAACAGAAGGGTGGCATGAAAGCATTATGGCATTCATGCCCCCACACCACAATTAAACAGAAACATATTTTGTTATAGCATTGTTTGATATGTTAATTAAACAGAAGCATTATTTGGAAGGAAAAAAAAATTAAGGGTTTGAGAATTAATATAGTTTGTCAAAATTTTAAGATATATATTAATTTATTGCTATGACAAAGTAAAGGAGATTAATTGAAATAATTATAAGTATAAGATGTTAATTTAAAATATGACCAAAGTTCAAGCGGATAATTATTTTAACATGATTTTTTATAGAATGCTTCTTTAACATCCTTTGCCAGCCAAAAAGTCAGGAGCTAGCTTTCACCAATGTTTCGTCTCTGACCTAATCTCGGGTAGATACTTTCAACATATAAACGACAAATACATTATTATAAATTTTAAGGGTGGTTATGTTTGATTCATTACTCCACACTAAATTTTTTTCGTCCTTTTGACCTTAATTTGCCCCTCTCTTTAATTGGATTTCTATATCATCTTGAGTAAATATCACTTGCGATACTCAAAAAAAAAAAATACAAAATTCATTTCAATCCCATGGTAAAAAAATTGAGATACGATCCTTATAAAATTCTAATTCTTTAAAATTGTAATTCCTCTTAAAAATTAAAATAGCTCTCGTGCTTTTTGCTTAAGCACCAAAAAGAATATTTACTCTTTTATATATATATATATATATGGCTATGCGCTTGCTATGTCTGAAAAACAAAGCCATGGCTATGCACTCAAAGCAGCTGCTAATTGTTGTGATAATTTTTTCTGCAACTCAAACTCAATCCATTCCAATGCCAAACCCGAACTGCCCCAACAACTGTGGCTCCCTCACCATTCCCTTCCCATTTGGCACCACCGAAGAATGTTCACTAGATAGCTCATTTCTCATCACATGCAACCAAACCTCTTCACCACCCACACCTTTCTTGAGAGAAAGTAATACAACTGTGCTAAATATCTCACTCAACGGTGAACTGCAGATTTCATATCCTGTAGCCAGCGATTGCTACACTGTAGGAGGCAAGCGTGTGAACCAAACATTTCAAGACCTCAATCTTAAATATTTTCACATCTCTTCAAAGCGAAACAAGTTGACCGTGCTTGGTTGTGACACGCTTGGGCTTGTTCTCGGAGTTGAATCTGATCAGGGAAAGAATTACACCACTGGATGTGTATCTTTGTGCAATAGGCTTGATGATATTGTGGCTAATGGTTCTTGCTCTGGCACTGGTTGTTGTGAGACTTCAATACCTGAAGGTCTATCAGGTTTCTCCTTCGGTTCTGGGAGCGTGTTTAATCATACTCGTGTGCTTGACTTCAATCCTTGCGGTTATACTTTTCTGGCTGAAGATGGAGCCTACAACTTCTCCTCCACAGACCTAGTCAACTTTGAGAAGAAAACGTTTCCTGTTGTGTTGGATTGGGAAGTGGGGAACCAAACGTGTCAAGAAGCTCAGAAAAATGTTTCAAGTTATGCCTGCGTGTCACAGAACAGTGAATGTTTCAATTCAGTGGATGGACCTGGTTATCTTTGCAACTGCTCTCATGGTTTTCAGGGAAACCCTTACCTCCTTAACGGTTGCCAAGGTATTATTTCTTATTTCTTGTTGGGATTATTAGATTCTGCTTCATTTCTATAATTATTATGATCAAAATTTATTTGTTTAAAACTTTTATTAATAAATATTGCTTACATTTTTTTTTTTATTTTTTTTATTTTTTTTTTAGATATTAATGAATGCATGGTATCAAACGACTGCATTGCTGGGGCAAAATGCATCAACTTTATTGGGGGCTACAACTGTTCTTGTCCGAAAGGATATGAAGGAGATGGGAAAACAACATGCCTTCGCAAATCCGGGAGAGATATCATACTGATTATTGCTTTGAGTGAGTAAATTGTTGTCTGCTGGAATTTCAGCACATTCATGTCAACCAAGTTTACTATAACAATGAATATTGTTTAAAGATTTTTCATTTGTACTCAACAAAAGTAATCCATGTTATAAATTGCTGTTGTGAATATAAATTCATATATTCAAGGTGATTTTGGTACTATTCAGGTTGCATTTACAACATTGGTCCTTCAGGCTACGCAAGTTAGGACAGGAAATATAGGAATAGTGCATTTTGATTTTTTGACATGTGTTATCGGCAACAATGTGAAGTTGAGACATCAAAGAGACAAAATATATAGAAAGAAAATGACCATGTTTCCACTTGTTTTATGTCCAGGTGTGAGTGTAATGGTCATAGCACTGCTCATTGGAAGCTTTTATGTGTACTGGGCATTGAAGAAGAGGAAGCTCATGAAACTTAAAGAACAATTTTTTCAACAAAATGGTGGCTTATTATTCCAACAACAGATAGCAAGGCATAGAGGGTCAACTGAAACAGCTAAAGTCTTCACTGAGGCGGAGTTAAAGGATGCCACCAACAACTTTGATGAAGGAAGAGTCCTAGGCCAAGGTGGCCACGGAACAGTTTACAGAGGAATATTACATGATAAC
This sequence comes from Gastrolobium bilobum, assembly GCF_033153095.1. Taxonomy (NCBI): domain Eukaryota; kingdom Viridiplantae; phylum Streptophyta; class Magnoliopsida; order Fabales; family Fabaceae; genus Gastrolobium; species Gastrolobium bilobum. The sequence continues at coordinate 289,038 of NW_026898390.1, forward strand.
AGAACTGTAGCAATAAAAAAGTCCAAAATCAGTGACCCAAGCCAGATTGAGCAATTCATCAATGAAGTGATCGTTCTTTCCCAAATAAACCATAGGAATGTGGTAAAGCTCTTGGGCTGTTGTCTAGAGACACAAGTTCCCTTGCTTGTTTATGAATTCATCCCCAATGGTACTATCTATGAGCATCTTCATGATCAAAGCAATTCTGTAAAACTTAAATGGAAAACAAGATTGAGAATAGCAACAGAAGCTGCGGGGGCCCTGGCATACTTGCATTCTGCTATTTCTACACCAATCATACACAGAGATGTGAAAACTACAAATATACTACTTGATCATAATCTCATTGCAAAGGTTTCTGATTTTGGAGCTTCAAGGATTGTTCCTCTTGATAAAAATCAGCTAACCACTTTGGTGCAGGGGACACTGGGTTATCTTGATCCAGAATACTTTCAGACAAGCCATTTAACAGAGAAGAGCGATGTCTATAGTTTTGGGGTTGTCTTGGCAGAGCTAATCACTGGAAAGAAGGCACTCTCATTTGCAAGGCGAGAGGAAGATAGAAACCTTGCAGTGTACTTCCTTTCTTCAATGAAAGAGGGTCGGTTAATTAACATTGTGGACAGCCACATAATAGATGAGGCAAATATTGAGCAACTAACGGGAGTTGCCCATATTGCCAAACGGTGTTTAAAGGTGAACAGAGAAGAAAGACCCACCATGAAAGAAGTGGCAATGGAACTTGAGGGATTGAAAGTAGTTGAAAAGCACCAGTGGGAAAGTGTTAATTTGTCTTCAGAAGAGACTGAAAAGTTGCAAAAAGCAACACCATCTGTTTTCAATGTGGAAGATGGCGCTGGGGGGAGTGGCATTAGTTCTGGCTTTGATAGCTTAAACCGGATTTCGTTGTCATTGGGTAGTGGTGGAAGATAATTAGATTATAGTAATTGACATGTCTATCCTTACTCAGGACTAGATAATAATGTCTTGAGAATTAGTGCCACCAGGTCGCTCCGAGTTTTTTTGTGCCGACTCGACCCTACTTAGTTTTATAGGTTAGGTATTTTGATCAGATTCAGTTTAATTTGATCTAAGTCAAATTTGACTTTGTGTGAATTTTTTTGAACTGGATCAGATCTAACCTGACTTAGTTTCTGAAGTGGATCTGACTTGGTTTCAAAATCAGGTCAATCTGACCTAATCCACTTTTGACTTAATTTCAAAACTCATTTTTGATTTTATTTTTTTTATAGTTATTGATTTAATTTTTAAACTCATGTAATTTAATTATTTATTTGTTTTAAAATAGAGTTTGGTGTTTGTCATTTTAAATGACATAAGTTATGTCATTTTAGGAAAGAGATAGACACAGAAAAACTGAAATAATGGGAGAGAGAAAGTGAGTCTTTTTTTTTTTAATTTAAAATTCAAATTTTCTGTGTCTGTATCTCTCTTAAAATGACATAACTTTTTGTCATTTAAAATGACAAACACTTTTCTCTTTAAAATATATAAATTATATAATAAATTTTTTATTAAACCCACCCTACTTTGAGTTTCAGCCTCCCCAACATGTTAATATATATATATATATAATATGCTCTCCTCAATACTTAATAATGTTGAATGTTGAACACATGAACTAGCAAGGATAATTATTATCCAGATAAGAAAAGTGATATAACGAAGTTGCGCCGGTCTAGACGGATAAGTTTGAATGTTATAATACTGAACATAAAAAAAGGTCTCAAATTAATTTGGTTTTTTCCACTTCATTATCCCCGGACCCAGGACTACTATAATAACCTTCACTAGTAGTTGTGGATTTAATATTGAAGAATAATTAGAAGTAAAATAAATAAAGTCACCTTAGGTGAAAAAAGAGTTAAAATAATAATTAAGTGGTAAAAATGCGGGTAAGCAAAGTTACCCGAAAAGTGAAAGTAAAGTTAGAAATATGACTAGAAAAATATTCTATTCCAGTGGGTAAAATTTGGTAATGAATGAAGGTGTATATATAGATAAATTTATACCTGCTGGTATAGTGAACTCACTTAAGTAATTTAAGTGAGTTACTATTCGTCATTCTTTCTTCAAATTCCTCAACGGGCAGCGACAGAGAAAAGAGAAATGGAGGTTTTGATCCAAAATCTTCCAAGGCTCATAACTTGAGCTAGGATTGATGAAATCAATCCATTCCAAAGCCTAAAGTGTGTCAAATTTCATCCTCTACAAAACCCATAGCTTAGTTTTTAGTTGGGAGTTATTATATTGAGATATTTATGCATCCCTAGGGCGCGGGTACTGTTCACAAGAGGAGAAAAATGATATTTTTCATGGCTTGAAGGCTTGGATTGTCTTCCTCTTGGTGATTTGAAGCTTCTAAGGTAAATGCCCTAACTCCCCTCTTGTGTTTTTGGAGAAAATGTCATGATTTAAGTTTTGAATATTATGAGCATATATTATGGAATATTATTGAGTTGGAATATTGAAATTTATGATGTATTAGTATTGTTAAGGAAGTTAGGATGTGAAATAAACATTAACATGTGTTTAAAATTTGAAAAAGTCCATTGAATCCTTCCCATTAGGTTCAGCCAGGGTGTGAAAAATTAGGGTATAATGTTCAAAAAATAATTGGACACTTTGTGAAGGTTTATAGGTATATATAAGTTGTGAATTGAGTGAATTAATTGAATGACGCTTAGTGGTGTCTTATGTTGAGGCATAAATGGATGAATTAATGTGTAAAATAAGTTTTATTACCTAATGATGATTATGGTTGTATGATAAGTTTGAATTTGATGGACTAAAACATTGGAATCATGAAATTGGCATGATTTCTTTTATGTGCCTCTTAGTCGTTTACAAAGGAAGTATGTTTTTAGAGTGTTTGTTTGTGCTAATGAGTACTTATACGGCCTAAGGACTATATAATTAGATGTTTAAACCTTTGGTTGGGTTAGATAAAAAGAAAAATGAGTAAGTTCTTCTTTAGGCATTATATGTGATTATAGCCATTTTCAAAGGAGGTATGTGCTAGGAGTTACTTTTTGCAAAGCGAGCATATTTTTGTGCGTGGAATAATATTCTAAGGTGTATGAACCTTTGCGTTGGTGAAATAAAAAAAGAAAATAAGGTAGCTCCTTTGTATTGCCTTAAAATGAGTTTTAGCCATTTTCAAAGGAGGTATACGTTTGGAGTTACTGTTTCGCCAAGTGAGAACACTTTTATGCGTAAAATAATTTATACAGGTGGCTAAGCTTGGGTTTAGGCACTAGACAAAGAAATCTTATAGCTCCTATCTAAAGGGAACTATGCCTTAAATTGGGAAAAATGGGCTTTTAGGTGCTAAGAGGAGTAAAGAGTGTTCTAAAGGCCTTTTGGGACTATCCTAAGACTAAGTGAATATGTGGGAATTTGTTGAACAAAGAACCACCCACTCATGACTTAATATGATTAAGTAAAAAGAAAATAAACAATAAAGTGTGTGTCTTGTATATTTACATGGCATTATATCATTTTATTGAGTTTTGTGTTGAATTCCTTCTCTAGGTGTGCCTAGGGATTGTGAACGTTTGGATTCTCGTGGAGCAAGATAAGTAGCTTGTTCTTCAAGTAAGCAAATTGTAAAGCTCCAACAGGTAAGCTCTATGTTTATGGGATTCACTCATACTTTGTGTTCCGCCATAGTGCACGGACTGTGGTCGGGTTGTATGATATGTATGAGATATATGATATAGATGCATTCATATAGAGCTATATGATAATATGATATGTTTTGTTTTGACGTGATTTCTGTAATGATCTTTGACCATTGATCTTTGTGCACTGATGTCTGCTTGGGGTCCTCCCTCGAGACTGACTGTGTACACCTTTGATATGTTTTTGGTTCCGCTTGGGGTTCTCCCTTGGGAACACGTAAACCGATGTCTGCTTGGGGTCCTCCCTTGGGAAATACTACGTGCATCTCTGATAAGATATGTATATATGCTCAGTTTAGTTATGATATTTGTTACGTACGTTGATTTTCGCTTGGGGTCCTCCCTTGGGAAATATTGTGTGCATCTTATATAAGATATGTGTATGTGCTTGTTCAGCTATGATATTTGCTTATATGATGCTTTGTATATTATGTATCTGACTGTCATGCAGGAAGTGAGCCTAGGGTATAGAGAGTTTTCCATAAACCTGGAGCTTACTAGAGATTCGTGTCTAACCCCGTTTGGGGATATAATTTCAGGAACACAGTTAATTGAAGAGTCCTCACGGGTCAAGGACACTACCCGTGGCTAGAGGTACTAGTATGAGGATATGGAGTTCTGGGTGGTCGGACGCTACTATTTATTATAGATGTTATTTTTAGAGAATATGTATTGTTGTATAGTGTTCTATTCATTTTGGGATCATGATGTTTGATCCATTATACAATATATGGTCCATATATGTTTTGTACATGTGTTCATATTTGATGCATGTACATTTGTGTATTCAGATATGTGCATGTGCTGAAATATGTATGTTTTTAGACATAGTGGCACGGAGCCAATTATGCATGCACCCATGGATGGCTATATAGTCCTTTATAGATATCTGGTTTTTCTGAAATTATATATGGTATAAACTGTTTATCATGAACCTTTGAGAGTGGGATTGGAAAATCCCTAATTGTCCAATTTACAGAGGTTACTCTGCCCGATTTTCGTCTTCATCAAATACGAATTAAATTAGGAGAAGTTTGCAATGTGAGATATCATGTGAATTAAGATTAATGAAAAAGGAAAAAAAGTTAGCTCGTATTTTTGTAAGTTAAGTCTTCCGCTGTTTATGTTTGTATCATATGTATGTTAATTGAACCGGCTCGAGACGGGGATGTTACAACTATTATTGTTTTCTTATTTAATGGCACAAATAAATAGTTTAGCTTTTAATAATCATTTATGGCAGTTATCATAATGTTGCGAATAGCCTGTGATTTATCGTTTTCTTATTTATTTGTTGTGAACCCCCAAATTGTCTTATCGCCCATAAAGACAATCCTAAAATCAAAAATTGAAATTATGATTTTTCGATTTTTTTTTTGGTATGCTATTTTTCGATTTTTTTCACATAATGGGTATGGGTCAAGTTTTGGGTCAATGGATCAATTATGAAAATAAGTCATGTCTAAAACTGACCCAAATAAAAACGAATCAGTATTTAAACCCAGTTCAAAAATATATATATTTATGGGTCAAGTCAAGGTCAGATCAAGGGCAAGACAAGTGAACAAGTTTTTTTGCACACCCCTATTGAGAATAATGGTTGGAAAAAAAATTTAAATATTATAATTTAAATAAAAAAATTATGAAAACATAGTATTTTTGAATCTATTTACGGATTTATAATTATCAGTCGAGTCCAAAATTGGGCGGAGTGGTCACGCCCTCCACTAGGCGCAACAAGGACTTTTAATAAAAATGGGTGTATGTTGGGAGGATGGCTCCTGTGTGATAGATCGAGGGGTAGCATAGTAAGATGTCACAACAATAGCCTCTGATACAGATGTTACTGAGTTGATGTTAGTTAAGCCAGAGAAATGTTTTGTTGCTTGAGGACGAGCAACGTTTTGAGTTTGAAGTGTGATAACTATTTGGTGGAGAGTTATTTTTAGGCTTATATGTAATGATTTGATGCCATAATTATGCATAATTCTCTTGATTTTTTTTTTTTGATAACATAATTCTCTTGATTTTACATGATTAATGTATGAATTCTATATTTTCATGATTTTAATAAGAAATATGTTAAGTGTGGATATTTGAAGATAATTTGAGTGTTAGAGCCATTTGTTGCATTTGCTATTTTATTGCAGGTCAATGTTGTAGCATCAAAAAGCAGTGTTGTAGCATTAAAGATGAGATCAGCAGCATGTTCGGTTGACATCATCACCAGCAAGCTATGGACCCAAGCCCAACTTAATGGAGGGAAGATGCTGAGCACACAAACAGATAATCTGATCTGAATACTCATTCATAGATCTTCAAGAAATCCTAATCAAATCTCCAACAAATCAGCGTCCACAAATCCAAATCAAATCTGAAGTATATTTGGAAAGATTTGGAGAAGATATGCAGCAACATCATGCTCTGTCCCTGGATCATATCTGCAGCAAAACAGAGTTGTATCTTCAATCATAGCTGCAGCAAAATAGAGTTGTATCTTCAACCATATCTTCAGCAAATAAAGAAAGAATCTTCAGCAAATCAAGCAAGATGTAGATGCAGCAAAACAGTTGTATCTTCAATCATATCTGCATCAAACAAGGACAAAAATCTTCAAGCAAGTTGTAGCTGCAGCAAAAGAGTTGTATCTTCAATCATATCTGCAGCAAATAAGGAAAGAATCTTCAAGCAAGCTGTAGCTGCAGCAAAATAGAGTTGTATCTTCAATCATAGATGCAGCAAATAGAGCAGATTTGAACATGATTTGTAATGAATATGAAGAGCTAATTGGAGCCCAATTCATCAGAGTTTATAAAAAAAGGAAGCCTACACACATCAAATAGGTTGGGGGAGTCTCTCTTTGAGGCTGGACAACCTCTCTTTTAGAGAGAAGGTGGGCTTTTGAAGGAGATCCAAGTCGCGAAACACTTAGAGAGATTTTGAGGGTTTGTTGAGAAAGATCCAATAGATCAAAGGGTGAGGCTAGAGTTTGATAGAGAGATCATTGAATTCGATGGATCCCTGCACTATTTCAGCGGCTGAGATACGGTGGATGGTGGCAGAGCCCATGGTTACTGCGAAAGTAGAGCTACAACAACACCCCTGTTTATTTTATTTTATCTTTATGGAATCTTTATCCCTCTTTGTTATTTCTTTCTATTCAAGTATGAGCTAAATTGTTAGGATTGGGTGATAGAGTACCCTTGTTGTGATGTAATCAGTTTTCCTAAACTTTGCTATATGATTATCCTTTTTGTTGTTTGATAAAGTGCTTAATCTGTTTCTATTCTTGTTGACTTATCGAGAGAGAGCTGCAAGATACTTAGGGTTGGGGCTATAGAGATATAGGTGAACTCAGAAAGTTATTAAGAATTGTGGTTTAATTAATTTAATTGGTTAATTGTGGGTAGAAAGATCATTCACACCACAAAATCAAATAGAACTTGAACTTAATGGGTTCATAACTATGTTGGCCATAGAGATATGGGAACTAGTATACATGTATTGTTGGTGAGAGCCCTTGCATGCATGAGTGTTCTGATTACTGATTGGATAATTGCTATAGCATTGCTACTGCATTCTGATGAAATTGCAATATTAGAAAAATTGATCTCAATCTACTTTATTACTTGACTTCTCTATTCTTGAGTGCACTCTTAGTTTATTTTTACTTTTCTTTTAGTTATTAGTCAGTAGTTAGTATTACTTTGGTCCTTAGTTCTTAATTCATAAAACTTTCATAAATATTATTACTTTTATTGCTTCACATTGATTCTAATTTTATAGTTTTCTTCGTGGGAACGATATCTGGACTCACATATCCACTTTATTACTTGTTGACACATGCACTTGCGTTAATGTGTGATTGATAAAAGGTTTACACAATTGCACAACAGACGACAAGAAGATCGAAGCTGCGAGGCAGCATGTTAACCCCTAGTAATAAAATAATGAACCAATTTGTTGTATGTGTGTTTAATTAGAACAGTTATTGGCATGACCAGTCGCGCCCAAAATAAGGCACGACCAAGCTCCAAACACCCCCTGTACAAGGTGTTGTAGGAAATCTTAGATTTATGCGGAAGCGGTTTAGGACCTAGTACATTGGTATGCTTACCGAATCATCCTTGTTTCACAATTACCTCTCGGTGCGCAGGTCTCGTGTAGAATCTTCCCTTGTAGGATTCCTCTTCACGAACAGCTCATCTCAGCGCCGCAGCACGAACAACCTCCTTGAAGCTGGACTGTGGCAGATCTTCCAAACTATCTCTCGAGGAGGAAGGGGAAGTGTATGGGCACTGATTAGATTCAGAGCTTGCCTCTTTCTCACAAAAAGACCTTTTAGGCTGATGACTTAAGATGTACTATTTATACGGGTTCCAAGAAATCCTAGCTCATTGGGCTCTAGGTTCCTTGGGCTCTTCTCATACTAATAACCCATTTGGGCTTTAGTAAAAGAGCAAACCCAACAGGTGTGACCAGTTCTGCCCAATTTTGGATGTGACCGATTGCTATAGATCCGTAAATAGATTAAAAAATACTACGCTTTTGTAATTTCTTATTTAAATTATAATATTTAAATTTTTTTGCCAATAATAATTATGTAATTGTACTATGTTGTATTAGTCTATTAAGTGTAAATTCTTCCTCTCTTTTTTCTTCCTTTTTATTTTATTTTAAATGTATTACATATTGGGTTTTCTTTGAACCGGTGAATCACTATCTTATAAAAAAACTACCAAGTCACACCGATTTGTCAAAAAAAAAAATTATTTATTTATTATGCATCTCAGACAGATTAAGTGACCGGTTAGTTGACTCACTATTTGAATTGGCAGGTCTGAGCTAATCTTTATAACATTATATTTAAGGGGAAGGATATTCTGACAACCAAGTTGTGTTACTACCAAGTGACTACCAATTAATCTCACCGTTAGATCGATTATGTGGATCCAACGGTTATATTTATTTCCATCTTTGTATGGTTATGGTTTTAATACTTTTTCTTTATTATTATTTTTTTACTTTTAAAGAACTCATTTTAATCCTAAAAACTTCTAATTTAATTTTAAATATTTCCTTATCAATTTTATAAATAATAATAGTTATAGAAGATCGTGTTAACATTAAATTTTTAGGACATACATATTATTTCTTTACTTTTTGGAATAAAATTATAGTTATTGAAATCACGGTGAAAATTTATGTTTAAAGTACTCTTTTTAAATATTATTGAATTAAGTAGAAATTCTATAGCAAATAATGTAACAAACTATACAAATGATAGGATAACATTACTATTCAAATGATATGATAGAACCAGTAATGCAACCATGAGTCTAGCGTTTTAAGCAGTGTTATTAAAACCGGACCGGCCCGGCCGGTCCGACCGGTTGACCCGGAAACCGGTCCATCAACCGGTCCGGTTATAACATTGGACCGCTTAAGTAATCGACCCGACATTGACCCAGTGACCCGGTCATAAACCGCGGTCCGACCGGTAAACCGGTACCGGTTTGCCCTTCAAACCGGTTTTTCAAAATTAGTTACAAACCCGACATTGACCCAGTGACCCGGTCATAAACCGCGGTCCGACCGGTAAACCGGTACCGGTTTGCCCTTCAAACCGGTTTTTCAAAATTAGTTACAAAATCTTTTTTTGAAACAAGTGAGATTCGAACACACTACCTTGGAGTAAAGAGAGTCGTTTCCTACCACTACGCCACCATCACTTGTTGAATAATTTATACCATTTAATATATTTATCATATAACTTTTAAGTTAAGAGAATTATTTCAAAAACTGCATGTAATGGGATTCGAACCCCTTGCATTAAGGATAAACAACATAGCAAATACCACTAAACTACAGCAGGTTATTGTGTAGATGGCACCATTTAATATATTTATTATATAATTAAGTATAAAATATAAATTTATATATATATATCCGGTTCATGCGGTTCAACCAGTGACCCACCGGTTGAACCATTGACCCAGTGACCCGGTACCTAGACCGGGTCAATGACCGGTCCGGTTCTAATAACATTGGTTTTAAGTGACGTTCGACGGCATAAGCACCCCTGTAAAATTGTTAGGCAAAAAAAGTGATAAGTTAAAGTTGATTAAATAATAATAAAAAATAATATAAATCATTAAAAAAGCACTCATTGAAAAGTTCTCGAATTCTTTTCAAACCAATATCATGAGCTGCAGCATATGTTATTGATAGACATGTTTTATCTATGTGAATGATGTTATTTAATTCATTTTCTTATTTTTCAACTATTCAAACAATAATAAATAATAACAATGGTTTTCTCTCTATCAACGCGCATAAGCAACAATGGATAATAACATTTTTTCTTAAGGAAAGAGCTCTGGTTACCAAATAATGTCGAAAAAGTACTCCAATTGGCTAAACAGAAAGCAAGAACGAACACAAGAATTGCGAGAAAATAATATTTCTCTTTTTCTGAATTTCATTAACCAAAAAATTAACCAAATAACAATAGTGTTCTCCAAGTCTTAAATAGGCAAACAAAATAAAATGAAAATAAAATCAAACAGAATAAAAAGAATCATGCGCAATCAAAGGAGATAACGCACACTCAAACATAATCCAAGAAATAAAAAAAACTAACAATTATTAAAAAGCCCTAAATTATGGAATAAACTGTGAAAAACCCAAAAATGTTGATGATCATTAGGAGTGTTCGCGGTCTAGAATGGATCGCTTTTGAAAAAAAAAATCATCTGATTCAATCTCTTTGGTTTTATCATGTAATCATCCATTCGGTTTAGATTTTTTTCAAATCTGATCCAATCCAATCCAATTTTCTTCGGTTTGGATTGGATCGATTTTTGATTTTTTGAAAATCCTAAAATTTATTTCATGATTATTGTGCAAATAACATCTTTTGTATATATTGGCTTTGTAAAAAAAATTAAGTACAAAAGATCAGTAAACGATAATATAGTTTTTCCTTTTGGGCAATGAGATATAAAACTCTACACAGATGAAATTTTGTTGATGAGATGTGACTAGGTTTTTTCTAGGGTTTAGTTGATAGGTTAATGGATTTTGGGTTTAAAAAATTTTGAGCTATGATTGGGGAAAGACCCAAGTAGGTAAAGGGGAATTAATATATTGGATCGGTTTTCATCAACCAATCCGAAAACCGATCCAATCCAATTAAAATTTGTTGGTTTTTTTCAGTTTTTGATTTATTCGGTTATCGATTTTTCGGTTCGATCAACGCGGTTTGAATCGGTTGTTAAACACCCCATGATCATGGAAACGCAATGAGTCTTGCTCAAAAGCCCATTGGGAGTTAGCTATCCAAATTTGAGCCCAATCCAAGTCAATTAACTCTGGTGCATCGTTATGATTTTATTTGTTCATCGTTCTTAATGCTTGCCCTAAGCGGGATTATTAAGGGATTAGGATTCTTAATAGGTCTAAGAATTGAAATACCTAGGAATTGGGTTTTCATTAATTTGTGATGAACTGTTCAACAAATATTGATTAAGGGAAATGGTAGATTGATTAGGATAAAATTGAGGAAATTGACGCCCTAACTACGCTTTTGAATTGTTGATTTTTAGTTCAAGTTTCAAACTGAGTTCTTGTTCTTGATATTTAGTTTGGTAGTTTTAGATTCTGATTTTATATTTTAATCATATTCATAAAAATCATTCATGTTGATCCAACTTTAGTAGAGTAGTGAAAATAGTGCTTGATAGATCAATTCTCGTGGGAACTTTATCTCTATTTATAACTTTATTACTTGTACAAACGGTATATTTTTTGTGATCGCAACAAAAGTAACAAATCAATTTATCTTGTCAGGCGGGTCCAGGGGAAGTCCGTGGTGGGGGGCCACCACCAATGAGCTAAGTTACTCAACTATAGCAAGTGGGTCCGACACCACATCTCAATCCAAAACCTTAAGGCATTGAGTTCATGGGTCCTTCCACTTATATACTCTTCACCTAGCCCATTACCAACCAATGTGGGACTCATCACACTTGAATATCTCAAAAATCTCCCCCTAAAGTGTGAAACCCAACATTGATATGCTCCCCCTCAACAGAGTACTCCTGGCCCAAGTACTCAACCCGCCTAGCTCGAGAACAACTCGGCTCTGAGACCACTGTCAAGCGAGTCCAAGGGAAGCCCGTGGCGGGGGGCCACCACCGATGAGCTAAGTTACTCAACTATAGCAAGTGGGTCCGACACCATATCTCAACCCAAAACCTTAAGGCATTGGGTTCATGGGTCCTTCCACTTATATACTTTTCACTTAGGCCATTATCAACCAATGTGGGACTCATCACACTTGAATATCTCAACAATCTTTCCCTCAAGTGTGAAATCCAACATTGATATGCTCCCCCTCAACTGAGTATCCTAAGGCACAAGTACTCAACCTGCCTCCTAGCCAATATTCAGGCTAGCTCGAGCACAATCTGGCTCTGATACCATTGTCAGGCGGGTCTAAGGGGAAGCCCGTGGCGGGGAACCACCACCAATGGGCTAAACTACTCCAAATATATTAAGTGAGTCTGACACTACGTCTCAATCCAAAACCTTAAGGCATTGGGTTCATGAGTCCTTCCACTTATATACTCTTTACTTAGCTCATTACCAACCAATGTGAGACTCATCACACTTGAATATCTCAACATATCTAAATCGAAAAATAAATTTAGAATTTAAAAGGATATTACGGCCATCTTCATCACACTTCATTATTTGTTTTGTATTTCAATTATCATCATTACATGGTGACATTAATATTTAATGGGTGTAGCTACAAACTAATCAACATTGGAATCTTGATTACAAATTGACAATTAAATTTTCAAATGATATAATTACATGAGTAATGCGATTGCATATAATGTATATTTTAAGTAACTTTAAATTGCCAACAACATTAATATCAACATACAATTTAAATACTATCATCAAATATTAATTGTTAATTAACAGATTGATGAACCGGTAAAAAAATAAAAAATAAAATGGATCGTGCATTCAATATCTTCGTTTCATATTATAGATGAGTGTACTTGCTCTTATTTTGAGGTATAAAAAGTCTACATATTAAATTAAAAATAATTTAATTTCAAATTTTAATTTAGCATGAATTTCCTTTTTAGTATATTAAAACTAATATCTTGCATTTTATTTGAATTGATCTGTTGTTTACTTTAAATGTGACACTTTGTTGTCTTTCAAATTTTCTGTCATTTGAATAGATAAGCATAATAAATTTACACTTGAAAAAAAAAAAGCACGCATGTGAAGAAAGCTTGCACCGATGAAGGTATTTAACTGGTACTATGTGTGTGCAAGGAGTGACAGGGACCTAAATGCCATGTCCTTTATAATTTTTTTGTCAAAATGTCACGCGAATAGTGTTTTTTATTATAGTGCCTGCATCCAACTCGCTATAACAGGTAACGAGTTTGGTTTGGTGACGTGTTAAGTTTCTAGTGGCCACGTCATAGCAAGTTAGGTGGTCAAAGTGTCAACCCTGCTCTAAGCAAAAGTTGGACACGTGACAGCCTCTCTCTAAATTGCTACGGGTTTAGTCCAACGGATAAAAAAAAAATAGTTGTTGGTCCACATGGCAACCTCGGGTAAACTCGCTATGGGCATATCAATTTATGTGTAATAGCTCCGAAAAAAATAGTCTTTTGGTGGCTATTTAAGCCAACACCCCCCCACCCCCCCACCCCCCCCTCACACTCCCTCCTCCCCCACTCTTGTTTCTCTCTCTATAGATTTTCATCTCTCCCTTTCTCTTTCTAAAATTTCATCTCTCCCTCTATTTGAAGGTCTTCTCAAATCTCTCATAATGTTAGTTATTTACAAATTTTTATTTTAATATTATTATTTTATGGCTTGAAACTTAGGTTAAAAGATATGCTATTTTTTTGAAACCCTAGGATAGAATGTGTTAATGTTGTTATATTAATTTGTATAGACACTAGGATAGTTGGTGTATGATTTTATATTTTAAAATTATAATTAGCATTTTAATGTGTTTTATATTTTTAATTTTAATATTATTTATTTTAGGGCTTGAAACCTTAAGTTAGAGGATATGTTATTTTTTTGTTAATTCTATTAACGTAGTGATAAGACGCTAGGATAGTTGACATAATATCTTTTTTATTTTATTTCTGTTAGAGCGTGGATTAACTTTTTGTATAGTTGACATATTCAAAAAAATTTAGATTAATAATTATAAATAGAAATATTAATATAATTAAACTATTCTTCTAAATAGATCCGTAGAGCATGATGAACCCGCACGTCCTAGGTCTCTGCGTGGTGTGAATGACCCAGGTCCCTAGAACCGTTCTCTCTTGACATTACAGGAGAGACACATCTTGACTTATAAGGGGAATGGAGCACCATATCGTGTAATTAATGTCTGACACGCAGTCATTCACGATCATCTACATATACATGAGGAGATCCAGTTATTTCTGATGCATGCTGGTTTCTACCACGTTACGCAGCTGCATAACCATGAGGTAGCAATCAACAATTGTAATTGTTGCCATCAACTGTTGTAGCAATCAATAGTGTTCCCTAGTATTTTTCATATAAGTGAATATCATGTATCTTGATAACCGGCTTGCAATAATTAAAAGCAACATAACATTGTTTATATGTCTAAAATACCCTGTGAAACACTTTGCGATATCGATCGAGGCGTCTATCAACAAAATGATCATTTAGATCTAGCTTATAAACAGTTCCTTGTGAAAATAGCAACATGCAATCCAACTATCTTGGTAGGAATGCGTAGGACTCATCCCAATCCCCAAATATTTTTACAAATATCTTTTGCTTTGCCTTCCATACCTTCCTGTAAGATATATGAAACCCAAGATTTGTTGTTATCCTTTCTTAGATCAGAGCAATTTTAACACTGGGGTCTAGCCTTATGATTTCTGTATGTGGTCTTTGGGTTAAATTAGATGTTGAGTTTTTAAGTGGATTTATTTTGAAATTCGTACTAAAAATCCATATTTATGTTACAGTAGTATTTTGACCATAATTCATTTCACAAGTGTCCAATTGACCCCCGTTCTTATTACGTTTTGCAGCTAACTCAGAGGGCTACAAATGTTATGAAGACATGAAAGCCCAGTTCAGACAGTATGATGATCGAAAGTTGAGCCCAAGTTCGTCACAGTTGCTGTAGTTTTAATTAGTTAATTAGATTTAAGTTTGTAATTGGGAACTCAATGTTTATGAGGCCCAAATCCATTATTTACCTTTTATTTCCTTTTATATTAGGTCAGTACTGTAGAGCCTATATAAAGGCATGATTAGGAGACCTTGTTATTCAGTTTTAGTTTTCGTTCAATTGTTTTCAGTTTGTTTTTACAGTTTAGAGATTAATACAATTTTCTTTTCTTCTCTATTATGTTCTTTGCTTTCTTCTTTTTAATCATGAATTTTGACTTAGCCATGCTAGGCTAAGCGCTCTTTAATCAATCCAAGAATTAAGGATTCCGCAGTTGAATCCGGAGGACCTACGCTTCATCTTGATCCAAATCGTTTCTCTTCCTTCAACTCGGATTCGAGTTCTGCGATTGTACCTAAGGTAAGTGATTAAACATTAGATTTAATGTTTAGGTTGATTAACCTGATGATCTTAAGTCAAACGGGATGATACTCCATGATTGTGCGAGTAGATGCGCCGTATTGATCAAACGTTAGGCGATCGTCTAGAGAGGGGTTGCTAAGCAATTGCAAGGATTCCAAATTTCTTAGGGTCAACCACGATTTGGCAATCCTTTCTCAATGATGGATATCTTGGGATCCTAATTCTTGATTTGATTGCTTTTAATTGATAATTTTAGTGTTTAAATCCTTATTTTTACTTTCTAGTTTTAATCACACAAACCCCCCCCCCCCCCTTTACTTCTTGTTTTTAATTAATCGACTAAGATCCTTGCAAATTCCTTGAGAGAGACGATTCAGGTTGCCCACTTTATTACAAATCCTTATTTTTACAAACCTGATTAATTTGAGTGAGTTCGACGGCTCACGTCACTACTATCACTCATTATGTAAAAATTCAAATAAAAAAATAGAAGCAACAAATAACTCTAGTAATACAAAAAACATAGATCAGAATAATTTGTTTACAACGAGCAAGTGCATGATATGTGGGAAATGAGGGTGCATATATATATCACTAAAATTGCTGGACCTGACAGCAAGTTTGACACGTAGCTGACACAACCATACTCATTGTCAGGCATAGCGAGTTACTACACTTAACTCACCATGCCCTGTAGCAAGTTTAGGAGAGGCTCACTTTTTGCCAAAGCAGGCTACTTAACTCTCGTCATGCCCCATGGCGATTTAGGAAAAGGCTGCCACGTATCTAGCTTTTGCTCAGAGCAAGGCTGACACTTTGACCACCTAACTCACTATGATGTGTGTCAAGTTAGGTGGCCACCAGAAACTTGACACATCACCAAACCAAACTCGCTACCTGTTGTATCGAGTTTGGACGCGTGGCACTTTGGTAAAAAGTATTGTTCGCGTGGCACTTAGGTCACCATCTCGTGCAATGAAGATAGGTCTTGTAGGGATACTAGGATCTATGTAGGGTAGGGGTGGTAAGCAACAATAAAATAAAATGAATGACCAGCTACAGTGTTTCAATTTAGTACATGTTGGCATACAACGTGCCATTAAAAATTCTAAATGGGTAAAAAAAAAAATTTAATTTTTAAATTTTTCAAATAATAATAATACATTGGTTAATGAGTTGAAATTATCATATGGTATTTAAATTTGTTTTTAATTATTTTAAATTATCACTTCTTCTTGTACTTTTAATTTCTCTTTTCTTTTATATCTTTCTTAACTTTTCATATTTTTTACATTTCAATTTTTTTATATTTTACATTTATTTCCTAATTTTTTTAAAACAAAAATCAAAGTGCATGCATCAAATTTTAATAAATTATAAAAATACATACTTTATTAGATGTGTTATTCTTAAATAGAAAAATAAACACATACATTAATAAAATGTCTTTTCATTACAATTCCTTTTTTATAACTTTAATATCTTTTAATTTTATTGTTACAAGTTTTAATGAAAAACATTTGCATAGAATTTTATGTAATTAAATTAATTTTTTTTATATGTTTCATTGGTAATATGTGTTACTTTTATTTATACTAATAATATTAGTATAGAGTGCATTATAGTCTAAACAAATATAAGATAACATATCAAATAAAGGTGTTGCTTAGTAAAATATGAGATGATGTTTAGTTTTAAAGTTTTTAAAGAGGTTACATTATTCTGCTAGATGAAATAATAAATTTTCTAATAAAATGACTTAAAAGTAAGGAGTTTGCAAGTCATCGGAAGCTGGAAAAAGAAGTCCTTTAGCAGGTGAGTTCTTCAAGTATCTTAAGATGCGATGAACAGTATTGATATGGACATCAATAGGGGCAGCAAGAATTTGTCTAAGTTGGTGAATACTGAAAGTGATATTAGGTCCCAGTGGTCAAATATAGAAGACGACTAATGAGACGACGATACACTGAGATGTCAACGAGAGGTTCTCCCAATTTGCGATGAAGTCTAAGTGATGGATCCATGGAGGTTGAGGCTAGTTTGGCTGCTGTTAAGCCAATATCTGAAAGTAATTATAAGGTGTACTTTCGTTGGTTTAGAAGAATACCATGTGAAGAGAAGGTAACTTCCAAACCCAAAAAAAAACTAAAGGTCCCCAAATATTTAATTTTGAAGTGATCATCAAGGAAGGCCTTTACACATTTTATCTCATCTATGTTGCTGCCTGTTAGGACAATATCATACACGTAGACAAGTAATGTTGTGAAATGAGACTCATGCTAGTGGGTAAATAATGAAAAATCAGCAGAAGACTGAGTGTACATGATAGAAATTAAAGCTATTGAAAACTTGGAGTACAATTGTCTACTGGCTTGTTTAAGTCCATACAAAGACTTTTGTAACTTGCATACTTTGGTAGAATCAGAAAAAGAGATTCCTAGGGGAAGTTCCATATACACTTCTTCATTTAATTCTCCTTGAAGAAAGGCGTTAGTTCACATCTAATTGTTCAAGGTTCTATTTCATAGAGGCAGCAATTGATAGAAGTAAGCGAACTATGGTTAATTTGGCAATAGGGTTGAAAGTATCCAAATAATCGAGTCCCTCTATTTGTGTGTAGCCTTTGGCTACCAAGCAAGCTTTATAACGTTCTATGTTGCCATCTGCATGATATTTAATCTTATATACCCATATGCATCCAATTATGCATTTTCCAGGAGGAAGATCAACAAGAGACTAAGTGTGGTTGTGTTCAAGAGCAAAAATTCCATTTTGCATCGCTTTCTACCAGCATTCATGTTTGGATGCTTGCGCATAAGTCTTTGGTTCAACCTGGGATATGACACTAAGATAGAAACTTTTATATTTGGAAGAGCAATTATTATATGTAAGGACATCATATAGAGGGTGTAACATCCCCGTCTCGAGCCGGTTCAATTAACATACATATGATACTAAACAAAAATAGCGGAAGACTTAACTTACGAAAATACGAACTAACTTTTTCTTTTTCTTTAATCCTTTTTCACATGATATATCGTATTGCATACTTCTTCTAGTTTAATTTTCATTCGATGGAGACGAAAATCGGACAAAGTAACGTCTGTAAATCGGACAAACGGGGATTTGCGAATCCCAATCTCAAGGTATCCTAATAGACATATCATCTTAAACATATCATATAATCATATATGGTCCAACAACAGATCTAATACCCATCTATGGGTGAATGCATAACTGGCTCCGTGCCACTATGTCTAACAGCATACATATTTCAGCACATGCACATATCTGAATACACAAATATAAATGCATCAAATATGAAAACATGTACAAAACATATACGGAACATATACTGTATAATGGATCAAACATCATGATCCCAAAATGAATATAACACTATGCAACAGTACATATTCTCCAAAAATAACATCTATAATAAATAGTAGCCTCCGGCCACCCAGAACTCCATATCCTCATACTAGTACCTCTAGCCACAGGTAGTGTCCTTGTCCCGTGAGGGCTCTTCAATCATATCCCCAAACGGGGTTAGAGACGAATCTCTAGTAAACTCCAGGTTTATGGAAAACTCTCCATACCCTGGGCTCACTTCCTGCATGACAGTCAGATACATAATATACAAAACATCATATAAGCAATTACCATAACTGAACAAGCATATACACATATCTTATCAAAGATGCACGCAGTATTTTCCAAGGGAGGACCCCAAGCGGAAATCAACGCACGTAACAAATATCATAACTAAACTGAGCATATATACATATCTTATCAGAGATGCACGTAGTATTTCCCAAGGAAGGACCCCAGGCGAAAATCAACGCACATAACAAATATCATAACTAAAACATTACAACAATCACTTCAGACAAAACATATCATATCAGAGACGTACGTAGTCATTCCCAAGGGATGGCCTCAAGCGAAAATCAACGCACGTGTTCCCAAGGGAGTACTCCAAGAAGAACCAAAAACATATCAGATATGTACACAGTCAGTCCCGAGGGATGACCCCAAGCAGACATCAGTGCACATAGGATCAATGACCAAAGATCATCACATAACAGAGCTGTACACAATCAATCCCAAGGGAGGACCCCAAGCGGAAATCAGTGCACATGTTCCCAAAGGAGGACCCCAAGAGGAACTCAATATATAACAGATATATACACAGTCAATCCCAAGGGAGGACCCCAAGCGGACATCAGTGCATAAACAAATCAATAGCCAGAGATCATTACAGAAATCACATCAAAACATATCAAAGTAAACACATCAAATCATATCAAAGTAAACACATCAAATCATATCATATCACATCATCATATAGCTCTATGTGAATGCATCTATATCATATATCTCATACATATCATACAACCTGACCACAGTCCGTACACTATGGCGGAACACAAAGTAGGAGCGAACCCCATAAACATAGAGCTTACCTCTTGGAGCTTTACAATTGCTTACTTAAGAACAAGCTACTTATCTTGCTCCACGAGAATCCAAACGTTCACAATCCCTAGGTACACCTAGAGAAGGAATTCAACACAAAACTCAATAAAATGATATAATGTCATGTAAATATACAAGACACATACTTTATTGTTTATTTTCTTTTTGCTTAATCATATTAAGTCATGAGTGGGTGGTTCTTTATTCAAAAAATCCTCACAAAATTCCACATATTCGCTTAGTCTTAGGATAGTCCCAAAAGGCCTTTAAAACACTCATTACTCCTCTTAGCACCTAAAAGCCTATTTTTCCCAATTTAAGGCCGATGAAACATACAAAGGAGCCAAGGTGTCTCTCATTATTTCTTAAATCCTTTCACTTCAAAATCATACTAAAGCCATGCATTAGAAACTAAACACATCACCAAAATAATTTTTAACATAATCAACCCCCACATAACCCTATAGGCCGAATTCAAAGAGAAGGGTTTTTCAAAGGATTATCTTTTATACTTTAAATTTAATTACTCAATTCACACTTCTAAATACATATAATCCTCCACAAACCAAGCAATTAAATTTTTGCACATACACCCCTACCATCACTACATGGCTGAATTCTAGGGAGGGAGATGCAAGGAAATTTTTCAACATTCAAACTCATAGTCATGCTTATTTAACACTATAACTTCATTAACAAAACTAATCCATCATAAATTTCAATATTTCAACTCAATAATATTCCATAACATATGCTCATAATATTCAAAACTTAAATCATGACATTTAAACCATTGGAATAATGATCTCTTACCTCAAATCACCTATAGAAGGCTTGGAGGACAAAACTCAAGCTTGGTTCCACCTAAAAATTCACTTCTCTCACTAGGATGAATAGTAACCAAATTTTGAGAGGAGGAGAGCTCTTCACACAAGCCTTTTCAGCCTAAACAAAGTAGTGGGATGGATTCACCATGATCTCTACTTAAACTTTCATGGATGGCACTTTGTGTTTTGGTGGCTAGATGAGTGAGAAAGAGAGAAGAGAGAGAGTGAAACCCTAACCCCCCTACAACCATGAAGCCACGGGAAATTACAGAGAAGAAGAAGGAAAAAGACGCGCAGGAAAGAAGAAATAAAAAGGAGTTACGGTTTGTAAAGTTAATTTATTTTAACTGGGTAACAGCTTATCTATCTACACACGTCCATTTAATACCAAACTTTACCCAATGAACTAGAATATTTTTCTAATCATATTTCTAACTTTACTTTTGCATTCTGGGTAATTTTTCCTATACCCATTTTTACCACAAAAATCTCACTGACTGTACGTTTTACCTCAAAAGTAACCCTAATTTATTTAATTAGGTCTTTTACTTAATTTAACCCATTTATGCATGATTAAATATTTAATCATATACCCTTTTCTAATTAAACGGGTTAGGGATATTATAGAGGGTAAGAAATTGGTTTTGGTGGAGTTGCATTACCTGAATATGGCGACTAATGGAGAAATATAGTTGATAGATTACAATGATAATCGTGCAAATATGATGGTTGCCTTCTGCTTCTTTGTGAACGTCTAGGTGAGACATCTACCTGCTGAGTTGATGTCTGTTCCCATGAGGTTAAGTGTTTTAGATCATAGGAATATGTTGGATTATAGGTGGTGAAGGTATAGGATCAAAATAATCTTTTTTGTTAATATCAGTAGCAAGAGACTGTGGTTAGGTATGTATAGGTGTATGAGATTTAAAAGGAAAGTGTTTTTCAAAGAAAATGACATTTCTAGAAATAAAGGTTCTTCGGGAATTAAGGTCAAGTAAAATATAACCTTTTATTCCTTGCTGATATCCAAGGAAAACAACTTTGATGGCTCGAGGGGAAAATTTTTGACGATAAGCTTTGAGGGTTGTGGCATACCATAAACACCCAAATACTTTGATGTGCAAAAGTATGGGAGGCTCACCATGAAGTTTTTGGTATAGAGTATCATTGTTGAGTAGAGGGGAGAATAGTTTGTTTATGATATGGACAACTTGTGTGATAGCAAACGACCAAAATTGAGGGGAACCTTGGATTGAAAAACAAGGGCTTTAGCAACATTCAATATGTGCTGGTATTTTCTTTCAGCCAAGCTATTTTGTTGAGGGTTTTCTACGCAGCTTCTTTGATGCAAAATGCCTTTAGTGTGATAAAAAACTGTCATGATAAACTCAGGCCCATTGTCACTTCGTATGCACTTTACAGTTGTGTGGAATTGATTTTCAGAAGATATGATAAATTCCTTGAGTTTAATACGAGTTTTAGCTTTACTTTTGAGAAGGAGTGCCCAGGTATATCATGAGTAGTCATCAACTATTGTTAATAAGTATCTATGCCCATGTATTGATGGCAATGAGTATGGCCCCCATATGTCAACGTGTAAGAGTTGAAAAATAGAACTAGTTGTTGTGCTACTAGATGGGTAAGGCATGTTGCGTTGTTTTGCAAGGCGACAAACATCACTAGGTGAAATATCTTTGCAAGGAATAAAGGGAAATTTTATTGACATTTGCTTCAATATCGAATGTGATACATGTCCTAATCTGTGATGCCAGATAGATGCATCATCTTTTGAAAAGACACGTGAAGCTGATTTATTTGTTGATATCTTGAAAGGTTGAGTGGTCTCTGCCTTATTTCCAGCCTGTAAATTTGCACAAAGAGGTCTTTATTGTTGGAGGTTATGAGTTTGAGAGAGAAGGGTTTAGAGGTGCTTAAAGTATTACACCAAGAGACATTAAAGTTTGGAATGCTCAACAGTGTTACCTCCACCTTAGGAAACCCTAGATATAATGCAAGCTATTGGGCTCCAGCCCATATGGACCCAAATAACCATGCTTTCATCTATTGGACTTATATGTGAACATATTATTTGATTATATTATTAATATATCCAACATTTATCACATATAATCCATCAACTACATCAGCTAAACCAATCGTCATATTCGATGGTGTCTGTTTAATAATGCAACAAGAATTGTGAAAGGTTAGATAACATGGAAGATTACGAAGTAGTTTTTTGACAGAAACAAGGAATACTTTAAAAGTAAAAACATATAGAACATTGTATAAGGTAAGGGTAGAAGAAATGTGTGTTGTTTCGGAAAAGTAAGCTAGAGATTGAGACCCATCAGGGAGGGAGATAGATATAGGCTTGATTTTTCTGAATTTAGAAAAATTAGAACGCAAGAAACTGATATGGTTAGTGGTTGCAGTGTCAAGAAGCCATCTGCCTAATGAATTACCTGATGAGTCTACATTTAGTGCAGTTGTTCGATCCATATTGGTTGAACAAATTGGTGTTTCCATCGTCGTGAAGCCTTGTGTGTGGAAGACAGTTAAAAGACTTTCATATTACATTGAATTCTTGAGCGCCTTTGATTTCACATGTCTCCTTATTATTTTCTTGAGAGGAGAAGTTTGCAGCATTTATGGTTTTAAAACTTAGTGGAAATCCATGCTTCTTGTAACAGGTGTCAACGATGTGATTTGTCTTTCCATAGTGGGTGCACATTTTAGTGTTGTTTCCACGCCCTCTTCTAAAGACATTGGAAGCTCCACGTCCCCTTCCTTTGATAAAAGTTCCTCTTTGATTGTTGTCTGTCGAACTAAGAAAGATTATTGAATCACCTCCTAGCTGGCTTAGACTAGACTCACATTGAATCTGTCTTTCTTGCTGAGTAATTAATGAAAAAACTCTGTTGATATCTGGCATTGGATGCATTATCATCACTTGAGATCTCACATGTGCATATTGATCATTGAGACCTTTAAGAAATCTCACTATTCGATCACGTTCTCGATACTCACGCATCAAAGGATAGCCATTACAAGAGCATCGTATTGTACAACTGCTTGTTGGCAATGGTTTTAAATTGTCCAACTTATCCCACATAATTTTCATATCAATAAAATAATCGGTAATAGATCACTCACCTTGCTGCGTGCGATACATCTGTTCTTGAATATCAGAAATTCTGAAAATATCTAAGTGTGAAAAACGAGCCTTGAGATCAACCCAAGCATCACTTGCTTGATTAATCGAAAAAATGGATTTGACTATAGAACTGTTGATCGAGCGATGAATCCAAGAAAGAACAATAGTGTTGCAATGTTACCGTGCTTAAAATGTGGGATCAGCATCTGCTGGTTTTGCAATTGTCCCGTCGATGAATCCAAGTTTGTTCTTGGATAGAAGAGCCATATTCATAGATCTGACCCAAAAATGATATTACGTGGGATCCAAAGATGGTGTGACAAGTACGAGAGCTGGGCCTTCATTGGGATGTAAAAAGAATGGGTTGCTAGGATTTGTATGGAAATATTCTGGAAAGGGATTAGTCATCGGATAGAAAAAAAATGAAAAGATGGTATGAACGAACCTCAAGTTTAAAGATTCAAAGATTGCAGCAAAAACTTGGTTACCAGAGCCTAAGGAAGCTCTTAAGATAACTTCATCTGTTGAGAACTCCATATCAGAGAAGAGCGAGAACACAAAGAAGAGAAGAGAGAAAATGAATATGAAATCTGATTGATTGAAAATTGATTACAAGAAGTGAAGTAATTCTGTTAGTGCTAATGCTACATATACAAGTAGCTCTAACTAACTAAGAGAAAATATTACACGTGACTTATCTTCAAACAAAACTAACTAACTAATATTCCACGTGAGAGTAACTACGTCTGTATGACTTCATTAACTTCCGTTGTGCTGCTGCTGCTGAGTTGCTTATTAACCTCTGTAAAAAAGTTTTTAAAAGAGGTTGAATTATTCTGCTAGATGAAATAATAAATTTTCTAATAAAACGGCTTAAAAGTAAGGAGTTTGATTGTCATAAGGTAGTTAAATTAATAATTATAGATGTTTATTATTACCTAGTCATAAAAGTTTACCTTGTCCAACAACATCGAAAATAACATAGGATTTGCTTATATATTCCTCGTGTATTTTGAAACCTTCAAGTTCTTTAACTACCTTTTATTTTAATGAATTATAACATTATAGATTTTAAGTAATATAATTTTATTTTATTTTTTTGATAAGTTGCAAGGAGACAGCCCCAGCCAACGGAAAAGACGAGAATTACAAAAATCTAACAAGTCTAACTCTGCTCACCTGGGCGAGATCAGCAAGGAAAATTAAGCTAAGGCCTGAAGGAACTAAATCAAAAATACAAATATCATTTGCTTCCCGATTAACTAGCTTGTAGCTAGATCATATGAATTCAACTAACACATGCACAAGCAGTAATTTTTTATTATATTGAATTTTTATTAATTTTTTTATGAAATTTTGTGAAAGATTATTTGAATTAAAAAGCTATGTGATCATTTATAGCAATAATATTAACGCTGATTAAATTTCTTTGTTCTTTGTGAATGAACCAAAAATAGAATATATTTTTAAAATAATGAAGGGTTTAAGTTTTCTTATGTTGTAGGATTGTAGGAGATAAAAAAAGTAGAGAGAAGTTAAATGTGGGTCCCATATTTTATATTAAAAAAGAAAAAAAAAATTAATTGACACGGAAAACGAATTAGTGTAGGAAAATGATATACTCTTATGTAGCATAAGAGTATTATTTCTGAAAATAATAATATTCATATATTTGGATACTTCTTTGATTGTATCTTACCACCTTTGCCGGCAGAAAAGTCAGGAGCTAGCTTTCACGTACCAATGTTTTGTCTCTGACCCAATAATCTCGGGCAGATACTTTCAACATTATAAACTATATATAAAGTGTGTGTCATTTCAAAGGATGTAAAATTGTGTTGAGAGAAAGAGATAGATAAAGGAAGAGAGAGTTGACAAAAAAAATAAAGGTGTGGGTCCCACTTCTTTGTGAGAGCGAAATGATATAAGTTATGTCATTTAAAAGAATAAACACTTTTCTCTAAACTATAAATACATTATTATAAATTTCACGGCCGGCCATGTTTGATTCATTCCTCCACACTATAAATTTTTTGGTCCATTTGACCTTTACCCCCTTTAGCTTCGACCTTTACAAGAACAAGAAATAAATAAGAAATTAACAAAAGTCCTTAGTTGGATTTCTATATCATCTTAATTATATGGCCAGCCACATACATGAACCTGAAAATTGAAAAACAAAGCCATGGCTATGAACTCAAAGCAGCTTCTGCAGCTGCTAATTGTTGTGATCATTTTTTCAGCAACTCAAACTCAAACTCAATCCATTCCAATACCAAACCCGAACTGCCCCAACAACTGTGGCTCCCTCACCATTCCCTTCCCATTTGGCACCACTGAGGAATGTTCCCTAGATAGCTCATTTCTCATCTCATGCAACAAAACCTCTTCACAATACACACCTTTCTTGAGAAAAAGTAATATAACTGTGCTCAATATCTCACTCAACGGTGAAATGCAGATTTCATATCCTGTAGGCAGCGATTGCTACACTGTAGGAGGCAAGCGTGTGAACCAAACATTTCATGACCTCAAACTCAAATATTTTCACATCTCTTCAAAGCGAAACAAGTTGACCGTGGTTGGTTGTGACACGCTTGGACTTGTTGTGGGGATTGATTCTGATCAGGGAAAAAACTACACCACTGGATGTGTATCTTTGTGCAATAGGCTTGATGATATTGTAGCTAATGGTTCTTGCTCTGGCACTGGTTGTTGTGAGACTTCAATACCTGAAGGTCTATCAGGTTTCTCCTTTGGTTCTGGCAGCGTGTTTAACCATACCCGGGTGCTTGACTTCAATCCTTGCGGTTATACTTTTCTGGCTGAAGATGGAGCCTACAACTTCTCCTCCACAGACCTAGTCAACTTTGAGAAGACAACGTTTCCTGTTGTGTTGGATTGGGAAGTGGGGAACCAAACGTGTCAAGAAGCTCAGAAAAATGTTTCAAGTTATGCCTGCGTGTCACAGAACAGTGAATGTTTCAATTCAATGGATGGACCTGGTTACCTTTGCAATTGCTCTCATGGTTTTCAGGGAAACCCTTACCTCCTTAACGGTTGCCAAGGTATTATTTCTTATTTCTTATTTCTTGTTGGGATTAGATTCTGCTTCATTTCTATAATTATTATGATCAAAATTTATTTGTTTAAAACTTTTTATTTAAGAAATATTGCTTACATTTTTCTTTTTTAACTTTTTAGATATTAATGAATGCATGGTATCAAACGACTGCATTGCTGGGGCAAAATGCATCAACGTTCTTGGGGGCTATAACTGTTCTTGTCCGAAAGGATATGAAGGAGATGGGAAAACAACATGCCTTCGCAAATCCAGGAGAGATATCATACTGATGATTGCTTTGAGTGAGTATATTGTTGTCTGCTGGAATTTCAGCACATTCATGTCAAACAAGTTTACTATAACAATGGATATTGTTTAAAGATTTTTCATTTGTACTCAACAAAAGTAATCCATGTTATAAATTGCTGTTGTGAATTTAAATTCATATATTCAAGGTGATTTTGGTACTATTCAGGTTGCATTTACAACAGTAGTCCTTCAGGCTATGCAAGTTAGGACAGGAAATATAGGAATAGTGCATTTTGATTTTTGACGTGTGTTAGCGGCAACAAAGTGAAGTTGAGACATCAAAAAGACAAAATATATAGAAAGAAAATTAATGACCATGTTTCCACTTGTTTTATGTCCAGGTGTTAGTGTAATGGTCATAGCACTGCTCATGGGAAGCTTTTATGTGTATTGGGCATTGAAGAAGAGAAAGCTCATCAAACTTAAAGAACAATTTTTTCAACAAAATGGTGGCTTATTACTCCAACAACAGGTAGCAAGGCATAGAGGGTCAACTGAAACAGCTAAAGTCTTCACTGAGGAGGAGTTAAAGGATGCCACCAACAACTTTGATGAAGGAAGAGTCCTAGGCCAAGGTGGCCATGGAACAGTTTACAGAGGAATATTACAGGATAACAGAACTGTAGCAATAAAGAAGTCCAAAATAAGTGACCCAAGCCAGATTGAGCAATTCATCAATGAAGTGATCATTCTTTCCCAAATAAACCATAGGAATGTGGTAAAGCTCTTGGGCTGTTGTCTAGAGACACAAGTTCCCTTGCTTGTTTATGAATTCATCCCCAATGGTACTATCTATGAGCATCTTCATGATCAAAGC
Organism: Gastrolobium bilobum; assembly: GCF_033153095.1. Lineage (NCBI taxonomy): Eukaryota > Viridiplantae > Streptophyta > Magnoliopsida > Fabales > Fabaceae > Gastrolobium > Gastrolobium bilobum. The sequence continues at coordinate 317,030 of NW_026898390.1, forward strand.
AATTCTGTAAAACTTACATGGAAAACAAGATTGAGAATAGCAACAGAAGCTGCGGGGGCCCTGGCATACTTGCATTCTGCTACTTCTACACCAATCATACACAGAGATGTGAAAACTACAAATATACTACTTGATCATAATCTCATTGCAAAGGTTTCTGATTTTGGAGCTTCAAGGATTGTTCCTCTTGATAAAAATCAGCTAACCACTTTGGTGCAGGGGACACTGGGTTATCTTGATCCAGAATACTTTCAGACAAGCCATTTAACAGAGAAGAGTGATGTCTATAGCTTTGGGGTTGTCTTGGCAGAGTTACTGACAGGAAAGAAGGCACTCTCATTTGAAAGGCCAGAGGAAGATAGAAACCTTGCAGTGTACTTCCTTTCTTCAATGAAAGAGGGTATGTTACTTAACATTGTGGACAGCCATATAATAGATGAGGCAAATGTTGAGCAACTAAGGGAAGTTTCCAATATTGCAAAAAGGTGTTTAAGGGTGAGGGGAGAGGAGAGACCCACCATGAAAGAAGTGGCAAGGGAACTTGAGGGGCTAAAAGTTATGGAAAAGCAACGGTGGGAAAGTGTCAATTTGTCTTCAGAAGAGAACTTGCTCAAAGCAGAACCATCTGCTTTCAATGTGGAAGATAGTGCTGGTGGAAATGGCATTAGATATGGCTTTGATAGCTTAAACCGGATTTCGATGTCGCTGGGTGGTGGAAGATGATTACTTTTGTTGGAAGTGAACTATTTTGGTGAAAGAATAGGGGGATCCTTAGTAGATGCATGGTTTCCATACACTTCTATGGTGTGATTGTGAATATTGAAAAAGGTTCTTTTATGCTTTGGATTTGAGTGAATGCTTAACAGATTGTCCTCTGGATATTCTTTCAATGTATAGTAACCAGTTAACATGCTGTTTTTCCTACCCGCATTCATTTCGTTCAACCTTTTTTGTTTTGTTTTGTTTTGTTTTATGTTGAATTCGTAACTGAATTTAAAGAAATTTGTTTCCAATATAAAGAAAAAATTAATAGTAACCACTAGACTATATAAGTTACTAAAAACTTAGAGCATGTGTTGCTAGATTTGTGTATGTGGAGCGAAAAGTCTTACATTAACTAGTTATGAGCACAAACAAATTGAGATCTGTCTTCCGTTTCTAATGTACTTCTCTTTTGGAGTTACTATTTGCGTCTTTTTTGTTTCTCAGGTACTCCACTAAATCAAATTTATTTACAGTGTGGTATTAAACTTTTTTATATATAAATTCACATACAATTCAATTACTTTCCCATTAGGGCAAAAATGAAGCTACAAAAAAGCAGGAACATTACTATACCATTAGGGAGCTTGTTTGTCTGAGACTCTGAATGGACACTAGCAAATTTCTACTGACTTTCATAAGAATAAGATCAAGCCATCAAGCAAAAAACTGTTTGTCAACCGTTAGTTTGAGTGCCAATGGTATTAATATATTCCTAAGAATTCCTCTATGAGAAGAGCTGAACTGTATGAGATAAAAAAACTGCTTTCCTCCTCTTTATGCAAGCCTACTGATGTACAAGAATTACTTCAATACTATCTACTTTACTTTCCAAGAAAATTGAGATGCTATAAGATACTGAGAAAAATATAACTGATAATGAAGATGTTACATGAAACAAAATACAGTAACCTGGAATATAGAGTCGAAATGGTTCTGAAGAGACTTTACAAGTTACTAGTCCTGCCAACATATCCATTCATGCTAAATTAATGCTATTGACAAAAATTTATCCTAATAAGGAGTTATTACTCATTTGTCTTTACAAGATACTATGTTCAGACCCAGATTAATAAATCTACAACAGTGTGATTCTGAGGTGAAGGACTAGAGCATTAATTAACATTAGACCTTTCCATCCGATGAAGGAGGACTATCAGTTTTCAAGGTTGTGGAAGACGTGACAAACACAGAATTTGTGCCTCCAGAGGGAGAAGAGGAAGCAGAAGGTAGCTTCTTGGGAAGCATCTGTTTCCAGTATTCCTTAGGCAATCTTGATCCTTCTGATAGAACAACAAGAGCAAGAAGAGTCAAGAACAAAAACTGGTGCCTCCAAGAACCTGACATGATGATGAGTACTACTATTAACTCCTACTCAGGAAGTGAACAGAACCATCCTTTGCCTTATAAAAGAGCAGCTTTAGAGGGCTTATGGCAACAGACATGTTCAGTAATGTTGGGGGGTTGCCAACTTGTTTGGTTGGGGAAGGATGTGTAAATGGCAGACAATGATGAATTTGATAATTCTAAGCCGTTACATTGTCCAATAAACTAGTTGAATCTGAGTTTGCATGTGTGAGAAATTTGAGGAATAAATAAATTGTCACTTTTGTCCCGAGTAAAAGATTTATCAGCGAACTACTGAACTAGCTTAACTAAGACAAAACCTAAACCTTAGTAGGATTATTCTTAAATGTCAATAATGCAAACACGAGGAGAGTGCTTCTTTTCAATAGTTTCTTATAGCTCAAAAGTTCAACTGGCTTAACTAAGGAATAAGTTGGGTACATTAGAATAAGAAAAGCGGATTGACACTTTATATGCTGTTTTCCCGACACTATTAAGTGTAGGAAGATACTGGTATCAGTGGTGTCAGAAAAATGTGGATGTTTTTCAAGGACAGCGTTAAGGCATCCCTTTGATTAGTTAATAGTTAAAGCCTCAAAAGTCGCGTACTTCTTTTTTTTTTTTTTAACATTTCAATCGATTCATCACTTCGCGACTGACTAGTCTGATTTGGAATAAGTCTCAAGATTAAGATTTTAAATCCCTTTTAAAAATTACTAAATAGAATCGAACATATTCTCTCACTCTTACATGCTCAATTCTACTAATTGAACTATTATCGTTTTGATTGGTGAAGTGCTTTCTTAAAATATTCTACAAACGCATTAAAAAATGCAGGCACTGTGCAAGGGACCGTTCAAGATTAATTAGTGGCTACTAGCTAGCTTCATAGCTCCTAGTTCTGCTCTTTGTTTCTTTACTTCCCTTTCCTCAACTCTCAGAAAAGACGAAACCTTCAAAAGGAAGATATACATATGTTAATATTGATGGAAACAAATATAATCAGTTTGATTTTCAAAAAAAAAATACATATATATATATATATATATATATATAATCAGTTTGCACATTATTTCAATAAACACTTATCATAAAATTTTACAAACTGATTATTGATATATTGTAACCATCGTTTCCAATAGAATTGTTGCTGTCTTTTTTATAAAATATTTAATAAATAAATTAAAAGCTTAAAATAGTACTTAAAATTTAAAATAACATATACAACGTACGAGATAAAAGGAAGTCCGGTATAACATTTGGAATGGTTTCGTATTAAAATGCCACGAATTGGTAAAAATTTGATGACATGAATACATGAATCTATAAACAATAAAAATAAATAAATAAAATTATTAGGGGTGCCAGTGCCAGACGAATAAAAACAATAGATTTACATTAAATAATAATAATAATAATTAATAAACAATTATTACATATGACATTCTTCCATAAAACAAACATTGATAGAAGTAAAAGGAGGAGTGTGGCAGCCTTTGAAATTGAGATAGTGAAGCATCCTAATCAGACAATGGCTGACACAACGGTTTCAACTTTTGTTGGACGCCATAATGTCTTCTGAACACAAAGCAATCCCTCCTCACGTTTGGAATAGGTCAATCGAATATCCCAACGTAGAGATTTAACTATGCTCTCCATCTCACCAATAGTTTCAACATTGTCTCTTATGATCAAATATCCTTCTGGTCTCAGCATCCTATCAACTTCTGCAATCATTGCCACTATTTTGCACCTGAATCCAAAAATATATCAGCTAAATCAGAGAAGGTTAAGGAGATTTCTTTGTAGACAATTTTAAAAACTACTTGACATACCTTTCCTTAAGTGTTGAGAATAAAGAATCAGCATGTAGAAGATCATAAGATCTAGGGTAGGTATTGAACGATTCACACCAATCATGATAAATACCGAATAATCCACGCTCATATATAATTGGCAGTGTGTCAGGAGAATCAATTGGAACCACATTCATTACCCAAACATTAAATTTCAGACTTTTGAGTGCTGCAGCAAACCTGAAGACACGAGAGAATGCAAAAATAATAATAAACAAGGTTAATTATTTGATTGTGAAGTCCCCCTCTTTCCTCTCCAAAAGAAAAGAGAGTCTATTATGGAACTAGTTAGGACAAGGAATTATTCACATAAAAGAATGGGATATATATCTCTTCAGCTGCAGGAAAGAGAAGTTATCTGCAGCAATCACATGTTTTATAGGATACATATCCTGAAAAACATGTGTCAGCTGGAGATAACTTTTCTCCGGCAACAGAGATTAATAGCACCCTAAAAGAATTTATAGCAGAAATTATTCAAATCAAACATTGATTTCAAAAGGGTTAGAAGGACAAGGAAAAAAATAAAAGAGAAGGAAAAGAGTGAAATACTGCAGTGTACTTGAAAAAACTGATAATCACTCTTGCAAACACAACATGAAATTATTGGGTACTAGAGTAGAATATCTACTCATTTTCCTCTTACTGCTAATGGAAACATTTTTAGGGGAGAAAAGAAAGAGATACACCATGAAAAAATGATTTTCCACCAGACTGCATTTTTATGCAAAGGAAAAAACCCAAAAGTAATGAATTTGCATTTTGAAGACCTCTGGAGAATTCTAGGTTACAAGGGAACCAGGTATATGCATAAGTACAAAGAATATCTTACCCTCCATAAACAGCTCTCATGTCCATGACATTTCTTACTGAAGACCAATTGATACCCATTCCATTCAAATATGAGTGGGAAAGAACGTTTTTCCAATGCTTGTAATCAGCAGTGAATTCTACTGGAGCAGCTCTTCCATAAACACCAGCCTGAGAGTTTAACCAGTAAGGTGGTTTCTCCAACCTTAATGGCCATTGCTCAGGCCAGTTTGATCCACGCTCTGATGCACCTACAGGCACTTTGTGCATGCATGCCTGTAGTGATATATTCCTGAAGATATGGAAGTTGGAATATATCATAAAAATTAGTAGAGCAACTTCATCAAAAAGGAATAATCTCCAACTAAGTAAAGCACTATCAACAACCTTGAGATCAATAGCATACAAGACAATTTCAACCTGAGCAATTAATTTTAAGATGTTTAATTCCATTGCTTATGAAATTTTGGCAACGAAGAAACTGATTTGAAGTATATATCATCATAAATTATAAAACTCAATTCCTTGTAGAAAGACTCCAGCTCTTTTGGATTATTGTTTTTTAATTTGTGTATTAATTTGAGAATGCAATTTATGTGTATTGCCCAAAAAGAACAAAAATAGAAGTACCAGGCTGTATTTGGATCATCAGATTCATTGCACATTGGTGGCTCAATTTTTGGTCTTCTGTTATAGCATTCATTATCAGTTGGTTTTCTATATATTGCTGCCGCCACTCCATTCAATTTGTCCTTTCCAATTACCACCAGATCCCAGCACATTGACTTTGTAATTTCACCCATAGCTGCAACAAAATGGTTATTGTATAAAGCCAACCCATAGTAAGTTCATTTCTTTTGGAGTAAAATGAATTTGGATCTAATGGTTTTACCTTTCCAAATCCCAACATTTTCTGGATCCTTTTGATACACTGGAGTAGCAGACCATACAAAGTAACCTCCAGGTCGCAAGACACGATTAAGCTCTAAAAGTAGCCTGCCACCTGCATTGTACAACCAATAGAGTAATACTAGAAGACTCAAGCATAAGTGGTAAAATTAAAATATTGAGAAAAAGGAAATTTTATCAAAAAGCTTATCACACCTTCTTCGTGCCAAGGGACTCTACAGCGTGCACAGTGGACAAGATCAAAGACAGAACCAGGGAAGGGTAATCTTTTGGAGCCCATGACACCTAATGTGGCAGGAATTCCCCGTTCCAGCGCAAATTGTACTTGTGCCTCGTGCACATCTTTTGGAGCAAATGACATGGTCAGAACATCTTTTTCAAACAGATAGCCTCCAAAGCTGGCTACCCCACACCCAACATCCAATATCACACGAGTTCTCTTCCCCCATGCAATATTAGGAAGAGACTGCATCAATAGACAAGGACCCATTTTAAGAGAAAAACTGGATATATCTGTAAAGAAGCTTGGGATACACCACCCCAAAAGCTAGCTCAAAGGGTGGGAGTGCCCAAGACCTTATAAACTCCACATTAGTTGCACATACAACCAATGTGGGACTATATATCTCAACACGCCCCCTCACACGAGAGCCCATTGGGCTTGAAGAGTGGACAATGCAACAGGTCCAGCCTACCTGTGCTAAGAAACGCCACAAGAGAAAGTGGGGGGCGGCGAGGCTCTGATACCATGTAAAGAAGCTTGGGATACACCACCCCAAAAGCTAGCTCAAAGGGTGGGAGTGCCCAAGACCTTATAAACTCCACATTAGTTGCACATACAACCAATGTGGGACTATATATCTCAACAATATCAATCAAATGAGTGGAGGATGGCTAAGGCACTGATTAATGTAATCACAAGTTTGTTAAACTCACTAAATTAAGGAGTTAAAGTTCATGGAAACATATTTATCGAAAAGAAGGTTGTGCTATGCTGACTTTAAAAAAAATAAAATTAATAGCACAAATCCGAAAGACAATTCATTCCACAATGTAGACCTTACACTTGAAAAGGCTTGCAAATTAAAGAAGCTTAAAGTGTGATGTGAAACAGTTATGGCAAAGCAGAACAAGAAATGCTAAATGAGATACGTACTAACATGAAGAGGTTGCTTGACTAATGGGAAGTACATCAGTGTAACACCCTCTATATTCTAAACCCATTTGCCTAATAACAAAAACAATAGAAAGGAAAGGTGAGAAAGCCAAATAGTTGACTTTAAGAATTGAGATTGAAAGAGAGAAGAACATGAGATAGAGAGAGGAAGAGAAAGGGAAATAGAAAAATAGAGTGTGAGGAGAGATAAGGTCGCGTCCTGCAATGGGTTGTGACAAAGACAACTATTACTATGTCTTAAGATGATAAAGGTATACAAAATACACATGAGCACTAAATTAGAAGAGGGTAAATATACCGAAAAGGAAAGGAAAAACAACAACCAGTTGTCCTAGGAATAGGATTGATTTAATGTATTTAACATTTTTTACAATGTTTGAAGTTTGAACCAGTCCTACAATTAGGACATACCTAGTTGTCCTAATTGGGACATGCATGGATATATTATGTGCACAGCTCATGACTTACATGAGAGGTTTTTGTTTTCCTATAATTAAGAATCTTGTTCCAAGTTTTCGACAAGAAACATACTTAAGATCGATTTGCTATCCATCATAACACATTAGCAAGAGAATGACAGTATTGCAACATAGAAACCTGAGAAAGGCTTACTTTCTGAATGAATTCAATGTAATGAAGAGCACCATGTTTAAACTGAGTTCCACCACCAGGAAAAGTGAGGTATTCACCAGTTACTTTGACCCAGTTTTGATGACCCTTAGATTCTACAAGCTTTGTGTGCGGAGCATTGTTGTACCATATCTGCAATAGGCACCGAAATACTGAATTTCAATATTTATTTTGTGACAGTTACTGAGTTTCATATTAAGTAACAACATGTGACTTTCATCCAGTTCATGTGTAACATACCATGTCCCTGCTTTTGGGCCACTTAAATGGGCTTCTATAGCCCTCAGGTAGAGAAACAAGACAAGTGGAAGCTTCATCAGGACAGTGCCTCTCTCGATGTTCATAGTGTCGTATACTTTGAAGCTTTCTGATTGCTTGCCAATTGTCAAGGCAAGGAATGTACTCTGATCCTGCAGTTGTATTACACAGCTTCCATTCATATTTGTTGCTGACAATAGAAATCGAAGACTTCTGTGAATCCTTCTCATGCTGTGATTCTGCAGCTTGAGTTGACCAAGTTCCATTTTCATAGCTAGCTTCAATCAATATTTCAGACTGGGTCCCATTCATAAAAACATCCTTTGAAACTGAACTGTTTTCATGGCTTACAATGTTACTCTCTCCAGTACTTTGTTTTGTCTTTGAAAGCAGATTTTTCTTGATTTTCTCCTCCTCAGTCTCACCAACCATCTCATCTTGTGTGACTTCACCCATAATCTTGTCTGTCCCTAATATGTCATCATTTATGCTCTTGTCAGATTTCCTTTCATTAAAACTTTCCACTGACCCTCTTTGTTCATCATCAATAATTTGACCATCCAGTGTTTCTGATTCTACAGATTCTGAATTCAAGTTTCTATCTGATTCTTTCTCCTTCTCGTAAGTGTTTGGCTCAACCTGCCTCATTTGATAATTCTCCTGATTTGTATTCCTAGGACCTTTCTCCAAATCATTCTTTTCAACTGAACTGTCCCTAACAACCTCTGGCTGGTTTTCTTCAGCTGTATTATCAGACACTTTTTCAACTTCTTTTTGGTCATCCTGGTTTTGTACATGGCTTTCACTCTGAGATTTATGGGTCTGACTATCTTTCCCAGTTGATTCTTCTGCTATATCACCTGAACTATCTTCAAATTGCCTGGAACCACTTTCATTTGCTATATTTTTCACCTCATCAATGGTCTCAGATACCTGCATCACTGAATTCTGAATTGGAACTATGGATGACATTACAATCCATATACCAACTAAACAAAATGCAACCAACACAGTTACAGAGACTGTCGAACAGTAATTGGATAACTTCCTCCCCTCGCCTCGGGAATTCTTACCCAGTGCCATGTTTTCTAATTACTGCTATTTCAAGATAAATGTCCCTAGAAAGAGAAGGAAAGTATTAGCAAATCCATTGATAAAAATAATGTAACTCAATCAAATGTTGATGCTTTCTTCCTTCTTCTTTTAATTCTAGGAAAACAATTTGTCAAAATATCACCTTTATAAAATTGAATGGAAAACCCTATGTAGTTGTGGAAAATCCTTAGGATGTCATTGTATTTCAGGAAACACATCTAGTCACTTATTCTTAGGGATCAAATAGGATCTGTTTTGATTATTTGTGAATTAGGATTGACAAATAATTAATTAGTTTCCTTATTTTCATTTAGGGTAAGTTGTATATATTGTAAATGTAACCTCTCCTAATAGGAAAATTAAGTCAATACAGCAGTTTTACTATATTATTCAAATAAATCGACCAGTTAAACTATAAAACCCAAAAGTTTAGCACTAAAGGGCAACAAGTGCTCTTTATGAGTTTCCAAATTTGAAGGTTGCATGAAGGGAGAAGAAACACAGTCAACAGTATTTGCGTCTCCAATACCCAAGCAAAAAAGGGGTAGGCAATAAACCAAGGAAGTAGAAATTCAGAGTTTGAAACAAGAAAGCTGAAGAACACGAAACAATACAGAGAAACTGACAAATACTTACTCAATACTAATAACCAAAAATGCTCAAGCTTTACAGAAGGGTAATCTTCTGCAGTTCCTTGTGTTTATCTTATCTTATTTTTTTATATTAAAAAATTCAAGCTTTTATGAATCAGTAGAAAAAGGATAAATCTTTAATAAGAAAAAATCGAAACTTTCTCCCAACAGTCCAACCACGTAAGGAATATTTCCCACAAGGATCAAGTTTCATGAATCAGTAGAAAAGGATGAACTTTTATAAAGAAAAAAACCAAAACTTTCTCCCAACAGTCCAACAACCACTGAAGGATTACTTCACACAAGGATCCGAGTGTCAGAACCAAAACTGAACAAAATATAGTGCAAAGCCAAATAATTGCACAACACATAACACACCTTATTGGGGAAACCGTGAAGAAATTGAAAACACAAAAAACCCAAAACAGGAAAAGTGAAAACTGAAAACTGAGATGAGATTCCCTAATAAGGGAAATGCAGATTATGGTTAAAGAGAAAAGGAGACAAGGTAAAGCATCTAGCTTTAAGTCATTTTCCCCATAAATAGACACCCACATAAGCATTTTTGGCATATTCTTCAGAAAAAGTAAGATCATCAATACACGGATACAAGGTCCTGAGATCCTAACCTGTAAGGAATAGAAGCAAAATGCAAAACAAAGAAAAGTTGGGGAGAGATACTGTACCCTGCTGACCAGTTGAGATGCTATATCAGTCTTTGGTGACCTTCCTCTGTCATCCTACTCAGTAGAGCACATTTGAGAATGAATGTTCTGTTAGTAGGAATTCCTCAAAAAGTTTATGTTTTTAGTATTCATTGGCTTTGGTTTTATTGGTATATAAATTGTACAAGACAGAACTAAAATATATTTTAAGTGGAAAGATAACTGTGATTTTAAAGAGGAACGAGGGAAAGCTTGTTTAGGCCAAAGAGTGTAATACCATATAGAAGCGGGACTAGTGAGGAATAAAGATACTACTGCAGAGCAGTTTCAAAGTTTGCCGTAAACCATTTGACTCTTGTCACTCTCCGAAAGTTGTTCATCATTCATAGCAGTGTGGTGGGGTGGCTATGTACATTGTTGGTTTTTGATGGACCTGATGGCAATTACAACAACATAGTTAACTAGTTATGCTTAGTCTAAAAATAGGTACGAGCGAAGGGCGATAGGAAATTCACGTTTAGAATACTAGTTATTTATATTTGTAATAAGGATTTCTAAAATTTTCATGAGAAAATGAGATTTTTAGAAATTAAAACTATGAATAAAAATCTCATAAAATAATATCACCAGATGGGTTTTCACTGAAGAGAAAATTTTACATAATTTATAGAGTATAAATAACTCTGTTTTAATATTTTCATGACTAAAATATTATCTCTTATTAAAGCTCTAGTTGTGACCTTTTTGTAACATAACATTATTTTTTTTCAAAAATTCATCAAATGTTAGTTTTATAAAATCAATTCATAATATCAAAAAAAAAAAATTAATTCACATTCCCAAGAATCATTGACAATCAACTAAACATAGAATTAGGAAACTTGAGTCAATATTTTTGGAATATTTTGACTTATCAAATACTTTCAGCAATAAATCTTATACCATTGATTGATTTTGATTTCTCGCACTTAATACTTTCACCCACCTTTGTAGGGTTATAATTCCCTGAATTTATTTGCTGCAAGTCAATCGGCTGGAGAGAAAAAAAACTACAAGTAGTATATAGTTATAATTAGGAGTGTTCGCGGTCTGGATTGGATCGGTTTTGGAAGCAAAAATAATCTAATCCAATCTCTTCGGTTTGATCATGTCATCATCCATTCGGTTTGAAATATTTTTCAGATCTGATCCGATCCAATCCAATTTTTTCGGTTTGGATTGGATCGGTTTTCGGTTTTTTGAAAATCTTAAAATTTGTTTTATGGTTATTGTGCAAATAAATTTTTTTGTGTAATAGGCTTTGCAAAAAAAAATTAAACAGAAAAGTAAATGATAATATAGTTTTTTTTTTTTTTGCAATGAGATATGAAGCTTTACACAAATAATTTTTTGTTGATCAGATGTGACTAGGTTTTTTCTTGGGTTTAGTTGATGGGTTAATAGGTCTTGGGTTTAAAAAATTTTGGGCTATGATGGAAGGAAAAACCCAAGTAGGTAGAGGAGAATTAATATATTGGATCGGTTTTCATCAACCCATCCGAAAATCGATCCAATCCAATTAAAATTTGCGATTTTTATTCAGTTCTTGGTTTTTCGGTTTTCAGTTTATTCGATTATCGGTTTTTTGGTTCGGTTACCGCGGTTTGAATCGGTTTGGATCGGTTGATGAACACCCCTAGTTATAATATGAAAAAAAAATCTCCCAATGTCAGCTGAAGTGACTGAGGAGAGAGAGAAAAATAATTATTCATATTATAACTGTGTGCGACCCAGAATACATAGTGTTAGAAACTAAAACAATATAAATTGTATCCTTTAAAAGGACAAATATTTTTTCCATATATATATAAGGGATTACGATTGTCATGTTACAGGAAAGTTTGTATTTTCCTACGGACAACATACATGGGTCCCGTCATTTTAAAAATAAAATAAAAAAATAAAAAGTTTGAGGCACGGGTTTCAATCTGTCTATGACATGATGCAATCAATTTTCTGCAACATAATAATTATAAATCTCATATATATATGAAAAAAGTATTTCTCCAGTCACTGGAGATAAAGTTATAAAGTTATCTCCAGTGAGCTCAAAATGACGTCGTTTTGGAGTTATAAGATTAAAAAATAATTATAAAGACTAATATAACTCTGTAATATATTATAATTACAAAAATACCTTAATTTTCGTCCCAAAACGACGTCGTTTTGGGCACACCAGAGATAACTTATCTCCATTGACTAGAGAAATACGTCGTTTTGGGCACACCAGAGATAACTTATCTCCATTGACTAGATAAATCTTTTACCCTATATAGGGGAAAGTACTTCTTATGTGACTGCAGAAGAGAAAAAGTGCAGCAACACGGGATACGCGTCTGAATCCTGGTTTTTTTTTTTTTTTGATAGAATCTGCACGTGTATCCTAGGTTCCGCACGTGTATCCTAGTGTTAAAAATGTGCTGCAACTTTTCTAATCAGCAGTCACATGAGAAGCGACAGACCCATATATATATAGATTAAAAGTTTATCCTTTTAAATGATGTATTTTATGTCATTTTAACAATTTATAACTATATACTAAGTGTAATACATAGTTATAATATTGAAGTTGTATTTTTTTCACTTTCCATATCAGCAAACAGTGTATGAAGAGAGAGAGAAAAATACAACTTTAAGGGATATGTTACTCTACCTACTTTTTTTCTGCCTACCTTTTCCTATATTCTCCAATACTGTTAGATCATAATTTCAAAAGGAGAGAGAAAAATAAAAATTAGTTGAGATTCGAATCTAACAATGTTTTAGAGTGGTAAGCAAAGTTAGGCAGAGAAAGAGGTAGGTAGAATAATCTATCCCCAACTTTAATATTATAATTATGTACTACCCTTAGTAGAGTCAGTAAAATGGGCTCGACTCGGCAAGCTGACTCTCCTCGTTCGCCAAACGAGGGCGCGACAGACTATGTTTTACAATCCACTTTCAAAAGCGGGACGGGGCGAGCGGGCTCATTTTTTGACAGGTTGATGGCGAGGAGAGGCAAGGCAAGGCAAGTCAGTGTAAAATAGGTCCAGGCTATCGTGTCCGTCTAACGAGCCGAACAGGGTCGAGTTTTTTAGCTCACTTTCAAAAGTGGGGCTGGCCGCCCACTTTGTCACCTCTACCCTTTGTACATATAGTTATAAATTACAAGGACATAATTTACCTTCTTTAAAAGGACAAATCATTTCCCACACACACTCACACACATATGATGTGATCAATTGGAATTTGTTTTATATATTTTTTTTTAATACCAGAGATTATAATTTTTTGTTTTCATTGTTAGGTAAAGTTTAGATAAATAGAATGGACTAATGAGGAATTTCTTAAGATGATATGGAAACTGCATTTGTTTTGCAATAGGGCAAAATAGTATATGTGTATTTATTAAAAATAAAAATTGATTGCCAACTCTTGTGAACAACAAAAACTCAAAAAGGTCTTATTACATCGATTATAGCTGCTTTTAAGCATCTTTTTATCGATTTATCCACCAAAATACAGATCAGGTATCAATTTTTATCGATCAAGCATCTTTTTGAAATCTCCACGCACCAATTTGAGCGGAGTTTTATGTTTTCCAATTTGCTTTATAATCAATAAGAATTTAATTTGTATGTTTTTCAATATAAGAGTTTATAATTTTCTATTTTCATCTTTAATTATTGTAAATTTTAGATAAATAAAATGAGCTGCTGAAGAATATCTCAAGCTCAGCTATAAATACTTGTTAATAAGTTTTAGACAAAGCCTTATTAAGTAGTGAATTAAACCGTTTTATATTTTTTTCAAGGTAAAAAAATTAATAATAATTATTTAGTAAACACTACATGAAGCACCGGATCCCATTAGTAAAGCAATGAAAGAAAAACTATTGTATTGCTTGTGCATCATAGACTCACATAAAGTAAAATATCTATTCATACATATATAAAAGTTAATGAGGCATGATCCTTTGACATTAGTGTCAGATAAAGTGTTAAATTTCAAATTTGACACTAATATCAAATAATCCTGCCTCAAAGTTAATAGAAAATTACATTTGTTAGTGATACTGAACAAAACAACTAAACTTCAGCACACATAGAAGCCAAGAGGGGCAAGTCATTTCGTCTTTTACTTATAGGTGGGCCTTGACTTGTACATGGGATTTTATATATTGGCATTGAGTTTTCATGTGGATCGATTTCGTTGAGTTAAAAAAAAAAAAAAAAAAGTTTGTACAGTAAAAATTTCGAATGAGAAATTATTCTTCCTAATTTTTCTTTCTTTCATTGTTTAAAATAGGGAAAATTCCAAAAAAGAATTCTGTAAATTTCTTCTAGAATCACTTACCCTCAAAATATTGAATCATTTATACCCTTACTTAATGTTTCTTAATCATTTTTTTCCTAACTTAATTTTCCATCAAAAAATAAAGTTAAGGGAGTTAAATTTTTTAAAAAAATACCTTAACTACCTTTAATATATCTATTGGATAATAGTTAATGAAATGAATTTTTTTGAGTGAAAATAAATGTAGACATTTTCACATGTATAGGTTGGAAATTTTTTATACAAATACTCACAACTTAGCTTCTTCTCTGTTGTTGTTTTTTTTTTTAAGTGTAATTTTGGTATTTTTTTTAAAAAAAATAACTCTATTAACTTTAGAATAATATTTAAAAAGTAAGTGATAAAATTTTTTTACATAAAAATATAAATGATTAAAAATTTTGAGAAGGAAAATAAATAATTTACCAAACTTACGGACGTTTTTTAAGTTTGCCTTTTAATATAAGAGGAAGTTAAAGTCTTCAAGCAGATGCGGATTCGCTTCACATCAAACTGTTGACCCAAGTAAAGCCACGTCATTACATTATCCACATTGTTATCGAAAATTTGAGCTGTTTGATGACGTGGCACAACGTTCAACTCCATTCTCCGCTGTAAAGCGTTTGAAACATTTATATATACAATAATAAGCTTCGATTTCTATTTTCTGTAATTCATCAGAAGAAATAAAGAAAGAAAACGTGTGGAAGGAATGGATTGACATAGTATTTGGAATGTAGGGTCAGAATCACTGTCCACAATTCCACATGAATGAACCAAGCTGAGAACACCACTTTACCACATCATTTCACTTTCTCTTTCCTTCTCTATAGCTGTTTTTTTCTTTTCTTTTCTCTTCTCTCTTAATTAACAGAATATTAAGGCCTGAAAAGAAAAGACAATGGTGGCCTGTGAAACATGAAGAGGAGGACTGTGTTATGCATCTTCAATGGCATGTAATTGTGCTTACAATACCTTTTCATTTTCACCAAACAGAGAATTCTTCACCAACAACATCATCATGTCAAAGCCATCAACTAGATGCAGACCCTTTCTCTTGTCCTCCATGAACAATGCCACACCATCCTACAACACCCTTGTTTCTGAGGTGCCTTTCTCTCTCTCCTTTCAGTTTTATATGTCATGCCATTATCATCTATTCAGTGTTATCTGCTGGCATTTTGGATTTAATGACTAGTGTTTGAAATAATAGGTTTTTTGTTATCAATATAGTTACTTGTTTAATGTGGCTAGTTTAATAGTCTTTTATAAATATTCCAATAGGTTCATCGCTTCGCCACTAGTCCGATTCGGGGCGGGTCACTGAGTTTAGTAGTCTTTTAGGTTGTGAATTTACTTGTTTTCAACTCAACAACCACACAGTAGCATACAGTTGTCCTATATATCTGCTCTTGTTGTATCACATGCCAAAAGGGGTCTTCTTTTTTTTGTTCTTCTTCTGGTATTTGATGTTATTTCAGCAATCAATGTATCATAAAAGATTTCTGGTTCATAATGTGACGATACATCATACAGGCTGTAGCATATACTTCTACATCATTTGCATATTCAAACAATAGGTTGAAGGAAATCTGTAGGGCAAAATAATGCAGAAAATATGATCCTCTAAAGTCCAACCTTTTGCAAACAGCGATATGACATAACCTTGCTCTGATTTCAGATTATTAGTTCTCCTTGAATTGTACATGGCGATCTCTGGATATGGTAGATGTATCCCTTTTCTTCTCGAAGATCCCTTTATTATTGTAAAAAATCTAGCTAATAACCCAGCTGGTTCTTGAGGCTATCATGTATAAATATGCAAATCTGAAGTCAACTCCCTAGACCCAGCGTTGTGTCTTGGCCATCTAATAATAAACATAGGAAATTGAAATTCTTAGTCCAGATGCAAAAGAAAGCCCACATTTCCGAAATGATTCTTTTATTTGAATTCCTTATTACTCATATGTGAAATAAGTTAAAGGAATTTTGCTTCCTGTATTTTGCTATATGATCTGTAGAGATATTATACCTATCTAAGATTTCGACTTTTGTTGGCTAGCTGCAATTGCATTCTTTGACTTTTGCTGCATAACAGTTATCATTGAATTATGGATGAACAACTTCAATGTGTGATCTGGCTTATGGCTTCAGTTTGAAATTCAAGTGAAGTCCTACATTGGTCAAGAACGGGTTAAGTGAGAACCAATAATTGAAAAGAACCATAAACTTATTTCATTGTCTTTGAGGTTTTAGGTCAAGATGTGGTGTTAAATCCAGAATTGCGATTTTCTACTTAGCCATTAATTAAGGTCTTCCCCACTTATGAGCTCCTGCTAACTTCCTAACAAGTGGTATAGAGTCTATGGTTTGGCTAGTTCAAGTATTTACAAATGGTGGTTAGTGCTTGGGTTTATGTCTAATCCATGTTGTGAAGCATTGGCCAAGACTTGGCTCTTGGTTGCTAATCCCTGAATACTCGGAAAGGCTTATGCTTGAGAGGGAGCATACTAAGGTTGAGACTCACTCTTAAGGGGAAGAATGTTGGAAATTCAAATGTGAGTGATGAAGTCCTATATTGGTTAAGAATGGTTAAGTGAGGATCGTATAAGTGGAAAGATCCATAAATGCATTTCTTAAAAGTTTTGGGTCAAAATGTGGTGTTAAACCCACTATTGTGATTTGTCGCTTAGTCTATTGATGGGATCTTCTCTTCTTTTAAGCTCCTCCTAACAGCTTCTAGTTCTAATTTACAAAATTAGGATTTCTTATCTTGATTCATGCACAAAACAAATACGCTTCATGAGATAACTCCTTGCAAAACAGATCCATCCAAATGATTGCTTACGGTATTCAATAATTGTTATCTAAATGTAGAAAACACTGAATACCTTCCTTCTCTTTCTGGAGTTCAGTTTGAGTGTACAACTTTGGACCTTTTTGTTTCATATAGCAATACAAAAAACTATTATTTAATTTGTTATGAGTACCATTGATATTCCTTCTATAAAAGTACTTTTTTTTTTAAGGCTGTTAGGCTCTTGGGTCCTCCAGCAAGATTTGAAGCTTCAAAACTGAAGGTTGTTCGATTGGAAGATCAGATAAACAAATATGCAAGTATTATTCCGAGAACCTACATTCTATCCCACTGTGACTTAACAGCTAATCTGACGTTAGCTGTGTCTAATGTGATCAACCTAGAGCAGGTTTGTGTCTTTACTTTTTGCATGCTTGGCTTGGAAATTATATTGGTTCTCTTAATTGATGCATATTATATTTGTACCAATCTTTGTGACTCTGGCAGTTGAGAGGGTGGTATGAGAAGGATGATGTTGTAGCTGAATGGAAGAAAGTGAAAAATGAAATGTGCCTGCATGTTCATTGCTTTGTCAGTGGTCCCAACCCCTTCCTGGATCTGGCTGCTGAATTTAGATATCACATATTCTCGAAGGAAATGCCTTTGGTATGTTTTGCATTTAATTTATAACATTCCCTTAAAATATCTCATCAATACAGAAAGAATCTAAAAACTAGGATTCATCTCTAAGAGGTGTTCTTCATGGGAACCTCATCAAAAACATGCACACCAGTATTTTGTTCAGGAGGGTGTTGACAGATGAAAGAACCCTCAACGGGTGAACTGTTCCTTCCCAATGCTTACCATTGCTCAAAAAGAATATAAACGCTTATAAAAGAGTTTTTCAATTAAATGATGTGGGGAGAAAAATAGAGAGTATTTAGTGATAGGTTCTCTCCTAAACTTCCACTTCAACTTTGTATGTTGTGCAACTTGTGCTTTATCTTGTATATGCACAAAGTGCTGCTCCAAATGCAGGCAAGTGCTGAATTCTGGAGAAGGCTTTTGTTTCCTGAAGATCATATCTATATCCTTCTTTAAAATATTTAGCTTCCCATGTTCTCATATTATTAATTGCAAGGATGAATCTCTCACTTTTCCTAAGCTGGTTTTTTTTTTTTTTTTCTAATTTATGGTGGTATTATGCCCTCACCCCTACCCTCATTAATCGGAATTTAATGGGAAGTGGTTTTTATGGTGGTATTATGCCTAAGTGTATGAAACATGGTTGGATTCTTGTCTTGTGGAGCCAGGTACTCAAAGCAATACAATGTGGAGATTCTGTACTTTTCGATGAGCATCCAGAATTGCTGTATTCTATAGTTCGAGTTTATTTTCATTCTAGCTCAAAAAAATATAACAGAATGGAATGTTGGGGAGCTCTCAAGGATGCCATGGAGGTAAAATTAAGAAATGCTGAAATTAGCAATGATTTGGATTAGTAATTTTACTTTTTTTTTTAAAAATGCTCAATATCATTTTAGTCTCCATACTACACATAAATTTGCTACCATCAAGATTTCAATAGGTTCTAAACAAAACCAAACTTTATTTTGTAAAAAATAAATTAAAATCTAATTGTTCTGATTGTACATAACTAGTTTTCTGATCTGCAATGCTGTTTGCTATGAAAATTGTTATAAATGAGTCATAACTAGTATTTTTGGAGATAGAAAAAAGTAAGGTTTGAGAAGTAAATGAATAACTGGCAAAACCAACAAATTTTTTCATTACTCTCTTTTCGGAAGTTAGTTTCATGAAAAAACATTCATTACCATTTAGTATTTTTTTCTTTTCTAATTATGTTTCTTCTGTTTTCAGGGAAAACAAGCGGATCAGTTCCAAGGGTTGATAAGCAGAGATTGTCCTCCTCAAAAGTGGCGGAGTCCCAAATCCATCTTCCATGCTCTTTTTGCTTTTCTTCTTTGAAATATTTCTATAACTTGGATTATTTGTTTATATCCCAATTCCTCCCACAGCTCAGAATTTCAGGTGCTTTAGACAAAAGCAAAAAACTCAACTTGCAAGAATGAGCTATTCCCACAAAAAAAAAAATACAAATCTTTAGGAACACCCAAAAGGAAAATGTAAAGTAGCACAAAGGCAATTTGCTTATTATGATTTCTGTGACCACTTCTAGTGTGTCAAGTGACGTGTGTGTGTTGCTTCTCATTGGGTGAAAGTTATGCGTGTGTTGATTCCATTCAGTAAGCCCATAATATTTCATTACTCGTATATACGAGGTCACATATATACCAAGGATAACAAGAAGAAACTGAATGTATTTATTTTTTTAATTAATGTTCTCATTTTGGAATTATCCATAGTCTATAGATGCAGGAATGAACAAATTATTTGTCTGTGGTCTCCTGATAACTTCATTTTATTTATTTTTGGAAGTGGGTAAAAGCATCATTCTAGAAGGTTTCTGAGGAACCTTTTTTTTTGTTGAAACAACTGATACAACTTAGGTTTTCTTTCCAATGAAGGACAGAAAATTCTTAATGATTCAAAATCATATACAATAAAATTTAACTAATGAGTTATTTGGTACCTCAAAATCCTACTTATACAGTGGCTTAACCAGCTAAATGAAAATTAAGTAATTAACTAATACAAACTATAACTATCTTATAAATAACAATGTGCCAAGATTTAGACTTCTACATATTGTAGGTGCAAATCAAACTTTTCAGAGTTGAATTGGTGCTTTTGAGTCACTTTCAACGTATGGAATGATGGAAATCAGTAATCAAGAGACGCTACTTATATATGGTTGTTAGTAAAAAATTATATATATTATACAAGAAAAATAAACAAATTCAGTGTTCATCATTTTTGTGCACCATGGTGCAAAAGGAGGCTATTTTCCTGGGTGTAGTGGTTTAACTCTGTTCTTGTTCTACCCCCTTATGTTTTACCTCTTCTTGTTCTAACCCTCCCACCTATTGTTCTTACCTCATCGTCTCTTCATCATTTTTCACTCTGTATTTTAACTTTGTAACTAATGGACGTTACATTACTCTCAACTCACTCTATCTTTCTTGAAGTAGAAGATATCAGCAACGTCCAAGAATCAAATGCGATACGTTTGGTGCATGTATAAAACCCTCACCATCAATAAATTAAGTTAGTACGAAAAATAGTTGGGCTTGCATGAACCTAGCTATTGTCGGCTGTTTATAGGAATTAATAGCAAAATGTTAGTGATGGCACGAACCACGAAGGTTCCTACTGAAATTAACTTTAGTTTATACAGCATATCTTGTAGTAATATATATACATATGATGATATGAATGTATCCCTTATTACTACTCATGCAAACCCACTTTCACTCTCTCATTAAGTCAGGCTATCTCATTCTCATGGAAAAGAAAACAGGAATGGCATTGGTGCGTCGAACTAGGTCACCAGCAGACAAGAGCTACAGAAAAAGCTCATTCCCTCCCATTAGAGGAATCATCAAGAGGAAAATATTCATCTTCATGTGTGGAAAGATAAAGAAGACCTTCAGCCAGCGCATCTTTGGTTACGCGGTCAGTTGAAGTTACCCATCCTCTTTGTTAGCATCATGACCCAGTCGCCATGATGTATCTATATACATAATAATGAGGCAGGATCCTTTGACACCGGTGTCAAATTTGAAGTTTGACACTTCATCTGAGAGCTGTTAGATAAAAAAAGATCAACGATTTTGATTTGTGGGCATGTGACACCATTGATCTTTTTTGATCTAACGGCTCTCAGATGAGGTGTCAAACTTTAAATTTGACACTGGTGTCAAAGGATCCTACCTCCATAATAATACGTATTTAATTAACTACTACTGTCATACTGTGTATGTCTTCCCGTAAGAGTTTCTCATGGTAACATGTAATATTAATGTTACTTATTAAATATAAAGTTATCCCTTATTGTCATGTATTTCGATTCAGATTAGACGTACCATTTTTAGTATCTGCTATTTCATGCACATATTATTGCTAATTGATTATCAGGAAGTTTATTATTGCCTAATTATATATGAGCTTCACCACCACACATGGATCATACCATTGTAAAACCTGCAGCGAAAGTACATAGATTTTCATTTAAGTTGATTTACCATATACTAGTTAAAAATATTAAACAATGGCCATTTCCATCAAATACGTACTACAAACTCTCCTTTGGGAGACTAATGAAATTAAAATAGGGTATCAGGTTAACGTAATCCGTCGTGCAAGATATATGCGCATGTAACTAAGCTTGAACGTATGCACTAAAGCGGACAAAAAAGTTACACTACTCTGTGCATCTGAATGTGGTGCGAAGGTTCCTCCACTCCCAAGGGCTTGATAGGATTATATTCATAAATAATTGGTTATAATAAAATTGAGGATGAGCCATGAGAGGTACGGGGCTGGAGTATTTAACTTCATTGAGATAAGCCCAAAAAGATTTTAGCAAAAAACTATTTTCTTTCAATAATTTTTTCCTTTAATATTTTAATGATAAATTCATTGATCCAACTTGGCAAAGGTCTGCTCTGATAAAAGCATAATCCGGGTCTGACAATCGTGGGCTGGTTACTACTATACAGTATCCACACTGTATTGATGGTCATCAACTGAGTCTGAGCAGCTGAACCGTGGAGCTATACAATAGCTTGAAATTGCCCCCAGAATAACGACCCGGTTCCTTTTTTTTTTAGAGTTAACTCAATTCTAATTACCTCTTTGAAGTGAGTAGAGTCTCACGACATCACTACAAACTTTGACTTTTTGAGCCGGCTATGAGACTAATTCCGAGTGCGGGGCAGATAAAAATATTTAAACCCCCTCCCAAAAGTGACATATAGGAATCGAACTGAAACCCTTTCCTTTCTATACTCAGCTCCTTAACTACCAACTGACCCAATTCCTTTTTCGCAAACAGCGAGTTTGAAGAAACCGTGATGCTTAAAGAATCCGATATTATTGAAAACATGAGCCAAAAAATCCAATATGAACCATATACATGAATATATGCATATATGTAGCAAGGTATTGATTGAACTAAAATACACGCATGGACAAAGTCATACCTGAAGGTTCCTAAACACAGCCACAAAATGGTTGTCTCAGTGATCTGAAGCTAAACCAGATGAACAACATTCATAAGCTGTACCGGCACAAGCAATACAAACGCAATATCTCAATATGACCTATTGGGATTTGAAGATGAAGAGGTTTTGGATTTTGCAAAATCAACTAGATCTTTGAAAAGGACATCTTCTGGCTTCTGTTGTTTAGTTGGGGTGGATGAATTCAGAGATAGATTCTGAGTTTGTCCCACCAAGCTATCATAAGAGGAACTGGATCCACTACTGGAATGAGACGCACCTTTTTGCTCAAAAAACTGTTGTCTCTGATTATGCTTTGAAGGTGGGGGTGGAACGATGCCAGGAGATTGTGTCCCCCAGGGAGCTGGAGGCAGCCCTTCTGAAGATTTGTTCATGGGAGATGGCTCATCATACACAGGCTGTCCGATAAATATTGGTGGTGATGAGGTGCTCATGGCATGAGGTTGGGGTGAAGACAGTGCTGGAAGAGTTGATGAGGTAGGATTAGGGCTAGAATGAAGGGGAACTGCAAATGAAGTTGGTTGTGAGTTTTCAGGGGGTCCTTCAGCCTTGTATGCATCACCACTGAGATAGTCAACCATGCCAGTGTCAGAGTAAACTGGCATCCTTGATGCTGGTGGTGGGGGAAGAAGTGAGTTTATCCTCACTGGTTCTGCCTTGTCATAGGCTGGTTTCCGATTCTGTGCATGAATATCTCGTGATGACCTGAAATCATGGTATTTAAATGTTCATTACAATTATGAAACTAAAAGGAAAGAGAAAAAGACGAGGGAAGGGAATAGAGGATTTTTTTTCATAGTTACTAGGGAATAATGAATGTATATCAACTGTAAAGGGTATTCAAATGAAAATGTCAGCCTTTGACAGGAAACCTATTTGTTCCACAATATAATTGTTCACCTATGGGCTAGTTGAGCAAAATCATCTTCTGACTCATCATCCTCATGGTTTACATTTGCAAGTGGCGGAATTGAAGTTTCTGCTGCTCTTGCACCTGAATCAGCAGTTCCTTTCACAATATGGTCATGACGACTGAGTACTCGCTGAAGGCTGTCATTCAGTGCCAATCCCTGACCTAAAAGCTGCTCATCCCTGAAAGTGAAGCAAGTCAAGCAACCATTATAGTCATTCTTCTTAACTGCACATAGAAAAGGGGCTTATTAATTAATAAAAAAACTTACACAGTGTTGTTCACAAGAAGCATGACACGCTTTTGGTAAGAACGGCACTGGTCAACAAGGTCAACAATCACTTCCTCCTTCACACCCTGCCATATTTTGTCCAGAATATTAAGAAACAAAAGAATATTGACAACTTGCCATGACTGTGTTGTGCTGAACAAAAAAATCTAATATCATAGCAAGCAAAAGCATTGAGTTTATAAATTATATCTTAGTTCAGCACTTGCAAGGAACGTTTTCATAGGTCAGCTCATGTTCTGGACTCTGATGTCCAAACATTTCCAGGTTAGCTACTCTCAAACCTCAGCTAAATACAATATCTATTCAGACGTCAGGATTTGCTAAGTGTCAACAGATTATGATTTCAAATTATAAAAGGGTTTGCCGGTGGGTGGGTTTTTTTTTTTTAGGGGGGGGGGGGGGGTGATGCTACAAATGTACCCTGACAGCTTTTTCATTCTTTCGGATTATAAGTAAATTGATGCTCGATTATTAGACTTTTCCAAGATCTTTACACAATGACTTGATTATAAGTAATTTGATGTTGGGTTTACTAGAGTTTTGTGAATGATGAATGATCTTGAGATTGGGATTGGAAATATGATCTCTATGGCCAAAGATTGGATAGAAAGAGAAAAGATAACTACAAAACTTTGGAGTCACAGTGAAACTTAAAATCTCGCCAAAAAGACATATTTCAGCAGAGCCAGCGTAAAAAAGAAGCATACTTCTTAAACTTTTACTCAGAATCTTGCTAATTCTCACAACAACTTGCTTACTTCAATTTGCTAAAATGGAATAAATCCCAGATCAAAATTCCATAGCGCCATGCCCATACCGCAACCAGCAAAATATGAATTCATTGATACGGAAATACAGCAACTTCAAAGTTCAAACATACATTTTCATAAGCAAGAAAAACTGAACAGAGGTTCCATAATGCGGCTAACAGAAAAGGAATGATAATGAAAAAAAATATCACCTCCGGGTCTTTAGGATTCAAGGCGCTAAGCATTTCCATCAATACATCAGCTAGTCCTTGGGCATTTTGAATTTCTAGCAAACTGATTATTAAAAATAGTTAGAGAGGGTTAAAGCAAAAAAAAATGTTTTTTTTTAATAAAAGAATAGCTTATTAAGAGAAAGTGCAAAAAAATAAATAAATAAATAAACAGGACAAAAGAGAACATTAGCACAAACAGCTCCAACATACCCCAGTAAATATGTGAGAGAAAGTTGCCTAAATAAACTATCGCCACTTTCATATACTAGAAATTGGGCAAGCACCTAGGGGAATTAATAACCCTAAATGCACCAGGCCGATGTGAGAGATGCACCCTTAAGGTTGCTGGGGGAGGAACTTAATCTCAGTTGATAAGAAAGATTGTCAGACGATACTCTTACTGTTCAACACCCCCCACCCCCAAAAAAATAAATAATAATAGTAATGTAAAAAAAAAAAAAAAAATTAAAGCAACAATTTTGACTAAGGGTCTCCAGTAGCTACATCAAATAGTATGAGATAGGATAGGTATGTAACAAATTTTTAGATAACTCCATTAATTGTTATTTTCCATTATTTTATTATTTTTGCCAAGTTTCAAGTTCATTGCGAATTGCAATAGGAATGGGGCAGGTTTCTTACCAAAGGTGAACAAACCTTAAAATATGCATCCAAGTTACAGAAACTACTGTTAGAAAGCAGGGAACTTGTGCAATAACATCTAAATTGAAAATTAAAAAACCAACAATCTACAGGAGTCATTACTATAAATTTATGAGCATTTTAATTTCTTACACAATGTTAAATGTATAACAACACTGTTAGATCCACACAGCAAAGATATGAATTATAACATTAAGAATGTGATGGAGTTCAAGGAGCACCTGAGGTCAGATGCATCTGACTGAAGAGAAGCCTGAATAGCAACATCTTCATATTCTGCAGCAGAATAAACAGTAGGCTGGGTTTGAGGAGGAGTGAAGAATGGCACACTATTCTCTTCTCGTGGTGGAAATTCAACTCCAGCAGACTGTTAATTATTAAAAGCAACACATTAGAGAACCAAAATATCAGTGTTTTGGCTCTAAGCCCAAAAGCAACAACTAAATGATATATTTGTTTTGAGCAGCAAGTTTTGATATATTTGCATGTGTGTGTGTGCATGAGGGGGTGGAAGTTTCCAAAACTTTTTACCAAAAGTTCAAGAATGCAAGTACACAGTTGTGTGAAGCTTGTGGAACACTATAACCTATTTAAAATACCCCAAAAAACAATGATGACTATAGGCTAATTTGGTCCTGGATTGTAAAGAACTATTTCAACCCAAAATCTTAAGATGATGGATGAGAGACTTTTTAATGGTTTATACTATTCTCTAACACACCCCCTCACGTAATAGCCCTTTGGGCTTGAAACGTGAATATTGCATAAGCCCAAAAAAAATTTGGTTTTACCTTATGCTTATTTAATTCCATAAGTGGGGAGCGGTGAGAATCAAACTCGTGACCTTATGGTCACTGAAGCTCTAATACCATGTAAAGAACTATTTCAACCCAAAACCTTAAGATGATGGGTGATGGTCTTTTTAATGGTTTATATTATTCTTTAACATGGATTAACATAAACAACTACGAAAATATGTTGCAGACAGGCAGAAAAATTTAACATGACTCTAGTAAGAAACGTTAACATTAATCACAATATAAATGTACTTCAATAGAAATATTAATGCGTATCATTTAAAAATAGATTTATTGCTTGCAAAGTATAAATTAATCTCAGAAAATAATTTCTAGAAGCACAAGAAGAGCTCACCTTTAATTCATTATACGCAGCAAAGTATTGAGGATAAAGTCCACCAGGGCCCCCGCCCCCAAAAGCTTCTTGCCACGTATCGATTAAAATCAGTATCTTTTCCCTCACATTTAAGTCTGGCTGTATAATTAGATTAAGAAATTGCAGCAGGGGATAAGAAAGTCTTCCGCTTCCAAAATACAGTTGCAGAAGGAACATTAGTGAACTATAGAAGAAATATCCAGTGTCAAAAATCAATAAATACCTTCTTCTTCACTATCTTAACCATTTCATGTAAGATATCCCTCTCAATGATCTGTTGACATACACTTTCACCACAATTTTTACTAAGGGTCTCCAGTACCTAAATCAAATATAAAGCATCCATGTCAGATAATCACTGCTTTTTGTTACCTCCAGCACAAATCTATGGACAAGAAGTACTTTACACCTAACATCTTTCAACCACAGCAGAATAAAAATTATGATTATGAGGACTTTATACATATGTGGAAATATAGTAATAAATCATAACACATAATTCAAACCATAAATATTCAATAATTATCCAAAAGTAAGAGGATAGAAATACTGACAAAAAGAGCCAGAAGCTGTATTTTGGGATTTTTAGTTCCCAAACGCTTCTTAATTATCTTTAATGCATCCTTTGCTTGCCTGCAAATTTAATTAGTTCAACAGAGAAGATCAGGCACAATGTAATTAAGAAATACCCATGAGGGGGAAAAAAAAGGATCAATTGAATCAATTACATACTTGAGATCCAAAACCAAAAAAACAAGATCAAATTCAAAAGTGACCCAATTTTACTTCTGGTCCTCCTATTTTCATCAAAATTTGGTTTTAGTCTCTTCATTTCCAAATGCAACAATGTTACGTCCACAGTATTCACATTGGGATTGGCATTGGCTCCTCTAAAGTGGAAAATCAATGGCTCACATGGTGATAACATACATGATGCACATATATAACAAACTATAAAGTTAAAAATCAATCCGTGGGTTTTCCAATCAACAGCTATAACTCAGCACTTTATTGCAACTAAAAATAAACAGGCCAAAATCAAACACTGGTGAAATTAAGGGGACCAAAAGTGTAATTAAGCCATAAAAAATACTAAATTTTTTCAGAATTAAGACAGTCTAACATTCTCTTTTATGTGATAAGAATTTTCAATGGTTGCCAACTTAACAATCCTCCAAAATTAAAATCAGAAACCTAAGTTCTTTTTTTTTTTGAGAGGGGAGAAGCGGGGATCTCAGTTATACTAGTAATATGTTAATAGCAGTCCCATTGAGAGTTTCAATGAACATGGCACTAAATGGGAAAGAAAAGGGCTACCGGCAAATTAACGTGTGTCTTTGTCAAATATGATGGAACAAGCAATTCGATTTTTGAAGTTGTCTAAACAAAAGAGAACTCTTTTTAGCAAGGTCAAGAGTGCAAGACAAAATCTTACCCTCCCATCAGTTACCAACATACAAGAGGGTAAACAAAGTACCAGATCTGTCTTTATCTTCAGAAACATAAACTTAAAACCCTAAGTCCCTAACATCATTCTCGTGCAAGATTACCAACGAACTTACTAAACCATAGTACAAACACTCCTGGTATAATACTGGCCAGCTAAAAAACTAGTTTAGAGTGATTATAGAAACAATATTCTTATCATCTCGTATTCACAAAGCATACTCTGAAACAAAACATGAGAAGAGGACAATAGAATACCTAGGGTCTATATTAATGATATCACACAACTCTATGTTGAGAGCCCAGTCTGGACCAATAAGCATGTCACTAGTTGCTCTCTCAGCACATGCAGCTGCATTGTTAGCCATGTCTCTCCAGCTCCAGTGAATCAATCTCTTTACTTTCAATCTTCTATAAATCCAAACCCAAATTAACAAATTAACAATATCTTTTCAAAACCGTTGACTGCAGAGTGCATCATACAAAATATAAACATGTATCAGAGCAGTAATCTAGAATTTAAAATATCAAAGTTTCTACTGTCAATTCAATAAACGAAAAAAAAGAAAAAGATTCAAAATGGAATTTAAAAAATAATGATAATAATAATAATAAATCGAAGGGACGATGCATCCGAAAATCAGATCATATTCATGCCAGATTAAACAACTAAGCTGGAAGAGAAGGAGGACGGAAGAGAACAGAAATCGAAAGAAACATATTAAGGAAGGATTGTGAAGAGATCGAAACCTAAAACCCCATACTTGAGATGAGAGTTGAGAAATGAGAACGATGGATGAAGAGACAAAACAAAGATGGTAATAAATTACGGATCTAACCTGTCACAATAGAAGAGAATTGGGAATCAGAATTCAGAATTCAGAAGCGATTACGATTACGAATATATGTGTTTATCAAAAACTGAAATGAACTCAATTCGGGATTGGGTACCCACCTTTTGTTCCTTCTAGACTCACCCCACGCCTTTTACTTGTCAGCAACTCTCTTCTTTTTTTTTTTCTAAACAATCAATTTATAATAATAATAAGGTAGGTGATAACTTATCCCCTTATTATTATAATAATAATAATAATGTTTTGAACGTCTAAATCGGCCACTTAACTCTTAATCCGGTCGGCGTAATAATTTATGTCACGGCTGGAATTTATTGAGATGTTCGCTAACAAGAAATTCCAACTTCTACTTGAGCTGATTTTTTTTGTTTTTTTCTTTTTACAAAAAAAAGAATTTATTGGATTCGTTAAAATACGAATTAACCTTATTGTTTATTCTGCTTGGTGACGTTTCGTTTTGACTTGGTGCGTGGTGGAAGAAATGATCCAAAGTCGTACACGCGTTTTTCTTTCTTTGTGTTTTGATTATGGATGCAATTGGAAATCACCGGCGGCCTTTGGAAATTGGGTACTTGATCGCTCGGAATTTTAGAATGCAAGAATTGACTAATCAACCTACAAGTCAATTATTTTTTTTTTAAGAAAATTTGTGTATGTCAATATAAAAATTAAGGGTTTTTTTTTTGTTAACGCAAGCAAAAACAATATTTATTACGTATTTTAATTATTTTAAAACAATAAATATTTTTACATTTTTAAATTTGATATATTTATTTTTTAACATGTATCTTTCAAATGTTAATAAACTTTGACTTTGTTCATCGTTATCCCCAAGGACATATACACTACTTTAATAATGGGTATAATTTAGTCGATAGGCTGGGGAAAAAATCTGACTTTGGTTCTTACCGAAAATATATTTTTGGAGAAAAAAAAAATCAATTGTAATTAAGTCCAACTCAGAGTTAATTTATAGTCGAATCAAAAATTAAAATTTATGAACGACTCAAAGAAATAATCAGAGTCCGGATAGTTAAAACAAAACAAAAATATACAATATAAATCTAGAAAAATGAGAAAACTTACAATACTTCCACTGCAAGTGCATCTTTATTAGAAAGGATGTTTTTGAAATATGAAGGGAATTATAAAAAAAAAAATATTTGTTAAAATAAAAAAAAAATTAAGCAAAAAGGAGTACTGAACCGTTGTATACAATAAATTCCCCAGGAAAACGGGTAAAAGAGGGACACGTGCATGTCGTTTGTCAATTGTGCATGCACCTATAATTAGAGGTGTCAAAACGAGTCGACACGATATGAATTCGACACGACAACACGACACGAATTCGACATGACACGAATACATCAAGACTAACACGACACGAATTTTTATTCGTGCCAAAATCTTCAACACTGACACGACACGAATTTTTTGCGGTTGACACGACACGAATAACAAGCAAAATAGAGGTCAAAATGGTAATTGACAAAAAAAATTTAAAAAAATGGATCGATATTAGAAAAATTAAAAAATATAATAATAATAAATTAAAAATAAAATAATTTAAAAAAATACGGGTCAACACGAACACGATTACATCAACACGAACACAACACGAATTTTTTTGCGGGTCAACCCGAACACGAATTTTCGTGTTGTGTCGCAGGTCGACCCGCGTGTCAAAACCTATATTGACATCCCTACCTACAATCATTGTGATGCTAAAACCAAATTTGTGCAAGTTCTGTACAATTGACGGTGATAATGTAGCAGAAATAGCCATTATAGTTAAAATTTTGATTTAAATATGTGATTTTATAAATTTTTTAATTAAAATAATTTTATCAAAATTTCAAATGCTTTTACGATTTTATGATTTTTTTTACATTAAAATTTTACGTTTTATTATTTTTTATCCTCCTTTTAATTTTAAATAAAATTCCAATTTTAACTATCATTTGAAACAACAACAGAAGACCAATTATTTGTAGACTATACCAATCACGTGAACAAGCCCAAGAAAAAGACAGACTGGAAAGGTGATGGATTTGGCAGGTCATGACATTTAAAGGCCCAAAGTGGCCATTAGACAATCGGAACCTTTCGTTCTACACGACAATTTGTATTTGACTTATTTTCAATTTGTTTTAAGTTAATATTAATTTTATTAATAATTAAAAATATATTATATTATTTATTTAAAATTAATTAAAAATATTATATTCTTTATTTAAATAATTGTTTTTAAAATTTATAAAAATTTATGAAAATGTCTTTTTTGCATCATTTCTGTCATAAAATTTTAAAAGGAACTAACATAATAAAAATTAAGTGACATTTTGGAAATTATGGTTGTGGTTAAATGTACGGAGAATGAGGGAAATTAATTGAGAGATAAAGAGAAGGAGAGAATGAGTAGATACTGGAGATATGGGAGGAAAATTGGAGAAGTGAGGGAGAGATTCTTGATAATTTTTTAATTAATTCTTCATTGCTACAATTCATTATTTAACACAAGGCTTTTGCAACAAAAGTATAATAAGTGAAAATAATAAAATATTAAGAGGTTATAATAATTGCAAATATTAAAAAAAAAGTGTTTATTTTTTTAAATGACACAACTTATATCATTTCACTCTCACAAGATGTGGGATCCACACCTTTATTTTTTTTTATCAATTCTCTCTTTCTTTATCTATCTCTTTCTCTCTCTTAAAATGACACGACTCTACATCGTTTGAAATGATACACACTTTTTCCTTAAAAATATCTGAATTTCATATAATTAGAACATTTCATTACTCTTCAAACCAATGTCATCCTCATGATTTGAGTTATGTCTATATTAGAATAAAATCATGAATCGTCGAGTAACAAGCCCGAACCTCCATCATGAGCAATCACCCTTTGCAGCTATTGTAATTTTTAAATTTATTTTTTTACAAAACAAGCTTTATCAAATGATATTTTTTATTTATTTATTTTTAAAACCAAAAAATTATTTTTAAAAGTAGTATTCAAAGTTTTTCACTTTTACCGGGAAATGTTGTCTTTCCTCAGTCAAAATCAAAATCTATTTGTGGGTTCTTTTTTAGTAGAATTACAGCATGAAAAATTCTTCCGTCAACAATTGACCTCCTTCGCGAAACTCCTATGACTTGTGATGCAGCCACCCAAGAAAATTATCTTCGTCTTTACTAACGGGACCCTCATGGACCCTGCATAAACCCCTTCGTTTATGTTGATTATTTTGAGTTCATTGTGGTTAAACGCACAGAGAATGAAAATTGGAGTTGATTGTAGTTAAATGCAAGGAAAAGGAGAGAAAAGAGGGAGAAGGGAAATTAATTGAGAAACAGAATAATAGAATTGGGAGAGGAAGGATATTTAGGAAAAGGAAAGAGAAATTCTTAATAATTCTCCTAATAGATTTTTTTCTTACTACATTTCACTGTTTAACACAAGGTTAACAAAAGATTGTTACAACAAAATGAAAAATAAAAAATATTAAGAAATTATAATAATTAAAAATATTAAAAGATGTTGCATTTCATATGATTTCTAGAGCAATGAAAATAAATGAAGAAAACAAACCGACATTTAGTTTGTCATATTAGTCAATTCCTGGATCCAACATCAAGATCTATCCCGTCTGACATGTAGTTCGATCGTAAAGTGAATATCCTTAACTAAATAGTGTGAAATGAACGGCATTGATTTTGACCACATATGTTTTTTTTTTTTTTTTGATAACAACCACATATGTTTTTTAATAATAGACCAAACAAACAAATTTCTCCAAAACTTCCATCTTCTCAAGAGACAAAATTTTGAACAGATTGTTACGTTTTGGCTCTATTATACTTATTCATATATAAATGAGAAAAGCTCTAAATATTAAGTTGAATAATTTTACGTCGTCAATCCACGTAATAATTTTCTTCATTAACATTATCATTCAATAAAGTATTAAATGCTTCTATTCTTTATCTTATATCTCTTCAGCGTGTGCGACTAGTGTTAAAATTTCACACAAACATCATCGGGTCATGTGTGAAATTGTTATGTCTATATCTTTCTTTTACATGTATTAAATAAGTAGGATTTAATTATCATTAATAAAGAAAAATATAAACATAGAAATTTCACTTGACCGAATCATATAAAATCATTGAACATATTTGTTCATGCTCATGGATCACTCGGAAATCTAGAACTTTAGGTAACAACTATTTCAACTGTCCGATACAACTCTTCACAAAATGTTTTCAGTCGCGAATACATATTCATCTGACGTTATAAACAAAGAATAAAGACATTAAAAACTATCCTTGCATACAAGCTTATATCTGCCTCATCAAAATCAGTAACACTATAATTACATGAAGCATAATGATATTATACAGGCTTTATCCTCACATTTTTATGAGACTCCAAGGTGAACTTACCTGAATCAGTCATTAAAAGTTACAATGAAACTAAGTTGTTATCAAATGACTTGTAGCAGAGTTTGTGAGGAGTTTATGAAAATAAAGCTCGTTAAGTAACATGAATACGTAGATCATATTGATACTCTGTTTCATCTGATCAGGCATCTCTTATTTTTGTGTTCGGCTTTTGGGTCTGCGAATGAAATTCCAGCAACGACCACCACTCTTATCATGCCTGCATTACATCCAAAAATTAATTAGTAACTGATGAATGATGATCACATGATATTACACATTCAAGTGTGACTGCTAAGCCTGGATTTACTAGCTACCTGCTCACAAACAATGTAGTTTTTTTACAAAAACAAACAATTTGTTTCGCAACTTTCCCTTATTCAAGGTAGACACTTGGTTGCTTTACAGAAATTCTGTGCTTAATCATATTAGTATTGGACGAAAATAATTGAACCTAGCTAACAAACAAGGCCTAGCTGTAGCTCCTTTTACTTTAGCTAACAACATGAACACCCAACAGAACAGCATGGACATAACCCCTCTTTTCTTCTTAAAATCCCCCATTGCCCCTTTAACCGAGACATGGTGTCGTAATTTTTATTTTTTTTTAAGTTTTAAACTTCCTTCTTTGACTTTTTCAGTTATGGTATTGGGGCGAGTGAGACACCATCAAATTTTGGAGTTTCAAGGACATAGTTTCCTAGAAACAGATAAATTTGAAGATTAAACAACTGAATGTTCTGATCCTGACTTGTGACTAGAACCAAACAACCAATAGAAAAATCTACAGGGTTTCATTCAACTCACAGCAAGAAACTACAGATGCTAATAAATTTTACATAAATTTGACACAATATAAAGATTTCCATAGAATTTAGAAATGATATGCAGACTAATTTCAATCTCCATGAGCAATCTTGTTTAGTTTTTTATCCACTCTGAAATTAATTGCTAACTGATCATCACTAAAAGCAAAGTGCCCCCCTGCTAAATTCAGACGATTTAGGAAGAGTATGCCGTTAATTAATTGATTCTTAATCATTTTAATTCAACATGCAAAAATCAATGAAAGAAAAAAAAAAATGTATTTCTATTTTCAACAGGTTTGAAGTTGGAGCATACCTGCTATTACTTCTGCTACAGCTGCTGTTGCTACTACTGCTACCAGAGCTTTTCACGCTTCCACTATTGATACTTGATTCACCACTATCACTCTCCTTACACGCTGAAGGGCTCTTCTTCCACCACTCCTTATCAACAACAACACCCTTTCCTGATCCATCAGAAGCTGATGGTTTAGGTGAAACTTTTGAACTACTACTCCCCACTGCCTCATTTTTCTTCTTGTTCTTTTTCTTTTGCTTAGATCCCAAAGAAAAAGGGAGCACCATTTTGAGGTAGAAACCTCCACGATCAATGTTTCCACTTTTCTTAACAACCTTTGCCATCTTAACAACCTTTCTACCACTACCTTCCCTCTTGTACACGTTCAAATTCCTCTCCTCCACCGTATCCTCTTGTCTAGGATTAACCCTGTGATGCTCAACGAGATCCTTCAAGGAAAGCTCGTAGCTTGACTCGGGCATGTTCCGAACCATTTCCATGAGCTCCCTTTGGCCTCTGGCTATGGCTTGGGTTCTTGAGTCAGGGGAAAGGCTTCGGTTATGGTTTATGCGATATTGGTTCCCATGTGTATAGATACCAGACTCATCCACTTCATTAGGTTCTGTTCCAAATTGAGCTTGTCTCGAAGGCCACAAACCAGAGTTCGTAGCTTCCCATGTGTCATGATAATTTTGTGTTTTGTGTCTGGTTCCATCGTACAATTGAAATGAATTCATGGGGTGGTGTGTTCGTGGATCAAGCATGGTTTTTTTCTTCTTTTTTTTCTTTGGTGTCGGTTCTGTTTCTCTGATATTTGTTTTTTGTTTTTGGGAGGAAAAGAGGAAGAGAAAATGTATGTGAATGTTTATGTGTGGTTGGAAGTAAAGGAGGATGCAGGGTTAAGGTGATGTGTTCACCGACGTCACAGTTGGGCTCTGAGGGGTGATACTATTGATTTTCTTGGTGGTGAAGATTTAAGAGAGAGAATTAATTGGGCGTTTGAAAGCGTTAGGTTCCTTAAAGTCAAGGGATTCTAGATGATTTTCAAAAAAATAAAAAAATAAAAAGGGATTCTAGATGGGGTTGGATATTTAGGCCATTCCCTTTCACATTCCTCTCATTTTTTATTTATCTTTTTTAATGTGTTTTGCCCGTTGTTTTTGTTTTATGCTTTTTTTACCGACTTTAATTATATTTTTGGAGTGAGTCATCCCGAATATTTTTCATAATTAAAGTTCATTATTTTTCCTCAAAATTATATTTAGTGAGAATCAAACTTAATTTTCTACCCACTTAACTCAAGCCTGTTTTGTTTGTGGAAGGAAAAAACCCTTCGTGTCAAAAAAATGAAATTATTCGATTAAAGGCTTTGCGGTTGTAGGGACTCGTTGTTAAATACCGTCGGCAACTACCTCTGCCCTCTCTTTTTATTATAAGTATTTGATGATGAAATTATTGGAGGCCACTCCTGCTTAATGCTTAATTTGTTTTGTACAAGGATACGGTACCTGGAATTATTTTGTTTCTTTATTTTAAGCGTTAAATGCTTTGAATACTGGAGAGTGCTAAATACTGCCGCCAAAACGGGCTCAGCTCGGCGGGCTAATTTGTCCAACTCGTCAAATGGGACGGAGCGAGCTGAGTTTTTCAACCCATCTCAAAAGCGGAGCGTGTCGAGCTCATTTTTTGGCGATTGATGGAGGGCCGAGGCATGTAAGTGTA
Source organism: Gastrolobium bilobum (assembly GCF_033153095.1). Lineage (NCBI taxonomy): Eukaryota > Viridiplantae > Streptophyta > Magnoliopsida > Fabales > Fabaceae > Gastrolobium > Gastrolobium bilobum. Next base: position 353,080 of record NW_026898390.1, read on the forward strand.
AAATAGGTTCAGACTAGTGGGCCAACCAGCCTAACCCGCCAAACGGAACGGGGCGGGATGAGTTTTTCAGCCTACTTTCAAAAGCGGAGCGGGACAAGCTGACTCATTTTTTAACGGGTTGAAGACAGAGTGAGACGGGACGGGCCGCTCAGTTTGCCACCTGTAGCCATAAAGAATATTTATAAAGGTTATAAAATTTGTTTTCCTACATATACAATAAATATGTGAGTCTTGTTAAAAAAAATTTCCTTTTCCTCTTTTCAATTGAACTCACATATTTATTGTGTGTTTGAGAAAAAAATAAATAAATTTGTATAGCATGAGAAGTCTTTAATTTAACCCTATTTATAATGGCATCAAAGACCCACATCAGTTGCTGCATTCCAATGTGGGGTGAATCCATTAGCTATCATGAATCATCATAATCATTATCTTCTTATCAGACAATCATGGCTACCTTCCCCTTTACGAATCTCTGTTCATTGAACGTTATCTTCTTATCATTCTGATAGTTATAATACTAACAAATAATGTTGAATTAATGTCCCCAAGCAACGGCAATATATAGCACATACTATGATGGAAGTGTAGCTGCAGGGACATGGGTAGTTTAGTTGGTATATGTAAAAATCAGTTCAATAAGTATCAACCAAGTAAAGCAGTGGCAGGACCACCTACTAATTAAAATTGTAAATACATTTTGAATTCTTGCCAACCCTAATATATCAATTTCCAAGAAAATAGTTCGCACGGGGAATTTCTCCGACCTTTCTCTGATAGGTACGCGGCAAGTGAAAAATATATATATATATATATATATATATATATATATATATGGGGCAAGATCATCTTACACCGGTGTAAGAATAATAAGTCTTACACTAAATCTTAACCATTGATTTTCTGCATATAACGGTTAAGATTTATTAGGTCTCACTCATTAATTAATTTTTAATTCCCAATAAATCTCAACCATTAGATGCACGGAAATCAACAGTTAAGATTTGGTGTAAGATTTATTATTCTTACACCTGTGTAAGTTGATCCTATCCCTATATATATATATATATATATATATATATATATATATATATATATATATATATATATATATATATATATATTCATTTTTTCTGCAGTTACTGCAAATAAATTATCTGCAATAAGTCCAATACGATGTAGTTTGAGGCAGAAATTATTTTTGTAATTTTAAATTATTTCAGGGTTATTATAATTTTTATAATTATAATTTTCTAATCTTTCAATCCTAAAACGACATCGTTTTAAAAGTAAATGCAGATAACTTATATGTCAGAAATATTTTTTTTATATGAGGAAAGTTATACTTACAATTTTTTTTTATAACCTCTTACAACTATATCTTAACACTGTTGATTTTCGTCAATCAACGGTTATGATTTTCACAAATTAACTCATTAATTAATTATTAATTCACAATAAATGATAATCGTTGATTGACAGAAATTAACGATGTTAAGATATGTTTGTAAGAAGTTGTAAAAAAAATTAAAAGTATAACCTCCTCTAGCAAACCCAGTATAGACAATATTCTAGCAAAACCCTTCTGTTAGGTACGCACCATTAAATTAAGATATACATTTTGTCCCTCAGCCTCAGCCGTACCAAATGAAACAAATGAGTGTTACTTAAAAAAGAAAAAATGATGTATTCAAAAAAAATAAAAAAATGAGTGTGCGGTACTTATAAATAAGGAATCACTAATTATATCATTAAGCTCTTTTTCACAAACTGAAAACCCATATTACTGTCGTTGTCAGATTAGCATCCACGAAAATGACATTCGAACATTGCAATTGATGAACAAACAAACTAATACACCCGAAAGTCTTTTTTTTTAGTTGTTTGTCCCTCCATTCATTATTATAATATTGGTGTTTAATTTTCTCACTATTATTTGTAGTAAAAAGTAAGTCACGAAACAAATTGATATCAGATATTCAGTTTAAAAATTCAATTTATGAACCTGAAAAAAATATAAACTAATTTTGATTTATAAAATATTCTTATTTAAATTTTTTTAAAGTTATATATATATATATATAATTTTATTAATTAACTACCCTTTATTAATAAAAGAAATGCTAATTTGATGTCAAAGAATTGGTGGCTTGAATTTATTATGAGCTGCCCATTTGAACAGTGAAGTTGAAAATGAAACTTAAAGGAAATTCGCAGCAATTATAATAAACATCCCATTTATTATTAAATATATATAAATATGTGTGAGTTATTTTGAAAATACGCTTTTAAAAAAGGGTAAATGATTTTTGCAGTTGAGGCAGAAACTATTTCTGCAGCCACAAATACAAAACAAGAATGAGTTCTATCTTTTTTTTTTCCTTTCTATATGTTATGGGGGAAGGATATTGTGACAATCAAGTTGTGTTACTACCAAGTGACTACCAATCAATCTCACTGCTAGATCGATTATGTTGATCCAACGGTTGTATTTATTTCCATCTTTGCATGATCATGATTCCCCATATTTGAAGTGAAAGCATTAAATATGGGAAATCATAACCATACAAAGGTGAAAATAAATATAAAGTATTAAATTTGGGGAATCATGACCATACAAAGATGGAAATAAATATAACTGTTGGATCAATATAATCGATCTAACGGTAAGATTGATTGGTAGTCACTTGGTAGTAACACAATTTGGTTGTCACAATATCCTTCCTCATGTTATGGACCCATATATAAGACCATTTATTGCTAAGTTCAACAAGAGGCAATCCAAATATAAATCAGATATAATTAAGGAATGATATCAATCCTAATATGAAAGCATAATACATGGGCTTGGGCTGCTAGGAAAGGCACAAAAAGTCCAGAATCCAATATCCACAGGTAAACTTCATAAATAAGAGGTAAAACCTATAGGTATATTGACACTCTCTCTCTTACTGTTATATTGTCACTGTGTACACACACCACCCCTTTGGCGAAAGCTATTTATTGTTCTTCTGTATACAGTGATCTGCTTGGCTCTAGGGTATCTAACTCATAGATACCTTAGAGAGCACCTAGATCCAAAAGTAACATACTAGCTTATTGTTCTAGACATCTGTGTCTTCAGGACAGAACATTGGCGTCGTCTGTGGAAAAATGATAAATTTGTTATTCCCATGATCACGAGCAACAATGGCGGTTCGTACAAGGAGTAGCGGTCAACTGCCACCACACCCACATCTTCCATTGGATCCTGTGGTGGAAGAAGTCAATCAACCTCAAAATCAACTAGAGAACGAGGTTGATTATGATGTTGTCCATATGAGTGAGGGCGTCTTAGACACAGCCTCAACACCAGCTCCCCATAATCGAGTTGTGGATCTTCTTCATCCACCTACAGATGTGGCTGCCCACATTGTACTTGTTGTAGATCCAGATACCTGCCTTGCACAAAACGCATTTGCTGCGATCTTAAGGCGGATGGAGGATATGGAGAGCCGTAACAACCTCCAGCACAGAGGATTTCAAGAGATCTCAAGAAGAAAATAAGAGAATAATGCAAGAGATGGAGGAGCATTTGATGCGAACAAGTAATTTGGGCCGTTATGGAGGTCACATCCAAGGTGAAAGGGAAGTTCACGGTGGAAAACGTCAACTTTGGAATGGTAATGACCAGATCCGGGGTATTACAGACGTATCTCGGATACTCAAATCCAAGTTGGGATTGATGAGGTCCAAGGTGCAGCTAACACTGGAACAACTATAAACCCAAATCATCATATCCGAGTTGATAACAATGGCGAATATCATAACCCAGACACCATTCGCAATACAAATGTGATACTTCCTACCCTGAATGCTAGAGCTGGGAGGAATGTGGAGAGAAACCAGGGTGATACATATCACAACCGGGATACCCAGTTTCCATATAACGTTCTAGAATGTGGTGAAACTAGTGCATATAGGAGGAAGTATAGCAAAGGGTAATATAATAATAGTCCTTTCACGGGGGATATTCTTAATGCCCTGTTTCCAGAAGAATTTGACTCGGCATAATTGCCGAAGTATGATGGAAGCCAGAACTCACAGGTTCACATAGATGCTTTTGACACAGATATGTATAACAGGGGGATTGATGAGCCTATTATATACCGGATATTTGCTACAACCCTGACTGGAGCTGCACAAACATGGTTCTTAACCTTTCCTACTAATTCTATTGGATCCTTTGAAGATTATGGAGAGAAGTTCCTGCCGAACTTTGCAACAAGTAAAAAAATCATAAATTCGAGTTTACACTCGGAAAAATTCGGCAACAATCTGAAGATACTCTCCAGAAATTTCTGAACCGATTCATAGATGTCGTATTACAAGTTCCAGGTTTACAAGAAAATGTCCACGTACATTTAATTGTGGCCGACTTGGATGGTGCATCTCGATTGGAAAAATCAATATACAAGAATCTTGTGAAAATGTTAGAAGAATTCCGAACTCGATCAAAGAAATACTTGGAGCTTGAGCAAATGAAGATAGCAAATGCATCAGGAGAAGAAAATAGGAAGATGAGCACCAAGCGAAAAAGTCCAGCTCCAAAGAAAAAGAACAAGCAAGTAGCAAAAAGAAAGATTTCCGTGGAAGAAACCCGGATGACAGATTCCGGGTAGGGAGGTATGAAAAATATACCCCATTAAATGTACCACGGTCTCAGAAATGGAGAGAAGTTGCAATGAATGAGATGAAGAAAGCAGAACGACCACGTTCTATATTCAACAGAGGAGGCTTGGTTTAATCCAGGTTCTGTGCATTTCATAATGGACCTGGGCATACTACTGATCAATACTGGGACCTCAGAGATGTTGTTGATAAGTTCGTCAGAGATGGAAAGTTGTGCCAATATGGGATTAAGACGCAGGGATGGAAAAATAACAAGAGAAAATCCAGGGGCTGAAGTAGAAGTAAAAGCCCGACCCCTGAGAAGAAAAAGAAAGAAGACAAAGGTAAGAAAGAAGACTTCAATGATGATGAATTCTCAAAAGTCGAGTTCGACTGCAATGTAATCAGTGGAGCTCTTGGTGGAGGTGGAGATACTATGAGTGTAAGAAGAAAGTATCTCAGAGAGGTGCTTTTAGTCAAAGATCAACCAAAGTTCAAGGAAGATCCCAGCAAATCGGATCCTCCTCTGCTATATTTCACCAAAGAAGATATGCAAGGTGTACTACCAGGACATAAAGATGGCCAGGTTATTACAGGAACCCTGTGAATTGTCGGGTTAAAAAGATTTTTGTTGATACTGGCAGCTGTGTAGATATCATCCTTTAGGATGCTTTTAAAAGAATGAACTTAGATGAAGAAGATCTCAAGTCGTGCAAAACTATCCTGATAGCCTTTAACGGGGGAAATACATCCCCTAAGGGGTATATAGACCTTAGATTGACTCTGGGGACAAAATAGGCATTCAAATCGGAACGGGTAAGGTTCATTGTAGCTGACTTTCCTTCTCCATACAACGTAATCCTAGGAAGGCCAACCCTGCATAAGTGGGACATGTTGGTTTCCACAAAACATCAAAAGCTGAAGATGGTAAGTAATAAAAATGAGGTAATCACTATGCAGGGGGATCATAAAGAGTCACGACAATGTTTTTTTTGAAGCTGTCAAAGAAAATAAAGGTGTACATTTAAGTCCACCCCGGATTCGTCCGAGAGATAAAGCTGGGAAGCCGATAACCTTTCAACACTCAAGCAAACCAGTTATCATGGTTGAGTTGGACATGAGAGAAGAAACTATTATTCCAAGACCTGAACTAGATGATGAATTGAAAGATCTTATCCTAGGGGATGAGCTTGCTCAATTTACCAAAATTGGTAAAATCATCAACCCTGAGATTAAAGCCGAGTTGATAAAATTTCTGAAAAACAACAAGGATGTTTTCTCCTGGAAATCATCCAAATTCTATTGTCACAAGCTGACAATTTATCTCGGATAAACTCTAGTTGCACAAAAGAAAAAGGAAGATGGGATCTGAAAGAAGACAAGTTTTAGAGGAACATGTGAAAGAACTGCTTGATGTCGGGTTCATCAAAGAAATCCAATATACTACATGGCTAGCTAATCTTGTCATGGTTAAGAAACCTAGTGGAAAATAGAGGGTCTATACGGATTACACTGACCTCATTAAGGTGTTTCCTAAAGACTTATATCCAATGCCCAATATAGACCAGCTGGTGGATAACTCAGCTGGGTTCCAGTTGTTATCCTTCATGGATGCTTATTCTGGCTACAACCAAATACCTATGTACCCAGAAGATCAAGAGAAAATAACTTTTATTGTTGAGAAGGTCAATTACTATTATAATGTAATGCCTTTTGGGCTCAAAAATTCAGGAGCCACATATCAGAGATGATGAACAAGGTTTTTGAAGACTAACTCGGCAAGAATGTAGAAGTCTACATAGACGACATGATTGTTAAATCAATAGATGTGGCAAGCCATGTACGAGATCTAGACCAGACATTTCAGAAGCTCAAAGCTCATCGCATTCAGTTAAACCCGGTTAAATGCGCATTTGGAGTCCCAGCTGGGAAGTTTTTGGATTTCATGTTAACTCACAGGGGAATTGAAGCAAATCCAGATAAGTGCAAAGTTGTGCTAGACATGAAGGCCCCTAAAAGAAAAAGGGAAGTTTAGCAACTGATGGGTACACTGGCCACATTGACCAGATTCTTACCAAAGTTGGCTGAAAATGACTCCTCATTCTTTAAATTATTGAAGAAAGAAGCTGAACATGGATGGAACCTGGACTGTGAATTCGTGTTCGAGAAAATAAATAAATATTTAGAAGCACCACCGATGTTGTCAAAACCAGAATCAGGAGAAATCCTAATTTTATACTTGGTTGTCGGAGATTAAGCGATAAGTGCCGTGTTGGTGAAAGAAACAGATAAAGGCCAAGAACCGATATACATTGTTGACAAGGCTTTTCAAGGTCCCGAGCCTTGATGGCATGCCGAGTTTCGTAAGATGTGCCATAATCAGAGAGCTCTATTGCCCAGTTAGTCATCCTTACAGCCAAATCCGGCTTGTGCAACAATTACCGTATTGGTTGGTTAGTTCGAACTACTAATTGATGTCCTTGAAAATATGGTCGTAGTTTTCTTGCCGTGGTGAGTAAGGAAAACGACACTTTTCTAGCCTTTGGCCGACTTCTTAATAGAGCTCACCCCGGTAGAAGGAGGAAGCACTTAGAAAAATGACATCTGGAACGTCTACGTTGATGGTTCATCAAACAACAAAGGGAGTGGAGCCAAGTTTATAGCTGAAAGCCCATAAGGGGTTTCAATTGAGCACTCCCTACATTTGAACTTTCCAACCTCAAACAACCAAGCAGAGTATGAAGCCCTGATAGTTGGACTAATGCAGGTCAAAGAATATGGGGCTAAAAGAGTTAAAGTTTTCAGTGATTCCCAACTCGTCACTTCACAAGTTGATGGCAAATATCAAGCCAAAGGTCCTCTATTGATGAAATATTTGAACAGAGTCAAAGAAATTATGACCGAATTTGCGAAAGTGACAATCACTTATATTCCTCAAGGAGAAAACGGTGGGGCCGACATCTTGTCCAAATTGGCAAGCACTAAGAACCCGGGTAACCATAGAACCGTGGTTCAGCAGAGCATAGCCGAGCCCAGTTGCGTGATGGTGATAACATCATCAAAAGATTGGAGGTAAACAATTGTTGCTTACCTTAAAAGGAACACTACTAGAGGATTCACTGGAATCCAAGAAATTGATCCGAGATGTAGCATTATATACAGTGGTGGAGGATCAGTTATATAAAAAAGGATTGCATTCTCCAATGCTGAAGTGCTTGAACTCGAAAGAAGCCGAGTACATCTTGGCAGAGATACATGAAGGAATTAACGACCAACACACGAGAGCTCAAGCCCTGGCGAAAAAGGCCCTTCAAGCAGGGTACTATTGGCCCACTATAAATCATGTGAAGAAATGTAGCAGCTATCAAAAGCATGCCAGGATGATACTTTCTCCTCCAGAAGAATTAAAATACATCTCGGCTTCATGACCCTTTTTCAAATTGAGAATGGATTTGCTGGGACCATTCAAGGCTGCTGAAGGACAACTGAGATGGCTGATTGTAGCTATTGATTACTTCACAAAATGGATAGAAACTGAACCCGTCACTACTATAACTTCGGCTAAAGTTCAAAGATTCTTTGAAAGAAATATTGTTTTCAAGTTTGGAATACTAGCCGAGATAGTGACCGACAATGAAACTCATTTTACTGACAAGAGGTTCCAAGAGCTAATGGTGAATTTTAAGATTCATCATCACTGTGCATCTGTAGAACATCCACAATCAAATGGGCAAGCTGAAGCTGCTAACACAGTTGTTGTGGATGGATTGCAAAAAGCGATGAAAGATAGCAAGGATAGCTGGGTTCATCAGCTTAACTTTGTTTTATGGAGATACAGAACAAGTATCTAAACAGCAACCAGACAAACTCCATTCAGACTTACTTATGGATGCGAGGCTATGATTTCGGTTGAGATATGAGAACCATCTTGGAGGAGAATGAAGACTCTAAAAGAGAAAGAAGAAGAAAATAACAAAGCTCTTGCAGCCGAGTTAGACCTGATAGACGAAATCAGAGTGACGACACTTTGACGAGATATGGCAACCAAGCAATTGGTAGCAGCCAGATATAATAGAAAAGTAAGGCTAAGGTCATTTGAAAAAGATGACCTGGTACTTAGAAGAGCAGATATTGGCAACAAGAATGCCAAAGATGGAAAGTTGGCTGCAAACTGGGAAGGTCCTTACTGGGTTAAAGAGAAACTCAGAAAATGGGCTTATATCCTGGAAACAATAGAAGAGAAGCCTATCAAGAGAACATGAAACGCGGATAAACTGAAGATGTATTACAATTAAGATCCGGGTTCCGTGGACTGGCTGTTTTTAATATTCTTTCAATTTCTAGGCGAATCATTTTTGCTTTGTAGGGATTGTTTAAAGTCGACTATATTGACAAATTCATGTAATTGATATTTTTAATATGAATAAATGAGGAATTTTTTGTTTGAAATTTGTCCTTATATGATTATAATGCATCAATATACATAAATCCGAGATACAAGTGTGATTTGTCAAACTGGCTTTGATCAAGTCGAAATACTCCATATTATGGTTGGTAAATCAAACAAAATATGACAATATTGCCTCTACCTTGGATAAGAACCAGGTAGTAAGACCTGAATTATAGTTGAATGGGGCAATATTTACCTTCACAAATAGAAACATTGCAAAATGCTAAGTTAAAATAACAAAGACGTCATGAAAAAGAACACATGACAAAGAAACGCGTGAAATTCATTTAATATAATCTGACAACGGCAAGGTCAATGATAGTACTCGAAATGTATATCCGAGTTAATAAATAAAATGAGATAATCCATTTCTTTATGGAAAATATCCTGATATGGTTTGAAATACTAAAAAATATATCTAAGTTATACGAAACCTTATTACCATCAGGACAAAGCAATGATAATGCGCGAAATCAACAAGTGCAAATAAACATAAAAACAATTAATAGAAAAAAACCGGTAAGAACTCGACAATATTCATTACAAATCCAAAAGGGCCCCATGAAAAGAAAAATTACAAAAGTAAGCCGCCATCCCGACCCTTCATTCTACTGACTTCTCAATTTGAACATTTTGCTTAACATCCACCTCGACAGCCTCCCTATTGGTAACTTCCTCCTTTCCTTCAACCCGATCACCCTCTATCTAAGTCGCGGAGTCACCTGCAGGAGATGGGGAAGGAGGGACAATTTGCCCATTCCTGATGAAGGCCATGTGATGCTAACCATCAGTGTTGAGCTCGATGCCAGGATTGAGGACTTTAATTTGCTTTAACTCATTGTTGAAAGAGCCTAGTTTCGACTTCTCCAGCTCGGCTCGATAGTACTAAACATCGATTTCAGCCTCTTTCAACTTTCTTTCATTACACTCAAACATTATTTTAAAGTCCTTCAGGGATTGGACATTGTGGGCATGCAAAAGCTCAAGAGAAGTATATTCAGACTTAAAGGTTTTAAATCCTTCTTCACTTTAAGGAGTTCTTCATAAGTCTCAACCATCTCCTCTCTGGCAGCCTTCATCTCACCAAGAGTCTTGACATTTATTTTTTTAAAAAAGCAAAGGTCTCGCTAGAGAAGCCATCTTAACTGTATTCAGCTCAATCATTTCCAATTCCTTAACCTCGGCAGGGGTAAAAGGAGTGGACCTAAAAAAGTGGGCAGGAGGACAAATGACGTCATGAAAATCGTTACTAACCCTAGTTTGTCAAACGAAATTTTTGGGGAGACCAGAGGAAGGTGAAGGAGCAGGAGCCTGATTGGTAGTTGCTAAGGCTTGTGCAGAAGCCGAGATATCTTTATTAGCCAGGGTCATTTTTGACTTATCCCTGATAATAGACTTTTTGGTCTTTGGGTCAGGAGCTTTCCATTTTCGAGTTGTCAAGTTGACAATCGAGGTCTTCTTTCCTCGACCCAAGGCGGCCAAGAAGCTTGGTTGTTCATCTTCTTGTCCCTCCATATATGAAACTGCAAAAAATAAATGGTGGAATCATGTTAAAATGGAATATTATACAACAAATAAAAAATAAGTAAATAAGAAGATAAGTCATACTCATTTCCAAATCTAACTTCTGAGATTTGAAAATGAACAAGGCGACGCTAGTATAACCATGGGCATCGACATATGCATTCATAGAAATGACCGCGTTGATCTCAACGTCGAACAACTCGTTTTCCTTAAAGCGGTCGCTAGAGGGATCAAAATTGTAATGGTCAGGAGACCAGTATAAGGAAAAGTTTCCCTCTGCATCCTCCGCCTCAGAAGAGCGCAAGAACCAGGGTTCTTTCTCGGGTCGGGTACTTGAAGGACTCAAAATAAACATTAAAATTTTTCTGTAAGAGATGTCCCCAGATATTAACCCAACCCTTCCTTTCTGAAGGTTTACGGCCAATACGAGATGTATGGCTTGGAAGTAGAAAAAGAAGATAGAAACTGTGCAAGGCAAAGTAAGATAGACACAGAAGTGCTTAAACGCTTTAACAAAGCCCCAACCATTGGGGTGGAGTTGAGTAGGAGCTATATAGATATGGCTTAAAACGCAAATTTGAAAATTGGTTAAAGGAAACCGAATACCGAGTTTTGTGACAAGATCTCGGTAAAAGAAGAAAAAAGAGGGCTTATCTGGATTCCTCCCTAAGCAAACCAGCTCATTTTCGTGGGGAGGAACTATATCATAATTGTCAAGGTTGCTACATTGAGCCCGATTACATCTTCCAAGCTCATCTCGGATAAGGTGCTTAAAACTTCATAAGTTACCCAGAGATACTGGGATATTAAGAGGGCAGGGGTAGATTCAGAATTCGACTCAATAGAGCGAGACTCCTCTATAATCTCTTACGGAGATGACCCCATAAATACCTAAAATAAGGAGAATTATAGAAGAAATGATGGGAATACCTGAATCAAAATAGCTACTAGTCGAAGAGTCACTAGTTGATGAACTTGCAGATTTATCTGAGATTGAAATAGGATCATTTGCATCACGAGAACCCGAGGTAGATCCCGGAACATCTTCATGGCGACAACTTGACAAGGTGGACTCGACTAAAGAGTCACAACCCCTTTCTATAAGTTTATAACTTAAGAAAACACAAGAATAATAGGGACCAAATTGCTTGGGCTTTGAAGATCATGGAGGAGCATGAGAAGAGGATGATACATTAGAGTTTGGATGGGAAATTATCTCGGAAGGGTTTGACCTGGTTCTAGAAAAATATTGAGGGATACATTTGTTTACAAAAGGACCACCTCCACTCTGTCTAGTTGAACCTCGACCCCGTCCAGCAAAATTTTCATTAATACTGCGGTTTGACAACCCGAATCTTTTCCTGCTGCTTCCACCATGATAGCCACGAAGCATTGCTTCGCGTTCCTCCTCTTTAGTCTTAGGCATTCCCCACAACCAGAATCGAGCCCCTTGGGGGATCTTTTTCAGAAGCTCGGTTTCATCCCATTCCTCCTTTTTGTTACGGATAACAGGAGTGGGATTTTTCTTCTCCCTCATTATCAATGGGGAGGAATACCAAAGTAGCTACACACTCAAAGGAAAAAAGGGACAGATAGTTATGGGTAATGTGCTTAGAATCTTTAAAAGGATAATATGTGCATCAGCCAAGAAATGCTAAGGAAATTCAAAACGTAACTTGAAGAGATTCAAAAAAACTTAGCAACTACCCATAAATGTACAAAATTGGTTCAAAGTAAAGATGAGAACACTAAACACTACAAATTTCCTGAAGTAATCAAATAGATTGGGGATTCGAAGAATAAACGTTAATACCTGAATGAAAAGAGTGTTTGGGGGCGCTGGAATATGAACTCTCGTATGCACGAAAATCAGAGAGGAAGAATACCAAGTTGAACTTCTTGCAAATAGAAAATGAGAAATAGAAGAAGAAAAGGGGGGAATATATACTCACAATCGTAACCGTAGCGGTTTCGAATGGGAAAGGTCAGGGGCATAAGCGTCAACTCTCCAAAAAAGCAATGATTAGATACCTGAAACGACTTGGGCATTAAATGCACATGAAATACGAAGACGATAAAAGTTGGCTGCAACATGCTAATGAATGAAAAAATTACCACGTGTAAAGGTTGCATTATTGTTGTAGTAAATATAATTTCTATCCCGAAATTATAGTTTCACAAATGACCGGGATATTAGGAACCTGGAGCCGGGTTCCAGGAAATGAGCTTCCTCACGCAACAAATGATGGCAAGCTCTACATTAAGCTCTACATTGTATATTTTAACCGAGTTGTTAAAAGATGAACTTGGAGACAACTCATCAATTTGAGATAAAAGCAATTCCAGTTCATCTGTAACTCGAGTTAGAACAACATGAATATTATCTCGGCAAGTTGAAAATTCAATCTGTCGAGCTACGGTGCAGGTATATTACCCCCAGGACCCTTGGAATCAATACAAAAAATCTAGGAACTTTGAAAGTTCAAATTCCCAGATACTTCCTAAAGGGAAGTCTGAAGAATTTTTACTTAACCTGGATGTATATACAAAGATTATGATAATCGGGATCAATTTTTCAAAAATCCGGATGACTTTCAAAGGAACCCGGACAGATGCAAAACTTATAGAAATCCAGAATATACTCAAAATCATTTGCACCCCGCAGTCTGGACACCCAAACTAGGGGTGGCAAAAATGAGCCAACCCGTCGGGTTGACTCGTAACCCGCACAAAACGAGCCAGGTTGGGTTGGCAAAAATGAGCTGCCAGCTCGATTCAGCCCGACCTGAGCCAACCCGGGCTCAAACGAGCCAGCTCGCGGGTTACTCTTTTTTTAATAATAAAATACAATAAAAACAGTCACAGACTCACAGTGACACTCACACTGACTTAGACACTCTCGCTTAGGTTTCACTCACCGCTCACAAACTCACCACTACCAGCAGTCACCCCAGGTCCCCCACCCCACCCACACCGACGGCGACGACATCCTCTCTTCCGCAACACAAACTTTAAGGTTTTTTTCCCTTTCTTCTTGTTTTACTGATCTTGCATTTTGTTAATTTTTTCCCCTTCTTTTCTAGATCTTCGCAGCCACCGTGCTTCTCCTCGCCACTGACCGCCACCTCTGTGTTTTCAGGTATTCTCTTTTTTCTTCTTAGTCTTAATCTTCAAATCTTCCTTTTTTTTCTTAACTTCTCTGCTGCTCCACCACTGCTTGCAAGTGGATGAATGAATGTTGTAAAGAAGCATTGAATATATTCTTAAACAGAAAAACTAAATCAAAGGAAATCACTAAGATTTTCGAGATTAATCAACATGGTGCCTACGTATGTATGTACATTAATATCAAACTACCCTCACGTCTTCTCCTTATAAAAGGAGCACCACCACTCTGCATGCATAACTCAAACTTTCTCACCATATGCTTTCTATTCTTAATCATTTCAGTTAATTTTCAGCAAAATTTTCAAGTTTTGAACAAGGGGCAGTAGGTTAGTTTACATCTTTTTAAGGTAGTAATAGGTTTCTTGATTACTCACTATAAGTTGTGGTGTACATTCTCCAATATGAGGCCTTTAACACAGAATGCAGGGCACACCTCTAGCTAAACCTTGATTAACGATTTTTAGTTTAGTTTACATCATCTTCTTGTAAAACTAGAGTGGGTCAATACTTATGCCTCCACTATCTTAACTTATCAATTCTGCTATTTTTATTATGTTAAAGACTAGTTAACAAAAGTAGGAGATCCATCACCAAATATTCTGTAACCAATTTTCTCATTTATTTATATTCGAAGTACCTTAGAATTTAAAAAGATTGGAATCTGTATTTCCAAAGAGGAAGCAAAATGCATGGTTGAATTTGGTATGTGAATCTTTATTTCTACATAAGAATCATGTGTTACTAGTTATAGTGGAGTTATTAGAATGCATATCTTCTTTGCTGCAAATACATTTATATTCTATCTTAGTATAAATCAAGATTCATATAGCTCATACCATGATGTTCAGAGTTTGTCAGTTTGATTGAATTGCATACATATATCAAGTCAAACGTGCATGAATTTTACTCCTTCTTGAACCTTCTAGATGCTCTGTGAAGTCAACTGATATTTGTTACCTGCTTTTGCAGATTTGCTTCATGTTTTCTCTAATATGTCAAGAGATCTTAATTTCATCGAACATACAAGCCTTACTGGTTGGAAACTGTGAGTGAATTAGTGTTACACATCTACAAATTGCTCTAAATTATATAATTTCATTGCACATACATGCATGCTTTTTCTGGTTTACTATATCAGCTGACTGAAATTTCTTTATATTAATGTTTATATGGTCAGGAACCAAAGAGGAAGACAGATCATTATTGATCCTGCCCTTTACTTATCAAAGAAGTCTGATTTCTCATCTTTGGCATATCTTCGACTTCAAGTCTCTGAAATGGCTGATTCGAATAGGTTAATATTCTTCTATTTTTTTAAAATCTGTTTTAGTTTAAATTATCTTTTCCACGCTATTGTAATTTATATTTAACTTTGATGTAGGGAAAGCTTGGCGATGCTTGAAGAAGGCAATGATGCTGCTGCAGAAAGTGAAGAATTGGAAGAAGTTGAAGAAGGACCTGCTTTTAAAAAGCCTAGGAAAAGGCAAGCTCGTTGCTGGAAACATTTCAAAATAATAGGAGAAAAAGGGAATGAAAAGGCAAGATGCAATGGTTGCAAGACAGAGTACAATATTGACAGTAAGACTTGTGGTACGTCTACTTTAAACCGTCACATTGATAAATGCACACAAATTAAACATGAAGATATTGGTCAAGTCATATTGGACATTCAAGGTAAAATGAAGGCTATAAAAATAGATATGAAGGTAGCACGTTAGATGTATGTTGAAGCTGTTATTGAACATGACCAACCTTTTAACTTTGCTGAGTATAGAAAGTTCAGGCGTTTCCATAATTACTTGAATCCAGATTGGACTAGCATTTCTAGAAATACTCTTAAATAAGATGTTTTAAATGTGCACATGAGAGACAAGATGAAGCTGAAAAAGATGTTTGGTAGCATTCAAAGCAGGATATGCTTAACTTCATATTTGTGGACAACTTGTAATACTGAGGGTTATGTTTGCTTAACTGCCCATTTCATTGATGTCAATTTTATTTCCTTCCGTCATATGCCTTCTTCTCATATTGGATTTGAATTGACTCATAAAATACTTGGTTTGTTAAAGGAATGGGGCATAGAGAAGAAGAT
This sequence comes from Gastrolobium bilobum, assembly GCF_033153095.1. Taxonomy (NCBI): domain Eukaryota; kingdom Viridiplantae; phylum Streptophyta; class Magnoliopsida; order Fabales; family Fabaceae; genus Gastrolobium; species Gastrolobium bilobum. The sequence continues at coordinate 368,964 of NW_026898390.1, forward strand.
TTTTACCATTACTTTGGATAATGCATCTGCAAGTGACTCTATGGTTGGTGGTTTGAGAAGCCAATTGAATATGCAAAAATTGTTGTTATGTGATGGGAAATTTTTTCATGTGCGTTGTTCTGCACACATATTTAATTTGATTGTTCAAGATGGAGTAAAAGTTGCAAATGATGCCTTGACTCGGATTAGAGAGTGTTAAATATATAAAAGGCTCAGAATCAAGAATGATCAAATTTAAGGAGTGCATTGAACAAGTTGGTGGTGAGAAAACTGTAACTGCATTGATAGCAGATGTACCCACTTGATGGAATTCCACTTATGAAATGCTTGATCGTGCTCTCAAATTCAGGCGTGAGTTAGCAATTCTCCAATTGAGTGATAGAAGTTACAAGTATTATCCTTCAGAAGAATAGTGGAATAGGTTGGAAATTCTTTGTCGGTTCTTTCAACCAATTTGTGAGATCACTAATTTGATGTCTGACACTTCTCATCCTACTTCTAACTTGTATTTTCTACAAGTTTGGAAAATTCAGCGTGTTCTCATTCGTATGAGTAATGATGAAGATGTGGTTGTAAGTAGCATGGCTAATAAGATGATGGATAAGTTTCAAAAATATTGGGAAGAGTATAGTCATGTGCTTTCACTAAGAGCTGTTCTTGATCCTCGCATTAAGTTTACTACATTATCTTTTTGTCATAGAAAGATTGATGCTTACACACATGATGACAAGATGTAAAATATAAAGGCAAACGTGTATAAGCTCTTTGAGAATTATGTAAACATTAATTCATCAACTACCACTGATCAAAGTCAAGATAACACTCACTCTTCAAGTCAAGGGTCAATGGAATCGAGAGGATGGAATGATGAGATATTGGATGTAAGTTCATGTTTAGCAAAAAGCTTTAATTATGTTATATCATATTCATTTTCACGTCTTTATTTATGCATGTACTTACTTACTTCAATTATTATGTTTTTGCACTTCTCAAATATGATAGGAATTGTTCTTGCACAATCAACACCTTGCAATAAATGCTAGAAAATCTAAACTTGATGTTTATTTAGAGGAGCCTATAATGGTTATTGACAACTGGAATAGTTTAGATGCATTGCAATGGTGGAAGGATAATAGTTGTCGTTTTCTGAATCTATCATTAATGGCTCGTGACTTGTTAAGCATTCCTATTACTACTGTGGCATCTGAATCTGCTTTTAGCATTGGATCACATGTGCTTAACAAATATAGAAATAAGTTGTTGTTAAAGAATGTTGAAGCTTTGGTATGTACCCGCAATTGGTTGGCTGGTTTTGTTGCCAATGGTAATTTATTTATTTTCAATGCAATTAAAATTTCATTTTTCATTTGTCATTGTAACCTTAATTGATTATTTACATTTTATGGTTTGTGTTTTGTAGATGATGATGATGATGATGAGGATGGTATTTCCCATATATTAGCTTCTTCACGAGGATCTAATGGTCATGAAACTTTATAGATGATCTAATGATGATGGTGTACTTTTGGATGTTTATATTTTGATATTGTTCTTTATTGGCCGTGGGAACTCATAGGACAATTTTTATTTTGTAATGTGTTTGTCTACTGCTATGTTGGGATTTCTTAATTTATTGGTTATGTTTTATTACTTAGTGTCTTTACACCATTATCCATTAGGCAATCAATAGATACATGTGTTGATAATTTTATACAGGAGAACAAACCACAAAAATTAAAAATTTTGAGCCAACTCGCGAGCCAATCCGCGAGCCAATATTTCGAGCTACCCAACCCGCGAGCCAACCCACCGCCATCATTTCAAGCTAACTCGCGAGCTTTTTTTGAGCCTACCCGTGAGCTTTTTTCCGAGCCAACCCGCGAGCCAACCCTAACTTGGCTCGGGTCGGGCTGGGTTTTCCGGCTCGTTTATTTTTTTTGAGCCAAACCGACCCGATCCGTTTTTTTCGGGTTGAATGCGGGTTGGGCCGGGTCGAGCCGGGTTGACCCGTTTTGTCAACCCTAACCCAAATTGTCTGGTTGAGGGGAAACTATTATAGACCTATATATGAGACCCATTTATTACTAAGCCCAACAAGGGGCAATCCAAATATAAATCAGATATAATTAAGGAAGGATATCCATCAAGGATATCAATCATATTAGGACAACATAATACATGGGCTTGGGCTGCTAGGAAAGGCACAGAAGGTCTAGAGTTCAATACCCACATGTAAACTCTATGAATAAGAGGTAAAACCTATAGGTATGTTGACACTCTCTCTCTCTTACTATTATGCTATCATTGTGCACACACATCACCCCTTTGACGAAAGTTGTTTATTGTTCTTTTGTGTACAATGATATGCTTGACTCCAGGATATCTAACTTGTAGATACCTTAGAGAGAGCGTATAGATCCAAAAGTAACATATTAGCTTATTAGACTAGACATCTCTGTCTTCAGGACAGAACACTATCTTCTTTATAATTTCTCTTTTTCAAATGTTTTGTATATGAGACACACAAATAATTTTTGCCTCAGGTGCAAAAGTCATTTGCCATTTAAAAAAACACCTATAAACACGTCATATATAAATGAAGTGCGCAATAATTAAAAACGTTGCGTTACACTATGTATTTTATACATGCTGCTTTATCACAGGCAAGAGAGCATATTTAATGCTCCTAGAGCATACAATATTCAGGGGGACAGATGAGTGAGAAAGAGAAAAAAAGTTGATGAGAGAGGAAAGAGAAAAAGATTAATCTTTTTAAATCAAATATCAAAATTTCAATTAAAAAATTACGGTGGTGCTGCTGGTGCATCAAATTTTTTTTCCACAGGCAGAATATAGAAGCTATGAGTAGATGGAAGGAGTTTCATTTCATTCACTGACAACTGTCTGTTTCTCTGTTTAGTGGGTTTCCATTATTTTCGCTGAAAGTCGGAACATATAATATTTATCTCCTTTAGTTTGGTGGCTTTAAGTTTTTGTTTAAAATAAGCATTAAACAAAGACACAAATAAATATTTTTCCTCATTCCTTCTTATTACGTTATGTCACCCAGCTCATACAATATTGATCCCGTCATTTTCACAAAATCTCTGGACCCTAGTCACCCTACAACTCAATTAGAATATTGAAATATTACGTCTTCCATTACTTAAAGTTTTCTTCCTTTTTTAAATCTTTTCCTTTGTCTCCTTATTTTACTAAAAAAAAAAACCAAGTAACTGGATATAAATAATATTTAGGAATATTAAAAAATAACAAGTACTGTTGGAATTAATGAATGAATTAATGTACATTAATCCATTGGTTATGAATAAGAAGTGGGTTAATAAAGAAAAAAAAAAGAGAAAAAGGGAAGATGAAGAGGTGTGTGGGTTTCAACAAGTCCCACATTAGACAATTAGTAGGAAATGGGAGAGTATATAAGCTCCCACTTCCCTCTCTTAGATTGGCCCTTGGGTCACTACATGTTTTATGTAGGGGAAGAGCTAGGTGAGCATTGGTTCACCACGCGCGCCGCCGTCCGGCCGGCTCGGTTCGGTAACAAAAAATAATTTTTTATTAAATTATTTTTTATTTTGTCCAAAAAATTTACCGTTGCTTCCCTCCAACCAAAATGTTTCTACCCGCCGGATTTTTGAGCAGTATTGAACCGAACCGGTTCTTTCCCTTCGTGAACCTGTCACCGGTTGTGTCTGTTCGTCGGAACAGTCACCGTTCGCCGCCATCAGACACGGCGGTTCGTCGCCGGCGACTGTTCATCGTGACTGGTCAGTGTCTATAAATAGACACTGACACCTTCAAAAATCTATCCAGTTTTTTCTGCACTTAAACTCTGCCGGAATTTTTCTTCTTCCGGTTTTGCGTACTGTTGTTCATCCTCCGGTGTGACTTCCTCTGGCATATTGTTGTGTTCGTTTGGGCTGTTGATCCGGTGTGACTTCCTCTGGCATATTGTTGTGTTCGTTTGGGCTGTTGATTGGTAGTGCCACCATTCTTCAGACGAAATCCGTTCTATCCTGGGAGACAAGTGTCCATCAACCTTAGGCATCAGTGAGGGGGCAAATTGTCTTAAGGAGACACGTTCTGTGGGCTCGGATTTAATTCCTCTGATACTGCATATATTCATCCTTTCATTCTGTCTGTTTCATCATTCTGCCACTGACAAGTAAGTCTGTTTTTAATATTTTTAATTACACAGTGATAATTCTGATCATCTACCTCATCTGCTTTATACATGGGTTCAAATCTATTAGTGATATAATATCACCCACTGTCTTCAATAACAAGTACTTATTAGAGAAATTAAATTACACATGACATGACATGTTCAAAAAAATATTATGTAAACCTAACTGTTCAAATTCAAAAGTGAATCGAATTAATACAAGTCATGTGATAGCATGTGAGTTGCTGTTTATATTACATTTATTTAATTTATAATTTTCACGTCTTATAAAAAGAAAACCCGATTTCCGTATTTAAATCAAGGAGTTAATATTTTTCTCACAGTAAAAAACAAAATTATGTTCTGCAATTTCTGTTTTTTTTTTTTGGTAAACATTATGTTCTGCAATTTCAAAACAATATGTTTTGGAGTTTGGAAAAAATATATATAGAATATTCTAATAAAATTCATAATATAAGAGAAAAGTAAATTTTTTAAAATACCTTACATTTTTTTCTTAAATCCCAATCAATGATTGGGTTGACTGTGAAAAAAATACAATCATAAATATAAATTGAACACAATGAAGCACGTAAATTTGATTGGTTTGATTTTGTTTTATTCCATACATCCAAACTAACCATATCTGTTAAAACCTTTAATATAAATTATTGCTCATAATTTTTTTTTTTATGATTGAGTTTTGAATTTTTATTTTATTTTATTAATCAAAATATTACTTGAACGAGTTAATTTATATATGTTTACATTTAATGCTATTAATTTAATTAATGAAAATTATATTTCTTTCTTTCTACTTACTATCTAAAAGAATATTTAAATTTATTATTCAGTCGCAATTACTTATTTATTATATTTTAAGGAAAAAATGTGTGTCATTTTAAAGGATGTAAAGTTATGTCATTTTAAGAGAGAGAAAGAGATAAATAAAGAAAGAGAGAAAGAGTTGACAAAAATAGATAAAGGTGTGGGTTCCACCTCTTTGTAAGAGTGAAATGATATAAGTTGTGTCATTTAAAAGGATAAATATTTTTCCCTTTTTAATTAATTAATTTAGTTTGTCCGATTATCATTAATATTACAAAATAAGAATACTTAATACATACATTTAAAATATGGGAAAAATATTTATCTTTTTAAATGACACAACTTATATCCTTTCACTTACACAAAAAGTGGTACCCACACCTTTATTTTTTTGTCAACTCTCTCTCCTCATTTATCTATCTCTTTCTCTCTCTTAGAATGACACAACTTTACATCCTTTAAAATGACACACACTTCTCCCTTATAAAATTACCTTGATTTTCGTCCAAAACTACGCCATTTTGGATTCAATATGATAACTTATTTACTTTGATAGTAGAAAAAATGAATTAAGATATCATTATGAGGAATTAGCACGAAATTATTGGCCAACTTCTATATAATGTATACTGTAGCAACACCACAGGCGAGGATTTATCAATATTTTCTAAATGCTCCTATTCTTTTCTGTCGTTTCTTTTCTTCTAATTTTTCAATGACTTTTATACGAACGATGATGATGATGATATATATATATATATATATATATATATATATATATATATATATATATATATATATATATATGGGAAAAAGAAGAATAATGTTGTAGGAAAGTTGTTAGGTAATTAGGTTATGTTATAGAGATAAGGATTGTGGATAGGGGTGTTAACAAGCCGAGCCGAACCGAACCGAGCTTTGCTCTTAAAAGGATAAACTTGTATTTAAATGGGTCAGTCTGACCAAGCCTGTTACCTGTTATAAATATAATTATTGGCCTGTCTTATTTACAAAAAATAAAAGCCTGGTTTAGCCTGTTAGCTTGTATTAAAAACCTTGGACAATAAAAATTTATCCAAACAGAATATATAATCAATAACACTAGTAATTCTATAAATATTCATAAATTTAAGGTATATCAAACAGCATAATATAGAACAAAATCATTCAAAAACTCTGTTTAACTAATAAAATGAGATGAAATGGATTGAGAAGAAAGAGAGGACTATTACAAGTAGTATATAAAATATAAATAAAAAATAATATACTAAGTCGGCCTAAGAAGCTCTAAGGCCGAGCTTTTGAATTAGAGTCTGAGGCTTTTTTATTAAAAGAACTTTTATACAAGTTCAAGCCTGATGCTAATAACCAATTTTAGACATGTAAGCTCAGGTCTTCACGAGCCGAGCCAAAGGCCCCTGCCTCGTTTAGCACCCCTAATTGTGGGACCCTCACTTATTTTCAAAAAACAAAAAAACAAAATAAGTGTGGGTCCCACAATCTCTATCTCTATAACATAACCTAACAACTTTCCTACAACATTATACTTCTATTTCTATATATATATATATATATATATATATATATATATATATATATATATATATATATATATTTATATTTATATATATGGCTTTAATATTGCTACCGTAAATGTAAATAAGTTATCTACATTCGTTTCTAAAACGACGTCATTTTGGGTTGAAAAATTAAAAAATTATAATGAAAAAGACTATTATAACCTTGAAATAAATTATAATTACAAAAATACCTCGATTTCTGCCTCAAAACTATGTCATTTTGGGCTCAATGTAGATAAATTATCTACATTGACTGTAGAAAAAATGAACCCTATATATATACATGGGGTTTACATTTCTGCAATTACTGTACGTGCAGCAATCAAATACCTGCCATATATATACTTGAAAGCATTAAATGCGGAGAATCATAACCATACAAAGGATGAAAACATTAAATGTGGGGAATCATAACCATACACCTGTCGTTGTTGTACGTAAAGCGGCTGCAGAAATGATTTTACCTATATATATATATATATATATATATATATATATATATATATATATATATAGGGCTTATCATTTCTCAAGCTGCTTGAGGTAATTTTATTTCTGGCTACTAAATCATAACCGTACAAAGATGGATCAATGATGATAAAGGAAGAAAGAGATAAAGAGAATCATAACTATTCAAAGGTGAATTTTTAATTAATATAAGAAAATAAATAAACAAAACGAAGTAGTTTTGGAATGGCCGGAGATAAACTTATCTCAAGTTGCCGGAGAAATATTTTTCCTTATATATATATAGTGTTTATAGTTTTGGAATGGCGGGAGATAAACTTATCTCAAGTTGTCGGAGAAATATTTTTCCCTATATATATAGTGTTGCATATCCTGAAAAACATGTGTCAGCCGGAGATAACTTCTCTCTAGCAACAGGAGATTACTAGCGCCCTAAAAAACTTTATAGAAGAAATTATTCAAATCAAACATTGATTTCAAAAGGGTTAGAAGGACAAGGAAAAAAATAAAAGAGAAGGAAAAGAGTGAAATACTGCAGTGTACTTGAAAAAACTGATAATCACTCTTGCAAACACAACATGAAATTATTGGGTACTAGAGTAGAATATCTACTCATTTTCCTCTTACTGCTAATGGAAACATTTTTAGGGGAGAAAAGAAAGAGATACACCATGAAAAAAATGATTTTCCACCAGACTGCATTTTTATGCAAAGGAAAAAAACCCAAAAGTAATGAATTCGCATTTTGAAGACGTCTAGAGAATTCTAGGTTACAAGGGAACCAGGTATATGCATAAGTACAAAGAATATCTTACCCTCCATAAACAGCTCTCATGTCCATGACATTTCTTACTGAAGACCGATTGATACCCATTCCATTCAAATATGAGTGGGAAAGAACGTTTTTCCAATGCTTGTAATCAGCAGTGAATTCTACTGGAGCAGCTCTTTTACAAATGCATTATGGCAATGGTGGTAAGTAGGGGTGTAAATGTGTCAAGCTAGCCTGACCTGACCTACAGCCCAGCCTATGTTGAGCCTAGTCTAGCCTGGTCTTTCTAGAGAGTAGAGTAGGCTTAGGCTTACAAGAAAGCCTTTTTAACAAATAGGCCATAGGCCAACTTTGTCAAGCCTGGCCTAAAGCCTTGTAGGCTGACCTATTTAATGTTTTAAAATAAAATAAAATAAAATATTTATTCTAGGTGGCAAAGTACCAACCATAATTTTTTTTGTGCACCGCCGCTTCTAAGTGACTTCTCACTCTCGTCTCTAAGTTTCGTCTTTGGTTGACCCAGTAATTGTATTTCTTTCTTATTTTCCCCATTTTTTTGACTCTAATTCCCCTCTGATATACATTATAGAGCTGAGATATTATGTTGACTCTTGTTTGTCATTTTTTATTTCTTATGAGAAGTATTAGTGCATGCATGAATGGAATTTTCTTTGCTCTATACAATTAATTTCTTTGCTTACTATCTGCAGTGGGAGGCTACAAGGTCTGTAGGCCATATCAGGCTTTCTAACTTTTAAAAAGAGGCCAGGCTTGACCTATAAAACAAAGCCTTTAATAGGCCAATAGGCTAAATACGCTGAACATTTTTTTATGTAGGCTTAGGCCAGGAAGGCCAAAGCCCGGCTTAGCCTGACCCATTTGCACCCCTAGTGGTAAGAGGATCATATGATGATTTGGCTTTGAGATAAGTGAATTTGGCAGAGAGATCTTCTCCCAAAACAAATTTTAGTTCCTGATCTTAAGAAGAGGAAACGGAGAATCATTTTCCATTTTGAGGGCATAGAAGACATTAAGCAATATATACATACATACATATATATATATATATATATATATGGAAAAAATATTTCTACAGCCACTTTAGATAAGGTTATTTACAACTATCCCAAAAACTACGCCATTTTGATTAATGAAAGGTGTTTCCGTAATTTTAGGTGAATTAATATATGAAGGATGTTTCAGTAAAATGTATATGATAAAAAAATAAACAAAATTACGGAAACACCCTTCATTAATTCACCTAAAATTACAGAAACACCATTCATTAATCAAAATGACGTAGTTTTTGGGGTAGCTGTAGATAACATTATCTAAAGTGGCTGTAGAAATATTTACCCCTATATATATGTGTGTCTATCTGTGTCAGAATTATTTTACACCGGTATAAGTTACACTCTTAATCTTGATTGTTGATTCTATTTATATCTAACGGTTCTAATTTATTAGATATTCGAGTTGTTAGATGCAAGTAAATTAATAATCCAGATTTGGAGTAAGACTTCTTATTCTTACACTGGTGTAAGTTGATCCTATCCATATATATATATATATATATATATATATATATATATATATATATATAAGGCATGATTTTTTGACACCAGTGTCAAATTTAAACCGCTTCCGCATACCAATGTACTAGGTCCTAAACCGCTTCCGCATAAATCTAAGATTTCCTACAATTGGTATCAGAGCCTTGGCTGTACATTGGTATGTGAATCTAGTTTCACTATTCATGTAATTAGTTTTGCTTCTTGAAATGTGGCACCTAGGGTTCTAGGATTATGGTATGAATCTAGCATGTGTATTTTATAATTCATTTTCATAAAAGTTTAAATTTTAATCGGCAAAAATGCTTTAATCCATGGTTAGGGTCTCTCGTGTATTTCTCGATTTGTAACAAGGAGGATAATCCCATATGATTAGGTTTCCTCCTTGCTGTTTTTGTTTATTTTTGGAATTTCTGTGTATTTTTTTCAATATTTTGTAAAAGTTCAAGATCGAGAAATCGCGAGGAAGATGCGCAGTCAGCACTGTCGGAGACTTTTCGAGGACTTACCGATCTCTGAATGGAGCGATCTATATATGGTTGGAAAGAGGACGGAAAGACGAACGCAACGATGGGTGGATAGCCTCCATCGGAGACCACATGCTCTGCCACGCGCCTCCACAAGAGGCTGAGAGTGGTCGCCACTCTCCGGCAAAGAATGGGAGAGTGAAGGAGCGTCCGACCACCTTTTTGGGTGTTTCCGGCGGCGGTGCACTCGTCTCTACGTGGCGGTACTTCCCCTGGAGTTTCAGGCTGATTTGACTTCGGGTGACGGCGCGGCAGACCTGACGGCTAGGGTTCCTCTTTCGCGTCTTAGGGTTTCTCGCCAAAGGATTGGGTCTTTGGGCTTTTGGGCTCATGAAACCCTAAAGGGGCTTCAGACAGATACTATGGGCTAGGCGAAAGTCGAATTCCAAAGTTGTATTATTTAATTTAATTTAATTTAATTTTCTTTAAAATAGGAAGACCATGGATTAAAGTAATTATGATTTATTATTTAATGCTTTTATTGATTGGTATAAATTATATGATTGATAACATGCTTTATTGCGATAACATGCCATATAGAATAGGTGGTGCCATATTGTTGCATAACTTGTATGATTGCATGAGCATAATAGCTATTATGTCTTCAGCGACTAGTATGATAGTTATTATGGGATTATATTGATTTTAAATCATCTTAAGAAATTAATTAATAATTATTATGATTTTTATTAAAAATCTAGATTAATAATTGAATTAATTAATTTTGGATAATTAACATCAAGACAAATAATCGTTATGGAAATTATTTTGATTTCAAATTATCCTCATAAATGATAATTATTATGATTGTTGCAATCTAGATTAATAATTAAGTCAGCTATTTGGATGATTTAAATCTAGAAAAATAATTAGAGAAAATTTCCTAAGAGAATTCTTTTATTTTGCGAGTAATTTGTGGGTTTTCTGAAATGGTCATGGAATAACACACGCTGCATACAGCATTCATGTATCATGATTGTTTGGAGCACACGCTGACGTAAAGTGACCGGATTTCAGGACCTTAATGCTTTCAAAATTATGTTAAGCTTAGTGCACGTTATCAGCGCTCTTACTTATATAGTTTTTGAAATCAAACAAAGGATACTCTCAATTAAGTAATTCTTGGAAATTAGAAAATGTTGCTTATGTTGAATGGAAGGAGATTTAAATTAAGAGATTAATTTAACCTTCAAGCGCATTATAGGACCATTAATAAAATAATCATATGAAGTCCCATCGAATAAGCATGATTGAATTTTATTAGATTGGACTTAAATATCTATGGGAGGAGATTTAAATTAAGAAATAAATTTAACCTCCAGGCGCATTGTGGGCCTATCAATAAAATAATCATGTGAGGCCCCAACGGATAAGCATGATTGGATTTTATTGGGCCTTAATAATTTCAAAATTTTAATAAAGTATTGTACGACCCGTCGTCGATAATACTAAGTTATTAAAGATAATTTTGAAATTAAACAATGAATTCGACTGGGCTTATGAAAATTCTCAAACAAAAATGTTGAATGGGAGAAGGTTTTAAAAATTAATTAATTTTAAAACCTGTGGGCTCCATTTGTGGGTTTATTAGTGAAATGGTTATCGCTGAAGCCCCATCGGATAAGGATAATCAGATTTCACTAGATTAAATCTTAATAATTTCAAAATTTTAGTAAAGTATTGTACGGCCCATCGTCGGCAATGCTTAGACACTAAGGATAATTTTGAAATTAAACAATGGTTAATTACATTCAACTTTGGTAAAATTGTTAACCCTCCTATCGAGGCTCTGGCAATGGCACTGAAGGCCTAAATAACAATTTTGGTTTTTACAAGTGACTTGCCCATCGTAAGCCTTGTAAAGATAAACTGAAGGATTGTTAACAATAAACAATAGTAGTTATGAGAATCTACTTGTACTTCGTTTGTTTATTGCATTATTTGTTTGTAATTATGTGCTTTATATGTTTTTCAGAAAATATCTTAGAAATGATTTTGAGTCGAAAATCTCTAGATGTACCAACTATGAATAAGTGAAAAGAAAATTTTTTGATATTGTTCTAAAACATGGAAGCTAAAATTTGTTCTGACAATGCGAGGGCCATAGTAACCTGCAGAGGATGCGTCTTAGGAAACTAAGATGCATTTCTCAGATTAGGAAAGGGCAGATACGGTAGTTCGCTGCTATATTATTGTCAGTCTTCCCAAATACTTGCAGAAGCAAGTGTACATGATTAAGAGTGGAGTATAAATGCTTCAGACTCTTAATGACATGTTTGCTGCGTCTAGCAGCTTTGCTAGACAGAATGCAGTCGGTGCAGGTTTTGCTAAGAGTCTTGTTAAATCCAAAGGGAAACCCAAGGGTGGTAACAAGAACAAAATGACTTAGTTATCAGTTGTCAAACCAGTTGCTATGAAGAAGCCGCAAGGCAAGTTCTTCAAGTGCAGACTGAAGGGATACTGAAAGAAAAATTGCCCAGAGGTGATGAAAAGAACCAGACATGGGCATATCAAGGCCTGATCAGTGAATGAATTATTGATTCAGGAATCACTGATTATGTTTGTTACTCTTTGTAGTAGTTCAAACATGGCATACCTGTCAGCAATGGACATAGATATTTTAAGCTTGAAAATGGGAACTTGTGTCTGCATTTGCAGTAGGACAAGTTATTTATAAGACTATGGTTTTGGGTGACTGTTTATTTGTTCCAGATTTCAAGAGGAATTCAATTTTTGTTAGTTGTTTTGGTTAAAACATGGGTTGATAATGCAATTGATTCCTCAGTTACATTTCGAAGTTCATCTTCGTCTTGTTTTGTTCTGGTACATTGTTTAAATAGTCTTTATTACCTATGTCCTATACCCTTTTTAAATTTGTTATGTTGAATGGAAAGGATGATGAACAAGGATTTTCACCAAAGAAATAGAAGTTTCAAATGAAACATAACTTTGGCCTTTGTGATTGAGTCACATTATCTCAAGTAGGAAACATGTTTTAGTTAAAAGAGGGACTGAAAGTTCAAGAATCTTTTAACTAACAGCTACATGTTAGTCCTATTTGGAAGGTAAAATGGCCAAGCAATCCTACAAGGGCCAAAAAGGTTTGCGCAACTATTCAACTGGAACTGGTACATACTAATGTATGTGGACCAATTAGCGTTCAGACCAGAAGAGGTGATGAGTACTTCATTATATGAATGTTTACTTTAGATTTGGACAGATGAACCAAGTGCGCCATAAGTCTAAAGCTTTTGGAAATTTCCAAGAGGTTTAGTCTGAGGCAGAAAAGCATGTAGGTGTTCAAATCAAAACACTTTGGTCTACTAAAGTGTTTGGCTACCTGTCTGGTAATTTCAGGTCTTACCTGATTTAAGAGGGGATAGTTTTCGTAACTGTCAACTCTAAGAACGCGTTAGTTGAATGAAGTTGCAGTATGCAAAAATCAAACATTTCTAAAGTTGGTGAAGATCATGTTCAGTTATTCATCTTTGCCAATGTTGTTCAAGGGAGATGCCTAAGAGAAGGAAATCTACCTTCTTAACTTGGTTCCGTCAAAGTTTGTTGTAAAGACACCTAAAGAATTATGGAAAGGGTGCAAGCCCAGATCAAACCATATTCGGATTTAGGGTGCTACGGCACACGTCCTACTACAGCAGTCAAATGAGATGGAATCTTGTATGGAGGAGTGCATATCTTTTGGCTACCCTAAGAGAACTAGGGATGATTTCTTATTTAGTCTTAAGGACAAGATAATCTAAGTGAGCACTCACATGATTTTCTTAAAGGAGGACTAGATGAGAAATTATAAGCTCTTAAGTTAGGTTATTCTTGATGAGATTTATCTCAGATCAAGAATTTCCAGAATCTCTAGAAGCTTCATCCACTGTTCCCTTGATTGTTCAAGAGGGGATAGATATATCTCTAAGTGAACAAACAAGAGAACCATGATTGGAAATTCAACATGATAATATATAAGTGAAACTAGTAGAAATATTAGTATCACATGTAAAGGAACAATATCATGGATAAACGGATCCTCAAGAAATTGAAGATCCATCATTTGACCCACTCTTTGTTTTACCTATAAACACACAAGGTCTAGTGCAGTACATTCGTAGTGGGAGAAAACCTTGTTAACTCTCAAGTTGTCTCTTGTTGAGTGATATTGATCCTACTAGTTACGATAATGCACTAGAAGATGTTGTTGATCAAGTGTTGCTCAGGCTATGAACAATGAGATGAAATACTTGTATTTCAACTCTGTTCGGTCCTAGTAAAGACACCAAGAGGGGTAAAATCCACAAGGTGCATGTGGACATAAAAGGCAAAGATAGGATGGACAGAAAGGTGAAAACCTTCAAAGCTAGCTTGGAGGCATTTTTTGCCAGACGCCATGCTTGAGTCTATCCAGATTCTCTTAGTTGCTATAAGTCTCAATTATGAGATTTCATTTTGGGAGTTGGATGTCAGGATATCTACATACAACAACCAAAAGGGTTTATAGCAAATGAGTAGGAACACACGGTATGCAAGTTGTGAAAGTCTATTTTATAGACTTAAGCAAGCATCCAGGTCTTGAAACATCAGTTTTGATCAGGTTATCAAAATCTTGATTTTGAGAGAACCTTGATGAATGATGTGTATTTGTATGTAAAGGATACAACGGAAGACAGTAGCTTTTCTGGTACTTTATGTAGATGATATGCTCCTTATTAGAAACAATGTGGAGGTAATATCAAGCATAAAGAGTTGGCTAAGTTAGTGTTTTGGTATGGAAGTACTGGGGAAGCCACTTATATTCTTGGTATAAAACTCTTATGAGGCCGGAAGAATAAGTTGTTGGCATCACCTCAGGCTACTTACATTGACAAAACCCAAAATTCAACATGAGAATTCTAAGAGAAGAATTATAATTCTCAGATGTGGAATTCATCTTCCTAAGGAGTGACCAAAGACTTCTAAGAAGGAAGAATGCATGAGCAAGATATCTTATGCTTTGGCAAAGGTAGACTCACGCATATCATGTTGGGCGTTAAACCAGGCATCTGCCATGCAGTGGGAGAAGTGAGATAGTATCATTTTGAACCTAGAGGAATACTAGATTATTGTTAAGCATGTACTCAAGTATCTTTGGAGAACGAGAGATTATATGCTGGTATATTCTAGTGGGAGTCTTAAAAAGCTGAGTTTTCAAAAATTCAGTTATTTCAAGTGGATATTGACTCAAGAAAATCAACCTCGAGCTATGAGTTTTTCATTAAACTCATATAGCATTAGAGGTGGATCTTGCAGACCCAGTTACTAAGAGTTTGCCTGAACTTGTGTTCAAGAAGCATGTTACTTCTTTGGGTCTTAGGAGGATCCCATACTTGCATTAAGCAAGTGAGAGTTATTGGTTTCATTGTGCTCTTGGAGTAAGACGATGAAACAATAAAATAATTTTCTGAATTTCATAAATAAGGTTTTATTTATTTATTTTGCGCACTATTTACAAACATAAAGGTCCGGATCAAATTATGGAGTATATGATCATATGGATACGTTCATGGAGGACATGATCATAGGTTCTCACAGTTGATGAATGGAGTCACAGCCGTTAAATAAAGTTGGGCACTTTATTCAGGCTGCAATATTTTATGAAATGATTTTGTTCGAATCATTGTAAAATATTGGTGTGAATTAACATTCACATTGAAAGGATCAAGGAGAGATTTGATTAAGGTTGTTTTTCTGTCATAAGGTATCAAATCTCCAGTTAACTATAGTTATGTGATTGCTCTTAATCCTGAGTTTATTATAAATAGGTAATCAAATAGTTTTCATTCTTTGATTTACCAACGGGTGAGGTTCGATCTATTGACGGCCAATAACTCGGTATTTTGGGAGTGAGATTATTTGATTATCGGTATTTATGAGATAAACAACATGGAATTTGTAGGATATGTCCCCTTGATATGTTTTGGTACTTGGATATTAAAGACACTGGCCAGTGCATGTAATCCATTAGAGAAACTATCATAGTCAAGGGAATAAATAATTGATTGAGTTACAGAAAACTTGTCAATCAATTATAGACATTCTACAAAGGGGCGATGCATATTCATGTTATAAAGGTCATTAATCTTGGAGTTCACATTCGGGCTTTTAGTGGAGTAGCGCCGAATTAGATAATCTTTCAAAGATTATCAGGAGCCTTGATCAATGACAAATGGTAGGTCCCCAGGCTAGCTCGAGACAAGGGATGGGGTATATTATCAGATGATGATAGCTTATGGGCTACATGGCCTTGGGTTTAAGAACTCAAGTTTGTATCTTAAAGAGCAAGTGGGAGATTGTTGGATATATGCTCTTTTGGTCACTAAAGTCCTATTGGGCTTCAGTGACACTTGAGCCCATGAGGCTTAGGGTTGAGTTATGTCTAAGACCTAAGTGTATATATTCATAGTTTTCTCCTCTTGTGCCTCCAAGGTGAACAGATCATCAGAAACAAACCAAAGAGGCAGACGTTCATCATCTGAACAAGTGCCCACACACTTCCCCTTCCTCCTCGAGAGATAGTTTGGAAGATCTGCCACAGTCCAGCTTCAAGGAGGTTGTTCGTGCTGCGGCGCTGAGTTGAGCTGTTCGTGAAGAGGAATCCTACAAGGGAAGATTCTACACGAGACCTGCGCACCGAGAGGTAATTGTGAAACAAGGATGATTCGGTAAGCATACCAATGTACTAGGTCCTAAACCGCTTCCGCATAAATCTAAGATTTCCTACATATATATATATATATATATATATATATATATATATATATATATATATATATATATATATATATATATATATATATATATATTAGGCATGATTTTTTGACACCAGTGTCAAATTTAAAATTTGACATCTCATCTAAGAGCCGTTAGATCAAAAAAGATCAACGACTCTGATTTGTAAGCATGTGACACTATTGATCTTTTTGATCTAACGGTTCTGAGATGAGGTGTCAAAAGATCCTACCTCTCTCTCTATATATATATATGAGAAATCATTGTCTCATTTTACATTAGATAACTATCTCATGTTGTTCTCACATTAAAAATTGTGCCACCATTTTTTTTTAATAGGTGGTGGGCCCCACCACATCATATGTCTGTAGTAGGAGATAACTATATCCAACAACATGAGAAAATAGAATTCCTATATATATATATAGAGAGAGAGGGGATCCTTTGACACTAGTGTCAAATTTGAAATTCAAATTTGACACCTCATCTCAAAGCCGTTAGATAAAAAAAGATCAATAGTGTCACATGCTTACAAACCAGAGTCGTTGATCTTTTTTTATCTAATGACTCTCAGATGAGGTGTCAAATTTTAAATTTGACACTAGTGTCAAAGGATGTTTCCCCTATGTTTAAGAATGTAACTTTCAATGACATGTGGATGACTGCCAAGTTAAACATAACAAAATTTGTGTGAATAATCTTTTCTCTTTTATTTTCTTGCTTTCTAGAAGTAACAACTTGTTCCTCATTTCAAACATTCTATTTTATAGTCTGTTATAAATAAAAAAGAAATAAAAAAAAGGTTCTTCGTGGACTTTATGAAAGTAGATAACTATCTTACGTATGTCTCAAGCTACATCTATATAGATCAATAAAAGCGTACGTGAGATTGACCACCGGATTACTCGGGAGAATATATTACGAATGAATTATTGAAATGCTTCCGCTTGTTTCATTCGTCAAATTACTGCAAACAAACAGAACCAGACAATTACCAAGAAATCTGGTACCCAAATAATACTAAACAAAACATGTCAAGAAAATGTTGCAACTCATCTAGAAGGGCATTTAGTCAAAACATCTCTTAATTTTTTAGAAGTTGAATGCACAAAAAATATATATATTATTCTCCATGCACGAGTGGTGCAAAGACTGCTGGCGAATATATATGTCAAACTGTGGTTATGTGCAAAGTATACAGCCAAGTTCGGAGGACTTACTTGTTGTGGGTTAGATGTGTTGCTTCACCACTCTGTTTGTATATCTTGTATTCTTTTTCATATCGACGGTGTTGTTCAAGGGTTCATTTTTTTAATGCATATTTAACTCATAGTTTTGCACTTATTCAGTTTATGTATTTTTTTTCTTTAGGATTCGATGCTCGAGTTCGGAGAGATGGCGAGCGTGGAAGATTAATTTTTCATGTTAAGTAATTATTTTTCTTATTTAAAAAATTAAATGAGATCAATAAAATAACAAGATTATCATGTTATTTTTTTATAGTGTACATATTTAAAAATAAAAATTAACCGTTGATTATCTATTTCTCTAAATTCCTCTTTTTAAATATATCTTTTTAGACTAGGTTTAATTGTATTTTTATCTTTCCAATATGTTGATAGTGTGACTTCAATTTTCTAATAATTTTCAACAAATTAAATCTTTAAATTTTGCCCACCAAAAAAAAATCTTTAATTTTTTAATTAAGAAATTAAATCTTAATCAATTCATCGTCTAACTACTAACCAAAACTTATGACATAATTAATAATTTACATACGTGATATTATATTTTATTAAATAAAATATTTTAACAAATTAATAAAATATCTTAACAAATTTGCTAAAACTTTTTATAAATTTAAATACATCATTTCATTATAATTAAATATATTATATTATTTTTAATTTACTTATGTCAAAAAGTTTAAATAAAACATATTTTGTTTCCCTATTAAATTTTAATGCAGCTGCATACATAACTTAAATTTGAGACTATTAATTAAGTTGAATAATTTCTACCATTTGATCCACATGATTAGTGATCTATATACCTACTTCAAACGTATATCAATGGAAAATATCTTTAATAAGACTCATACATCACTTATTAAAAATAGAAAAAAATGTATTCAAAATATAATATAAATTCTATTTTTTTTCTATACTTTTGGGTAAAAAAAAAAAACTATCAAAGATACGCTGGTGTTTTCAATTTCACGTCCCTCTAGTGGGGAAATTTATTCCCTAGTCCTTGATTTCCTTTTTCTTCTCCCTCTCTCTCCTCTCTCCTCTTTCTCTCTCTATTTTTTACTCTCTTAAAGGATCAATGAGCCGTGAGCGCTACATTTTCTCTCCTCTAGTGGGTCCAACTTAAGGCAAATACAAAACAGTGACAGGAGTTGTCCAACATGTAAGCCACAATCACCAGTATACACACATATTTATATTAACACGTAAGCCGTATAGTGACTTTTGCGTATATCAACTGCTTGGTCAAAGGGATGTCAAGGGAAGCAGCACATTTTTTTTATTTTTATTTTTTACCAATTTTAATTATCTTTTTAAAGTGAGTAGGATTTTTTAAATATTTTCATAAATTTTGTTTTTGTTTTGAGTCGGCTACAGAATTAATTTTGAGTTTGGAGATGGTTAGGAATTAAAATTTTATGTCTCCCAAAAATAATATTGATATAAATCGAATCGAGAATCTTTCATCGCCGATCCAACTTCTATACACCAATTTATCACCATTTGATTAAGCAACACGTCTTTGATGTTGCGGGAGTACGTGCACATACTACTTTACAAAAAGTAAAAAAAGGTAGAGATTCAGAGAAAATTTCTATACAAGAATGAATAAAATAGAAAAGACAAATATATTATTCTTTTATATTTAAGAAAGGATGCACGGAGTTTTCAATACTTGACAAATATCTTGGAGCATCGGTAGGTGGAGATCCAAATTACACCACGGGAGACCATGAATGATGTTTACAGGGTCAAACTTTGTTATATACTTCGTACAAAAATTCATTATCATTGTTTTGATTACCCCCGCCCCGTGTTCCTCCATTTCTACATACGGCTGTCTATGCATATAACCATTTTTTTAAGTATTACAATTCGGGTCAATATAATACGATATGAACACAAATTTAAAATTAAGTTAAAATATTTTTGACACGAAGATATTCCACTCATTTTATGAGTTCATATAATACGATATAACATGATATGAATAATATGTGAACCCCAATATATATATGTTACTTAAGAAATATTAAACTCAATTATTTATTGTTCCTCCATTTTTACCAAAGCCTTTCACTCTCTCCTTCATTTTTACCAACGGCTTTCACTCTCCCATGTTGCCATGTTGGTTTATATGGTCAAAATGATTGTTGAAAAGAAGTATTAGAAAAACACTAAGTGAAGAAACTCGTCATTATTGCTAATTGCACAGTTCATAAGGTTTTGTTGTATTATTGGAATATTGCTACTTTAATTCATTGATAAAAATTTTGTGCTTTAACAAAAAAAAAATGAAAAATGTTAGTGCGGAATTTTTTATAATAATAATAAATAAGTTAATCATCATAGCTTGAAGTTTAAAATCTCAATTAGTGTATCTCCAAAAAAAAAAAAAATCTCAATTAGTGTTATTAAATGCGGGGTGCCCAAAAATTAATAAATCGAGGACTTAAGCGGTTTGAGTTAGCCAATGGGTCAACCATGCAATCCACCGGTGAAAACTAATTTGACTCAACTTATTTTTGACAAAATTGGTGACCCGGCCGATTTTGTCATGTATATTTTTTTTAAGAAAATTAAAGCAAAATAATGTCATATTTTAAGTAATGTCTAACTACAAAATCTCTAAGTTGCAATGTATCATTTTCAATTCACATTTTCACATATCAATCATACAAAAAACAAAACACGGTTAAACATTTAAATTTTAGAAAGATAAAATTGAAATGAAAAGTGAAAATGCTAAGTAAGTTGGATTGAAATTTGAAAGCATAAGGGGGTGTTTGTTTCAGGAGTTTGTTCAAGTTTCTTGGGGAAGTGATTCTTGCATTTTCATTACTCCACGTTTGGTTCACGGTTTTCATAAATTTTACCCATCTTTCCTTGTTGCCTATCTATCGACAATTGCAAGTGATTTGTCTGAAAAGTACTGTTGAGAATTGCTTCCTGAAAGGTGGTATTTATCTGAAAATCTGGAGAAGTTCAAAAAGTGGTATAATCGGTGACTATATTACCCCTCGAGCTTCTTCTGATGCTTGGCCTTGGCATGAACCTTTGATCTCTTCTCCTTGTTTTTGATCATCGAAGGAAGCAACTCCTCCTTGTTCTTTTTCTTCGTTGTTGCTTTCTTCATCGAACCTTCTTCGACATCGTCGATTCCTGAACCCTCGCTCTTCTTCCTCTTTCCCCCATTGTTGGTAACCGTAGCAACCACATGAAGTTTACGGTTTTCGAAGCAGAAGAAAGAAAAACAGAGAAGAGTGAAGATTTTTTCTGATTACTGTTTTGAAAGAGGGGTCAATGGGGTCTGTTTCCCTGTTCGCTTCCCTATGGCTTTCCCTTTGCACCATGCAATTGTATTATTACATGTAAACTAAAAAATAAAAATAAAAATTAAACCTCTTCATATTAATTAAAAGATAACGTTCGATATTATAAGTTTTAATGAAATTTTAATATTATACTGTGTTTTGTATAATATCATATTAGATGATATTATTCTGTATTTGATAACATTAAAACCAATCCCATAAAAGGGTTATTTCTAAAAGAGTTATTTTGTAATTTTAATAAATTTTCCCATCAATATTTTATTTTCAACCAAACACACATTCAGGAATTTCACTCAATTTTTCCGGTATTATTTTGGCCTACCAAACAACTTTTTTTTTTTACATTTTTCTACCAAACTCACTTTCCAACTATTTTCCTGGTATTCAAAAAATTTATCCTCAACCAAACGGCCCCCTAAGAGACAAGGAGGAAGAACTAATTTGAAATTTGAAAACTGATATTAATTTTATTTTTTAATAATGACTCTATGGATATATATATATATATATATATATATATATATATATATATTAAAAATGAAAATCCTAATCCAAATACTGAAACAAATAAATCACAAAATACATCCAAACCAATTAAGCCAACAATTTGCTATATATATATATAAGAAATATTATATTTACAAATTTTTTGTTTACAAACTCTTACAAACTACACTAAGTATTACTGGTCATACTTTAATCAAGAGTGTATGACTGGTCATACTTAGTGTAATTTGTAAAAAAAAAATTGTAAACGAATCATTCCCTTATATATATATATATATTTATGAATTAGGGAGGGTTTAATCTTGAAAAAATAAATTACAAAGATATAAGAGTTCTATATTTATGAAAAGAGAGTAAATACTCATTCAGTAAATTGACCATTGACCATTTGAGGTGGAGATAGGTTGAAGATGATGATATACTCTTCTACACCAATGGCTTGTCTAGCAAACTAGTTCGAATATTTGTTACTAAACATAAATTTGGATAAATATTGTTATAGATTTTGTTAGACAATATAAAAGTTATTATGAAAGAATTTTAAGTATAGAATATAAATTTAAATACCTTTAGTCGAGTCATATGATTCAACCACTAATCCACTCGTTAAATCGGTAACGTAGTAACCCAATACTCCCATCAATAACTGGTTCTCGTTTAATAACATTTATATTAATCTTGTTTATATTTTCCATCTATATTTTTTCTTAACATTGGATTTCACTGAGCATCGAGAGAGGTTGAAGCACCATCCACAAGGAATATAACAAATACAACCCTGATTGATTATTTTAATTGTTTATTATTACTTTTAGAGACAATAACATTTTAAAGAGTTTTTTTTTTTAAGACTTGTCAAAATAAAAGTAGTCATTTGATAGAGTGACGTATTTTGTAATATGTTACGAAACATTATTAACAAATGAGGAGAGGGATAATATAAGTATACGAGTGAACTGAAAAAAAAAAGTTCTTTAGTAACTAAAACAGAATCATAAGAGAAAAATTAAACGGTTTTGTACTTTTCAATATTTTTTTTATACAGGAAAGTCATATTTGTAATATATTTTTATTTATAATCATATTTTAATCGTTGATTTTTGTCGATCAACGATTATTATTTATTATAAATTAATAACTAATTAGTGAATTTAATTTATGAAAATATTAATTATTAATTGACGAAAAAAATCAACGATTAAAATATGATTACAAGAGATTATAATTAAAAATAGATTGTAAGTATAATTTTTTATTTTTATAAATAAATATATTATTTATGAGGGGAGATATTTTGACTACCAAAAATGTCCACTACCACCTTACTACCTATCAAATCACCGTTGGATTAAAGAGAGAGAATGTTAAAAAGTTTTTGAAGAGAGAAAAAATGTTAATCCAATGGTGATTAGATAGGTAGTAAGGTGGTAGTAGAAATTTTTGGTAGTCAAAATATCATTCCTCATTATTTATTGCTTTTTAATTAAATAACTAAGACTTTTCTCAAGAACTGTATTTTTTTTTTTTTTCAGTACCAACAATAAAAAGTAAAAACACGGAGGGAAAGAGTGTGTCGTGTTCTTCTTTCCCTTGTATTGTATCATTGTATGGGTGTGAGTGCAGCTTCTGTACTGAACCAACTCCTCCACAACCACAAGCGAAACCTGAAGCCATACTCACCGGCCACCACGACCACCGAGGCTGTGATTCAAAAAATCCTCACTTACCTCGAAGCTGGTCGGGTCAGAAGAGCAGTGTCGATTCTCTTCGCCTTCCCAGAACCCTTCCCTTTCTCTTTCTACGCCCACCTTTTCCGTCTCTGTTCCTTCCACCGCGCCATCGTGGAGGCTCGCAAGGTCGAGTCCCACTTGCTCACCTTCTCCCCCAACCCGCCCACCTTCCTCCTCAATCGCGCCATTGAGGCCTACGGCAAATGTTCTTCTCTTCGCGATGCCAGGGAACTGTTCGACGAAATGCCCCAACGAGATGGGGGCTCTTGGAACGCCTTGATCACTGCTTATTCTCAAATGGGTTACCCAGATGAGGCTCTTTCGCTGTTCCTGTGTATGAATAGGTCCGGTTTTTGCGCCAATGAAGTCACCTTTGCTAGCGTTCTTGCCTCTTGTGCTTCTGCTTCTCAGCTTCTTCTCTCCAGGCAGGTTCATGGGCTTGTGACAAAGTTTGGTTTTTGTGGAAATGTGATCCTCGAGAGTTCCCTTGTTGATGTTTATGCGAAATGTGGGGTTATGGATGATGCCCGGAAGATGTTTCATGAGATTCCACGTCCAAATGCTGTCACTTGGAATGTAATTGTGAGGAGGTATCTTGATGTTGGTGATGCAAAGGAATCAGTTTTCATGTTCTCGCGGATGTTTTTGGCTAAGGTTAGGCCTTTGAATTATACATTCTCGAATGCTCTTGTTGCTTGTTCAAGTATGTCTGCACTCGAGGAGGGGATGCAAATTCATGGGGCTGTTGTGAAGCTGGGTCTCCAAGAGGATAATGTTGTTACGAGTTCGCTTATCAACATGTATGTCAAGTGTGGTAAACTGGAGGATGGTTCTCTGGTTTTTAATCAGCTTGCTTCGAACGATTTGGTGTCTTGGACTTCCATTGTGTCAGGGTATGCTATGAGTGGAAAAACTTGGGAGGCAAGAAAACTTTTTGATGAGATGCCTGAACGTAATGTGATCTCATGGAATGCAATGTTGGCGGGGTATACCCGATTCTTCCAATGGTCGGAGGCATTAGATTTTGTATATCTGATGCTTGATACAATTAAAGACGTAGACCATGTCACTCTTTGTTTGATGCTAAATGTGTCGGCAGGCCTTTCAGACCATGAAATGGGGAAACGGGTTCATGGCTATATCTATCGACATGGTTTCCACTTGAACCTTATGGTTAGCAATGCCCTTCTTGACATGTATGGTAAATGCGGGAACTTGAACAGCGCCAGAGTTTGGTTTAACCAGATGAGTAATTGGCGTGACAGGGTTTCTTGGAATGCTTTATTGGCTAGCTATGGTCATCATCATTTAAGTGAACAAGCACTAACAATGTTTTCAGAGATGCAATGGGAGACAAAACCAACCAAGTATACATTTGGAACCCTTCTGGCAGCATGTGCAAATACCTTTGCTCTTCACCTTGGCAAACAAATTCATGCATTCATCATTAGACATGGATTTCAGATAGATACTATAATCAGAACTGCTTTGGTTTATATGTACTCTAAATGCCGTTGTCTTGAGTATGCTATTGAGGTTCTGAAGGGGTCAGTTACTAGGGATGTGATTATTTGGAATACCATAATTTTGGGATGTTGTCACAATCATAGAGGTAAAGAGGGACTTGAACTTTTTGGGATAATGCTAGCAGAAGGCATCAAACCAGACCATGTGACCTTTCAGGGCATTCTGCTTGCTTGTGTTGAAGAAGGCCTTGTTGAGTTTGGCGCGGAATGCTTTAAGTCAATGAGCAATGAATACTGTGTCCTGCCTCGGCTGGAGCATTATGACTGCATGATTGAACTCTACAGTCGGCATGGATACATGGATAAGCTCGAGAATTTTATGAAGACAATGACAATAGAGCCCACTATTCCAATGTTGACAAGAGCTCTTGATGCTTGTCATAAAAATGACTGCCCAAGATTGGGAGAATGTATTAGAGAAAAACTTAATGAATTTAAACATTAATTAATTTCAGCTTGCAGCATGCCTGCATTATAACAGGGAGCTGATCTTTGTTTCGGCATAAGAGCAAGAAGTCAGACTGCAAGTATATGCAATGGAATATGACTATCAAGATCCTGTCAGTAACGATGATAATCAGATAAATCCCTTGATGTGCTGATACAGGACGACTAGTATATGCAATTGCAGTGAGCAGGACATTTTCTGGTTTTGCTGAAAGAAAAGGATCATGGTGTCTTATCCTGCAACCAGAATAAAGAAAAAAGATCTTATCCAAATGGAAGTAGCGGGTTTTATAGTGTACAAGGAAAAATCTATTTTTCACATTACAAGCACATGCAAAGAGAAAGGATAAACTACATTTTTAGCAGAATATTGCCAATTGATAATGGCTTTATGGGACAATTAGCATGCTTGGAGTTTAAGATTGATTTGAGCAAATCATACGATAGTAAAGCATTTTAAGATAATTGTCATCTTTGGAAATAGCTTGATTCTTGTTTGGAGAATAAATTGCAGAAGGAAGCAGTTTGTGCATTTTGGGATTTGAGTTCTGATGAAGTTATGACTGGTTTGGAACTGTAAGTATAGAACGTAATGGAATAATTTGGTAGAAAATGCAAAGGATCATATGAGTCTTGGCAGATGGCATGGTTAAGTATGATGGCTGCCTCAATCAATTTTACCCAAGTAGGGCCATATTTAACTATATGTTGGGATTCTCAGCAAAATATATAAGCAGAAAGTTTAGAATTAGTAGTTTGGCTTATTTTTGTGGTGTTCATTTGCTGAATTTGAAGCACATTCAATGGTTAGTGCGCCTTTAAAAACAAATATTTTACTCAACAGATTCCCATTCTCTGTTCTTCCAAGCGGCAAGGAGAGTTTTTTTTTTATCCCATTCACTTGTAACTTTTCTACTATTTCATTTTTTGACAGATTGGAAAAAATATATTTGAACTCAAATCAAGAGTCATATGCACCTTTTCAAATTTCAATATGTAAATGAATCAAATTTGAAGGTTATTGTCATTCATAATTATTTATTTATAGTTTTCGTTAATTCAAAATAATATTAATTTACAATTTGAAAAAATAAAAATTAAGAATTGGCAGTATCTTTTTCTAAAGAAGAGTAAATTTAAGAATTGAAAACACTCCCGGTATACTATAATCCATCACTATATAACAAATTTTTTAATTCATCACGTATTTTCTCATCTTGTGTTACGTGTTTTTGTTTCATCTTTCTTGTTATCCTTTTTAATTTGATTTCCATCCTCAATTGATTTTTCAATAATAAATATTTATATTAATTAGCTATAAATTAAAAATAAAAAAAAAACTCTTTCCTCAAATTTTATTTTCTTTGTTTTATAATAGAAAAACACACACATATATATATTGGTAATCGAATAGAAACATAATTTATATATAAAGAATTAAGAAAGTTTTATTATGACCTCATTAACATTGACATTTTTTATTACGTTTTTATAATGTGAAATTAGAGAATAAGGACGATTTTTTTTATATTGATATAAATTTTTATTCTATTAAGACCTTGATTAATATAATGTTTATATTTAGTTGACCAATATATAGTAAATGCAGTAAAAATAACGTTTTAAGTCACCCTGAAGTCCTGAAGGTTAACAGTTGGATTGGGAACTGATTATATTTACCTTTTAATTGTAAATTTAATCGATTTAACTAAATGCACTGTAAGATAGGGAACTTACGAGTTTAATTTTTAAATCATTAATGAGGAGCTAAATGAATAATAAGGTGGTAGTCTGGAGATAAATTTATATGGAAAAGGATCCTTTATTTAATATGACAACGAGACGATATTAATAATTAATAATCAAATTAACGATGATTTTATAATTTCTTATGCTTATATTTTTTTTTCTTTCCATATAACCATTGATATACTATTATTATAGGTTTAAAATTCTCTCGTATATTCGCACATTTTTTTTTATAAATATTTTAATCAGTTCATCACTCAGCGACTCATTTGATTTGGATGGATCTCAGGATTAAAAGGGTTTAACTCCTCCCAAGGACAGTGTTAGTGAAAAGATCGAATATATATTTTCACCCCACCTACTCAATTCCCTAGTATCAATTAAACTATCATTATTTGTTGCTCGTACACTTTCACGCAAGGTATATATATACACATATATAAATACATAATTGAGAATAGTTGGAGGGATAGAGAATGGGTTTGGACTTACATGGCTTGGCTCGCACGCTTCATTACTCGATTGGTGAAGGTAGACAACTCCATGTTCCCTTCCTCAAAACTGGTATTTTGAATTCCTCACTTACCATCGCCAACAGCCTTCTCCAACTATACTGCCGGTGTGGCTCTCTCCGTGATGCGTCCCACTTGTTCGACGAAATGCCCCACACAAACCCTTTCTCATGGACCACCCTAATGCAGGCCTACTTTAACTCAGGTCACATGGACAAGTCATTGCACTTGTTCCATGCCATGCCTCACAAGAACCACTACTCCTGGAACATGGTTGTCTCAGCATTTGCCAAGTCTGGAGACCTTCAAGTGGCTCATTCTCTGTTCAGTGCCATGCCCAGAAAGAACGAGCTCGTCTGGAATTCCATGATTCATGGTTATTCTCGTAATGGGGATCCCGGGAAAGCATTGTTTCTTTTTAAGAGCATGAGTTTGGATCCTTTTGAAATGGTGTACCGTGATGCATTTGTGTTGGCAACTGCTCTTGGGGCTTGTGCTGACTTGTTGGCTCTCAACTGTGGGAAACAAGTCCATGCGCGTGTTTTCATTGACGATCTGGGACTTGACAAGGTCTTGTGTAGCTCCCTGATTAATTTGTATGGGAAGTGTGGTGATTTGGATAGTGCTGCTCGCGTTGTGAGTTTTGTGAAGGAAGTGGATGAGTTCTCTCTATCAGCTTTGATATCAGGTTATGCAAATGCTGGCAGAATGAGAGAGGCAAGAAGGATTTTTGATAGCAAGGTTGATCCATGTCATGTGCTGTGGAATTCAATTATTACAGGTTATGTATCCAATGGTGAGGAAATGGAAGCACTGGCTCTTTTCAATAAAATGCGGAGGAAAAGTGTCCGGGGAGATATATCTGCGGTTGCAAACATTTTGAGTGCTGGCAGTGGCTTACTCATTATTGAACTTGTTAATCAAATTCATGCCTATGCTTGTAAAACTGGGGTAACTCATGACATCGTGGTTGCTAGTGCTTTGCTTGATGCCTACTCCAAATGTCAAAGACCTAATGAAGCCTGCAAGTTGTTTAGTGAGCTCAAAGTTTATGATACGATTTTGCTTAATACTATGATCACTGTGTATTCTAATTGCGGAAGAATCGAAGATGCAAAATGGATTTTTAACACAATGCCTAGTAAAACCTTAATTTCATGGAATTCAATCTTAGTGGGTCTCACTCAGAATGCGTGTCCTAGTGAAGCATTAGATATTTTTTGTAAGATGAATAAGCTGGGCTTAAAAATGGACAAGTTTAGCTTTGCCAGTGTTATCAGTACTTGTGCCAGTAAATCATCCCTTGAACTTGGTGAGCAGGTATTTGGTAAAGCTATCACCATTGGGCTTGAATCAGACCAAATCATTTCTACCTCCCTTGTTGATTTTTATTGTAAATGTGGGTTTGTTGACATAGGGCGTAAAGTATTTGATGGAATGATAAAAACTGATGAAGTCTCATGGAATACAATGTTGATGGGATATGCCACAAATGGATATGGAATTGAAGCACTGACCCTCTTTACTGAAATGATGTATAGTGGTGTGAGGCCGTCTGTTATTACTTTTACTGGGGTTCTTTCAGCCTGTGATCATAGTGGTCTGGTTGAAGAAGGAAGAAATTTGTTCCATACTATGAGGCATAACTATAGTATTAGTCCACGGATTGAACATTACTCTTGCATGGTTGACCTTTTTGCCCGAGCTGGTTGCTTCGGGGAAGCAATGAATCTTATTGAAGAGATGCCTTTACAGGCTGATGCAAACATGTGGTTGTCAGTATTGAGAGGCTGCATAGCTCATGGAAATAAGGCTATTGGCAAGATGGCTGCGGAGCAAATTATTCAGCTTGAACCTGAAAATCCAGGTGCTTATATACAATTATCTAACATACTTGCAACTTCTGAGGACTGGGAAGGATCAGCATATGTGAGAGAGTTGATGAGAGATAAGCATGTTCAAAAGGTTCCTGGTTGCAGTTGGGCGTATTGTTGAATGAAAAACTCAGATGAGCTTCTTAGTTTCCAGGTGAAGATTAATCAATCTGAGGAGGACAACTCCTTACTGAAATAAGCTTGGAACACCCATTAGCTTCCAAGTTTTTTGGGCTGTTTTCAGTTTTGACTAACCGATTAGAAGAGAATGAACAGATTAAAAGTATGTGGCTTGAGTGGGGTTAACCCTTTTTCTTGCGAGCTTTGTTGTGAATGCTTTAGCAGGAGGCTAGGAGCACAACATTTTACTCAAAACACATGCAATGCCTTGAGTGTTGGACTATGGGCTGGAAAATTTTGAAAAAATTGGTGCTTATCTATCATATTTTTACCTGTAGGTGACATAAATCAAGCCAGCTAACAAAGAGTGTTATGCTTTCAACAGCAAAGCCTGAGGTTTATTATTTGTATGAAGCTCAATCCCAAGGTTCATGCTACGTAGTCAAGTAAACTTGCAGTTATTGTACAGATCATCTCAAAACTGAATTTTGAATTGATGGGAAAGGGACTGCTGTGATGTGATTGCAGCTTAGCAATCTTCTTCCTCTGCTAAGAGCTCTGTCCAGTTGGGATTGGGGTGTAAATTTGGAGCGCAAGATGGATATAGAAATCAGCAGAGCTAATTTAGAGAAGGTCAGTTGTGCAGATTGTGACCCAACTAATTTGGGAGAAAGGTGATCTTGATGTAGTTGATGTCAGTTCCGCAGATTGTTGCAAAATATGACAGGAAGGTGCTTTAAGGTTCAGAAAATTAGTTGATTGGAACAAGGTCTCTATTCTGACTTCAGAGCATGTTTCAAATTAGTTGTAAATGCTTGATCCTTACAGGTTGTGTGGGCTTAGTGCTACTACCAAATATTATAAGCCAGAAGTTTTGGGACGTTAAGCCTTCATAGGATTACATCAGGAGTTGGAAGAAAATACTGAAGTAGTGGAACACTTTCTTCTTTGAAATTGCATATAATTGCTTTAATTTTATCGTCCAATGATTGGTTTCCTATTGGAAAGCTTGTGATTGTTATGGCGCAAGGATCATAACTATGGTAAGAGCCATCTTATTGCAACACGTGCTCTTTTTGTGTCCTATGAGGATGGAATTTTCTCTTCTATTTGTTGGCACAACAAATTATTGTATATTTTTGTAGTGTGGGGAATCGAGGTAATTTTGATCATTGCCATACCTGGGATGCTTTTAGACAATCTCATTGATGATGACTGGCGTAAAGCAAATCTCTCTGGGGCTGACTACTAGGAGCATATTGCTTTCCTGTGCCTACGTAGATATGCTATTATGCCTTCTGCAACAAGGTTATTGAGGACAGATATTACCTGTACTTCAATTGTAGTTTAACTAGAAGATTTATATACAGAAGCTATGTAATGTACTTGTCAAAATATTGCTCATTTATTCCTTGTCTTGGGGCTACTTAAGTGCTCAGTTCCTGAGAAGGATTGGAGCTTTGCTCACAGAAGCTATGTCATTGTATTTGTTAACGAAATCGAACACAGTTTGATGTTCATGTTAGAAGGGTTGACTTAACTACCATGAGAAGGTTACTGTGCTTTCTCGAGGGTATAATAAGTTTTGCTTATTTTGTGTGACTGGGTTATTGTCATATAGAGAAACTATATTTACAGTCTTCCTTTTCTTAGGGTGTAAGCCTACAAAGTTTCTTCAAATTTAGGACAAACCATTTTGTATTTGGCAAGGAACCATTCATCCACCATAATTGTAGGGACCAAAAAGGCAGAATTCATGGCAATGTGTTCCGCACTGAGAATCAGCTGTAAGTATTCTTGATCTTCTGTGGTAAAAATTTGTGATTAATGAAGTACATCTTTTTATTTTTAATCTCATTCTCTCTGAAGTAAATATCCTCAGTTCAATAATTATCTTCCTATATTTACTATTGTGACAACCGCTGCATTTTAAATACTAGCTAAGGAACTATTATGCATCCCCCTTCAAGCAATATGTTGGAAGTTTTGACTACTAGTTTAAGGTAAATGGACCTTGAGTATTGGTTTGAATCAGCCTCCCATGATTTTGCAGGGATGTTATCATAATGGTTGTTTTCTTACTCTTGTATAATAGCTTTTTCCTCTCGAGGCTTTTTTCTATATATCGATCCTGGCTTTTTTCTCTGAGATGAGTTATCCATAGGTATTCCTACAAATTTCAATTCTTTGAACTAACTATATAACTAATTCCGAGTTAGGATTTAGTGACAGTTAAAGCTTTTCATCTCTTCCCAAAAATATATTTGATGAGAATTGAATTCAAATTCTCCTTTCAACTACTCAACCTGTGTTATCAATTGTACTCTTTAGGCCTTTTTGTTTGCGCAGCTTTATTATCACAAGTCTCACATACACAGCGTTCAATTTCTGCTATTGGTCAGTGAAATAACTATTTAAGTCAATGGAGTTAAGAGCCTGAAGCAATAAATTGTTGGGAGTGTCTCTTTGTCGCAATTGTGTTTGAGGGGTTAGAATTGCTGTGGGAATACTCTTCAAATATCTAAAAATAAATAAATAAATAAATCAAATGGCAAAACAAGGAACTCTCTCTCTCTCTCTCTTGTTGTGATGGATAAGTTGTGGTTATGGCATGACACATTTCTTGGGGCAATGTATTTCAATTCTAAATTCGCATAGATACAAATTGCAATCTCCATGCACTCAATCACTTTTGCCACGCTAAAAGGACAAATAACTTTTATTATTATTAGTAATAATAACAATTACCTGGCTAGTGAGAATACCAGTGATTAGGAAAAGCTGCAAACATCTTAACTCTTAAAAATAATTTCTTTATGATAAAGTATTGAGCGAAAAAATAATTCATTAAATATTAACTTTTAGATAAATACTTGCACCTAGAACAGTTTTTTTGTTGTTGATAGATTTGTACATTTCTTTTAGAATTGTAGAGGAAATATGCGTTTCTAAGAAAGGAAAATAATGACAAAACTACTAGAAAAAAATTAGATAGTTGAAGATTATTATATAGATTTATCAGGGTATTTTGATAAAATTAATATAAAAAATAAATAAAATATCCTTAATTAATTCATCCAACCCTTAAAACAATATAATTTGGGGTTGCATGAGATAATTGTTTTTCGTAGAAATATTTTTCGCTTGTAGTATTAGATGGGAAGGTTAAGTTTACAACTTTTTTTTTTTGGAGTTACTCAACTCTAATTATCTCTTTGAGACGAGTTGGCTCCCTTCGGTATCCCCACGAGCTTCGACTCTTTGAGCCGGCTATGAGACTAATCTGGAGTGCGGGGGAACAGTGATGGCTAAAGGTTCAGCCCCCTCCCCAAGAATGCATTCAGCGGGAATCGAACACATATCCAACCTCACTAACTCAGCGCCAAGTTTACAACTTTTTTTGTTTATAACTCTTACAATTTCAACTGTGTTTTTCCGGAAGTACACTTTTACAACCTAAACAAAAAAAGTTGTAAACGTAATCCTAACCATATTAGATATAGCAAAATATTATACTTATCACTAATTAAGTTTTGTCATTTCTTATCACTAAATTTTAGCCGTTGTTTTTTTTTTTTTTTCAATTTGACGGTTATAATTTATTACAAATTAATAAATATTATTCAATAAATTAAAATCATTAAATTATAAAAAATGAACGATTAAAATTTAATAATCAGAAATGATAAACCAATTGATGAGTATAAGCTTCCTTTCACATATAATATATAGTTTGGTTTTAGGCGGGAGCTAGGGCAATCACCCTTAATTCCGTAAGGGTTGGAACTTGGAACTGTACCTCCGAATATGTTATCACAAGACGCAGAGATGGAGATTTGAGGAAGCGCGTGTTTCACTGTGTTTGATTTTGGAGTGCTATCGCTAACTCTCAACTGTGCCTGTGGGTGTGGCATCATTTGCATGTACCCATATTTGAAGCAAATACAAGGTCCTCATTCTTCACTTTCTTTTTGCTCTCTTCTCCTACGTCACTGTTTATCTAAAAAATCCGTTAACTTTGTCAAAATCGTGCATGCCCACTTTCTCAAATTGGGTCTTAATACGTATACCTATTTGGGCAATCGCTGTCTCGATCTTTACTTCGAGTTCGGCCACATTAATGATGCCTCGAAGGTGTTTGATGATATTTATCACAAGAACTCCACATCGTGGAACATTTGCTTGAAAGGGTTGCTCAAAAGTGGCCAGCTTGGCAAGGCCTGCTACTTGTTTGATGGAATGCCTGTTAGAGATGTCGTTAGTTGGAACTCCATGATTTCAGGTTATGCTTATTACGGGCTTTTTAGTCATGCCTTGGAGCTTTTTGTTGAAATGCAAGGTACTGGTGTGAGACCAAGTGGGTTCACTTTCTCCATTATGACGTCAATCGTGTCAAGTCCCTGTCATGCTAAGCAGATTCATGGTAGGATGATTAGAATTGGAATGGATTTGTCTAATGTAGTGCTTGGGAATTCCTTAATAGCTATGTATGGGAAGCTTGGTCTTGTTGATTATTCTTTTGGTGTGATTCTGACTATGGAGCAGTTTGATGTTATATCTTGGAACTCTTTGATCTGGGCTTGTCATAGAGCCGGACACCAAGAGCTGGCTCTAGAGAAGTTCTATCAGATGAGAACTGTGGAGTTATTACCTGACCAGTTTACGTGTTCAATATTGATGAGTGTCTGCTCTAACTTGCGAGATTTGGACAAGGGTAAGCAAGTTTTTGCCTTTTGTTTCAAGATGGGATTTGTTTATAATAGCATTGTATCAAGTGCTGCTATTGACCTCTTTTCCAAATGCAACAGATTGGAGGATTCTATCCGGCTCTTCAAAGAACAAGATCAATGGGATTCAGCTCTATGCAATTCCATGATTTCAAGCTATGCTAGACATGATTTGGGGGAAGATGCTTTGCAACTTTTTGTGCTGTCCTTGAGAGAGAATATCAGGCCAACGGAATACATGGTTAGCTGTCTTCTGAGTTCTGTTTCCATTTTCTTACCAGTAGAAGTGGGTAATCAAATCCATTCTTTGGTTCCTAAATTAGGTTTCGAGTCAGATGCAGTTGTTGCCAATTCACTTGTTGATATGTATGCAAAATTTGGATTTATTGATGATGCCTTGAATATCTTCAATGAAATGAAAATGAAAGATTTGGTATCATGGAACACTATAATGATGGGATTGACTTACAATGGCAAAGTGTCTGTGACCATGGACCTCTTCAAGGAATTGATCAGAGAATGTATGTCACCAGATCGAATAACACTCGCTGCAGTTCTACTAGCATGCAACTATGGGAATTTAATTGATGAAGGAGTTAAAATTTTTTCCTCAATGGAGAAGGAATTTGGTGTAAAACCAGGGGAAGAACATTGTGCTTATGTTGTGGAGATGTTGAGTAAAGCTGGTAAGCTCAAAGAAGCCATTGACATTGTAGAAACAATGCCTTATAGAACTTCCTCTGACATTTGGAGGTCAATTCTTTCTACATGTGCAATTCATGAAGACCTGCGAGTTATTGAAAGAGTTGCACAGAAAATAATGGAGAGGGAACCACAGATATCCTTACCTTACTTGGTATTGGCTCAGGCATATCAGATGAGGGGCAGATGGGAGAGCATGGTTCGAGTTAGGAAGGCTGTGGAACATAGAGGGAATAAAGAGTTCATTGGATGCAGTTGGGTTGGAATAAAACATCATATATACACTTTTGCGTCTAATCAATTACAGCATTATGGTGGCAAGGATCTTTATCTGGTTTTGAATTTACTGGTCTGGGAGATGGAGACCGAAGAAGAAAAAGAAAAAGAATGAAATATGCTGTAGCTGTTGGCAAGGAATATGGATGTTGAATTGGAAGGGAAAAAGGAGAAAAATTATGATTTGGCTGGTACAAATCCACACTTATATAATGAAATTGAGTTTTCATTTTTAAGAGTGAGATAATATGCTATTGCACTTTTTTATCTCCTTGAGCCATGTGGTTTTAACTTTTTTTAAGTTTTTAAAAATTCTCAAATTATTATTATTATCTTTTTGAAATTCTACCTTATTGTTTTTAAATATCAACTGTTTATACTTTGAAAATAGTTATTTTCAAATTGTTTAATATTATTTATTTTTCACCTCCACTTTCAACAGCTTATATTTTTGAAATGATTGTTTTCAATTTTTTGGCATTAAATTTCATTTTTTAAACTATTTTTTGTATATTAAATTAGAATATAATTTTTGACTCTTTTAATTTATATTTTTACTTGAATTAATAATGCATATATTTTTCTTTAAATTTTTTTAATTTATGCTTTTAAAATTTTACTGAATTTAAAATATTCGTACAAATGCATGATTTTATCTTCATCGGAGAACCATAAAAAGTTAAAAAATATGGACATTTTTGTGATGCCATAAAACATGAAGAGTCATCTCGAAAATCAAGCTCCACTTCGCAATTCATCTAGAAAGTGTTATCTCTCTTCTTCTTCTTTTTTCCCACATAATCATGATAAGTTAATGAAAAATATATTATTTAATAATTTGGTATAAAAGTACTTAATCTTTGAGGAAAAATAATATTAATTAATATTTGTTTTGAATAAAAAATTATTAAAGTATATTAGGTTTAAAATGAGGATAATATGGGAAAAATAATTTTATGATTATTATCATTTTATTATCTTCCTAGACCTTGACAATGACACAAAAGTTATTAAATTTATTTTATTATTTTTTATCTAAATAATGTTACGATAATTTTATTACATTTTATCCCATTTAGTTTTATTTTATTTTTGGTTTCGGTACATATCCGAATAAAGTGAAATGAATTTTTTTTGATAGTATGTAGACTTAAAGATCAGTCTTATACTTTGTATGCCCTGTAAACGGCGTATTTAACTCAGTACTTTATAATTCTGATGTTACATGAGGAGGAAATTGTTATGTCATAGAAATAAAAAGTATGTGTGACTCATATATTACAAAAAATTATGTGTGGGATTCATATCAGCACAAAAATTAAAAGGTATATAGGAAAATTATAATTTTCACGTTACATGAGAATTATAAAACCCTTTAACTAATCTTAAAATAAGTCAATGATTTTCTTGGCACTAAAATAAAGGAATTTCTTGTCGCTGCATTCAGAGTGAGACCAATGCAGTGATTTTGGTCCTCCATGAGAAAAAGCTTGCCATCAACCGTTTTTTTTTTTTTTTTCTCATTTTGTTCTTGTTTTTGTTAGTGGTACAACAATTATAATTGTTGGGGTGCGGAGTTGAGGTAATCCTGCGATTTAGATAAAATACAATAGGTCCGCAAAGGGTTAAAGTCCAGAATAGGCCCAGAAACATACAGGTCCAATGAAATGCACAATGTTTCCATCGCGCATAAGATCCGAAGGCGCAATGACCTCATTGCGCCTAACCGCCTTATATGACTTAAGAACTAAGGAAATATCTTATAATAAACTAAGATCCACCGCGTCATAAGTCAGTATACAAAAGACCCTATCTTATAGGAGTATAGCCAGAAAGGCACCAGCTGAGACAGCTAAGTCTGTAGCTCAGGAATAGACAATTAGAAGACATACTGTAACGTCCCGTTTTAGAATCGGTTTGTTAACATTACGTGCGGCATTAAGTGCAGTTACAATCACAAAATTGAATTAAATACGGATACACTTTTTCCTTTTTTATTCATAAACGTTTTTGTTTAAAATCCATTCTGTAATGTGATTATAACTTAAATCATTGGTAGACTTCCAATTATAAGTCTTATATAGACCACCAAAGCTTAAAACTCACTTTTGTTGTTCTTAAACAATAAACACATGTACTCGTATGGTCTCCATTTGTCCAATATATTATAGGATTTTTCATTAGCTACGCGTGGGTTCAAACCGCACTCAAATCGGAGCACCGTAGCTCAAGTTACGCATTTTCTAAGAAAATAGGTGCTGAAATTTCCAGGAATCCCGCGCTCATAGCGTGAGCAGTCAGAGGGGTTGACGCTCATAGCGTGAGCAGTCAGAGGGGTTGACGCTCATAGCGTGAATCTCACGCTCATAGCGTGGCAGTTCTGGAGCAAGCACCAAAACAGGGCAATCTGACCTCCTATGGTGTTCTACCCATAACTTGAGTTATACTCATCCAAATTACACAATCTTGGTCTCTATGGAAAGCTAAGAAAAAGATCTACAACTTCCATTAAGACACAAGGTTCCAAATCTATCATATAGGATACGAAAATTGGACAACAAGACGAGATATCTTTACTTTTACTTGGATTTTTAACCTAAAGGTCTTCTTTCACCTAATTGACATCATATAATCTTTTCAATAAATGGTTCTTAGTTCTTGCAAGGTACATATACATCAAAAGAAACATGCATACCATTTCCTCATATACATATATCCTATAATTACAACATTACATCATTGCAACATGTCTGAATTACAAATCATGGGACTTAGCTACAAAACACTATGACCAATTCCTTGGCTCCCATCAACAAAAGAGACACCAAAGGAGATAAGCATAGGCTAAGTTCATCAAAATAAAACATGTCATAGATATAACAATTCTAAATGGCATGCAACTCAAAATGTCCAGCTATCAAGTACAATCTACTCATGCTTCTTGCCTCGATCAACCTCACCTCTATCAGTACATGAAATGATGCCCCACAACACGGGGTGAGATATACAAATATATCACAGTAAACCTAGGGCCCTTGGAGATCACTCCACCCTAAGGTTCACTTCCGATGTACATATAATCAACAGTTTAACACATTCTTATCCATAACAATTACATGGACTTCCAAGAGAGATCCACGAAGGGCTGTTTTTCTTAGGCTCTTACCACATGGAGATCTACATAGGGTTGTTTCAGAGGAAAGTCCTTACCTCAATCTAAGAACCTCCAAGAGAGATCCACATAGGGCTATTTCTCTTAGGCTCTAACCACATGGAGATCCACATAGGGCTGTTTTCAAGGGAAGTTCCTACCAATCATCCTCATCATGGTTCTATCAATTATTACCTCAATCAATATTTACATCTATCAACCATTCCTCAATTACTCTTAAACAATCAAACATCAATCAATTATCATTAAGCAATCATACTAATTTTCAATGCATGAATCAATGCATGAGCATACAACAACTATCATCATTACATATCACACCTCATAAACCATTCCTCCTCAATGGAGTATGGTGGAACATTCAAGGGGATCAACCCCAAGGTCCAAAGGTTTACCTTGCTCTTGAACTTTCCTCAATTAAACACAACCACAAGGGTTGGTCACTCCACTTGGTTCTCTTGCCTCAATCCTATTAATACAAGGAACACAATCAATTCTATAATCAAACAATGACTTACCATTCAAGAACATCCTTAATTTCAAGCATAATTTACTCAAATATCAAACTATACTAAAATGGCAATCTAAACTCATTTCTACCGTTTATTTATCATCACTAACAACATTTACAAAGGGCTTAAGCTTAAATCAACCCCCAACACATACAACCCCAAAAACAATATTCATCATCTTCCTCAACCATGCTACTCCATGAAAACCAAGTTCAAGGGGAAGAAACTCACCACAAATGGTTTCACAACCAATGAGTGTTGATCCCCTAAGCTCCCATGGAGAGAATCACCTTCAAACTCCTCAAATCCTCACAAGGGCAAAATCTTTGGAGGGAGATATCTCACTCCACAATGCTTCCCACTCAAAACTAAGTTTGGTTTAAGGATGAGAGGAAGAATCTAAGTGGTTTAGGCTTTTGAATCACTCAAATAGGTTAAGGATTAGAGGATCTAGGGTTTGGGGCTCCCTCCCTTTCTCTCTTGCTTCTCACTCTCTCCTTTTCTCTTTTCTTCTTGTCAACGGGTGTGGGGGGAAATGAATGGGTTTCATTGCTTTTAGTCACTTAACTTATGTTAAGTGGCTTTAAGCGGGTATTAGCTCATCTATCTATTCAACTCCATTTACCACCAAACTTTACCCAAAGGTCTGGAATATTTTTCTAGGAATATTTCCACTTCCATTTTTATATTTTGGGTTCTTTTGCCTACACCCATTTATACCCCTTAATTTTCACTGAGTACACTTTTTACCTCAAAAGTGATCCCAATTCTCTTAATTAGGCCCTATACTTAATTTTATTCACTAATACATGCTTAATTACTTAATTTAAAGTAATTAATTAAATTGTTTAAGTTAGGGGTATTATATTCACCCCATCTTTTTAGCGATTTTGTCCTCAAAATTGACAAAATCACGCATTCAATCAACTAGGAATTTATAGGAGAACCCTTCTTGTGTTCCCGAAGGTACCCCGTTCATTACTTCCTCTTTTTCTCCTCATCTTGTCATAAGATGAAATCTTTTATTCATGATTCAATCTATGGTTGTATAATTAGGTGATACTTATAAATTTAAGCACTTTTATACTTTCATTTTCCTCAAGGGTCATACCTATTCACTTGATATTTAACCCTGCCCTTCTGCGGTCCTGTAAATAACCTCATGCATAAAATCTCATCCGATAGATCTTCCAAGAGAGATCCACTATGAGCTGTTTCTCTTAGGCACCTGACCACAAGGAGGTCCCGAAGGCTAACTCCAAGGGAAGTTCCCCTCAATTTGAACCTTTCATGAGAATTCCCTATCTCATAGGATAATATCCTCATGGAGGTAATACTACCACATCCATGGAAAGGTTATTGCATATAACTCATAATCTTTTATCAATCTACTCATGGTCTAGTCTTTGATTACTAGACATAACTAATCACACGATCATAGTTGAGTCCACAATCTAAGCATGTGTGGCTCCAACCTCAATAAACTATGCATGTCATATTAATCTACATGCATCATACCTTCCATCATGCATGGGAACCCCTCTAGCTGGGGTTGGGTCGAAGTGCTAACATGTGCCGCTGCTGAAGGATCAGAGACCACTTGCACATGAACAACCCGTCCCACGATCTGGGGACAATCCCTCGCATAGTGACAAGGTCTACTACACTTGAAACATACGTTTTGGCCCATCAAACAAACACCCTTGTGATGCCTACCACAATTGTCACACTTGGGCACAGGGTCTTTCGTCATCCCAACTTTGTTGACTCCCGCTTCTCTTAAACTTTTCCTCCGATTGTCTCGCTTGTAATTTCTTCTTTTCATCCATTTTCTTACTCTTTTCTGAAGTAGAGCCAGTTGCTCCACTAGCACCAGATGCTTGTGCCTCAGAAGGCTTTTTGATCTTGGAAACATTGTACATTTCTTCCACCTTTCGGCACTGGTTCAAAAAATCTACTAAACTCTCGAATGGCACAATTTGACATCTTCTCGTTCAGACCCCATTGAAACTTGGAGGTCATCTCAGCAGGAGTGGGTAGGGCTCTCCCATAGTTGGCGTACTTCACCAATTCGTTGAATCTAGCAAAATATTGGTCAATTGACATCGACCCTTGCTTTAGATCATTGTACTCATTCTGCTTCTGTTCCCTAGCCTCTCTAGGGAAGTAGTTGTCCAAGAACAACGTCTCGAACAACCGCCAGGTGATTTCCTGGCCTTCAGCTTCTAATGGTTGCACTGTATTCGTCCACCAATCCTCAGCTTCCTCTTCCAGCATATACACGAAGTAGACCAACTTCATTGCATCAGGGCATCTCATCACCCTGAAGATCTTCTCCATAGCCTGGAGCCATTTTGCTGCCACCAACGGGTCGTAGCCTCCACTGAAAGAAGGAGGATTATGTTTTCTAAAAGCCATTAATCGTCTTTCTTCAGCTTCATGTTCATCAACATGCTCAACACGTGGTTGATGAACCTCAGTGCGATGGATATGACTACCAGAATGGTGACTAGCCTCACCGTCATTATTATTCGCTTCATCCTCTTCCTGTAGAATATGTGGAGTAGGCGTGGCAGTGTAAGGAGGAGGAGTGGGTTGCCGGTTCGCAGGTCTAGCACCCCTCAATGTCCTCAACTCGTTCATCATCGCGGCCATAGCATTCCGCAAGTCTTTGTTTGTCTTCATCAAATTTTCATTGGCTTGCTGACTAGCAGCCAACTCTCCTTGCACGGCTGCAAGAGTTTCAGCCACGGGATCCGACTGCCTGCCAGTTGCCCCACGACCACTTCGGGGCCTAACAAAAGCAGCCAAAACAGGTTCTGGCTGAGCATTGGCATTCGATGGTCCAAGGTTATTTCGGTTCCTCGTCATGACACTACACATGTTACACAAAGAGATGAGTTGATCAGGCTCACACTCAGTGATCACAAATGCAATAATCATAAAGAGTACCAAAACAAATATAAAACATCAACACCATACAGATATAACAATAGTCCACAAGTTTCCTTACCAAAACTGCTCTGATACCATAAAATGTAACGCCCCATTCTAGAACCAGTTTGTTAACATTACGTACGGCATTAAATGCAGTTACAATCACAAAATTGAATTAAATACGGATACAATTTTTCCTTTTTTATTCATAGACGTTTTTGTTTAAAATCCATTCCGTAATGTGATTACAACTTAAATCATCGGTAGACTTCCAATTGTAAGTCTTATGTAGACCACCAAAGCTTAAAACTCACTTTTGTTGTTCTTAAACAATAAACACATGTACTCTTTATTCATTTAAGAAATTAATATACTACTCTTATAGTCTCCATTTGTCCAATATATTATAGGATTTTTCATTAGCTACGCGTGGGTTC
Organism: Gastrolobium bilobum; assembly: GCF_033153095.1. Lineage (NCBI taxonomy): Eukaryota > Viridiplantae > Streptophyta > Magnoliopsida > Fabales > Fabaceae > Gastrolobium > Gastrolobium bilobum. Next base: position 411,477 of record NW_026898390.1, read on the forward strand.
AATCCGCGCTCAAATCGAAGCACCGTAGCTCAAGTTACGCATTTTCTAAGAAAATAGGTGCTGAAATTTCCAGGACTCCCACGCTCATAGCGTGAGCAGTCAGAGGGATTGACGCTCATAGCGTGAATCTCACGCTCATAGCGTGGCAGTTCTGGAGCAAGCACCAAAATAGGGCAATCTGACCTCCTATGGTGTTCTACCCATAACTTGAGTTATACTCATCCAAATTACACAATCTTGGTCTCTATGGAAAGCTAAGAAAAAGATCTACAACTTCCATTAAGAAACAAGGGTCCAAATCTATCCTATAGGATACGAAAATTGGACAAAAAGACGAGATATCTTTACTTTTACTTGGATTTTTAACCTAAAGGTCTTCTTTCACCTAATTGACATCATATAATATTTTCAATAAATGGTTCTTAGTTCTTGCAAGGTACATATACATCAGAAGAAACATGCATACCATTTCCTCATATACATATATCCTATAATTACAACATTACATCATTGCAACATGTCTGAATTACAAATCATGGGACTTAGCTACAAAACACTATGACCAATTCCTTGGCTCCCATCAACAAAAGAGACACCAAAGGAGATGAGCATAGGCTAAGTCCATCAAAATAAAACATGTCATAGATATAACAATTCTAAATGGCATGCAACTCAAAATGTCCAGCTATCAGGTACAATCTACTCATGCTTCTTGCCTCGATCAACCTCACCTCTATCAGTACCTGAAATGATGCCCCACAACACGGGGTGAGATATACGAATATATCACAGTAAACCTAGGGCCCTTGGAGATCACTCCACCCTAAGGTTCACTTCCGATGTACATATAATCATAACAGTTTAACACATTCTTATCCATAACCATTACATGGACTTCCAAGAGAGATCCACGAAGGGCTGTTTTTCTTAGGCTCTTGCCACATGGAGATCTACATAGGGTTGTTTCCAAGGGAAGTCCTTACCTCAATCTAGGAACCTCCAAGAGAGATCTACATAGGGCTATTTTTCTTAGGCTCTAACCACATGGAGATCCACATAGGGCTGTTTCCAAGGGAAGTTCCTACCAATCATCCTCATCATGGTTCTATCAATTATTACCTCAATCAATATTTACATCTATCAACCATTCCTCAATTACTGTTAAACAATCAAACCTCAATCAATTATCATTAAGAATCATACTAATTTTCAATGCATGAATCAATGCATGGGCATACAACAACTATCATCATTACATATCACACCTCATAAACCATTCCTCCTCAATGGAGTATGGTGGAACATTCAAGGGGATCAACCCCAAGGTCCAAAGGTTTACCTTGCTCTTGAACTTTCCTCAATTGAACACAACCACAAGGGTTGGTCACTCCACTTGGTACTCTTGCCTCAATCCTATTAATACAAGGAACACAATCAATTCTATAATCAAACAACGACTTACCATTCAAGAACATCCTTAATTTCAAGCATAATTTACTCAAATATCAAACTATACTAAAATTGCAATCTAAACTCATTTCTACCGTTTATTTATCATCACTAACAACATTTACAAAGGGCTTAAGCTTAAATCAACCCCCAACACATACAACCCCAAAAACACTATTCATCATCTTCCTCAACCATGCAACTCCATGAAACCCAAGTTCAAGGGGAAGAAACTCACCACAAATGGTTTCACAACCAAGGAGTGTTGATCCCCTAAGCTCCCATGGAGAGAATCACCTTCAAACTCCTCAAATCCTCACAAGGGCAAAATCTTTGGAGGGAGATATCTCACTCCATAATGCTTCCCACTCAAAACTAAGTTAGGTTTAAGGATGAGAGGAAGAATCTAAGTGGTTTAGGCTTTTGAATCACTCAAATAGGTTAAGGATTGGAGGATCTAGGGTTTGGGGCTCCCTCCCTTTCTCTCTTGCTTCTCACTCTCTCCTTTTCTCTTTTCTTCTTGTAGACGGGTGTGGGGGGGGGGGGAATGAATGGGTTTCATTGCTTTTAGTCACTTAACTTATGTTAAGTGGCTTTAAGCGGGTATTAGCTCATCTATCTATTCAACTCCATTTACCACCAAACTTTACCCAAATGTTTGAAATATTTTTCTAGGAATATTTTCACTTCCATTTTTATATTTTGGGTACTTTCGCCTACACCCATTTATACCCCTTAATTTTTACTAAGTACACTTTTTATCTCAAAAGTGACCCCAATTCTCTTAATTAGGCCCTATACTTAATTTTACTCATTAATACATGCTTAATTACTTAATTTAAAGTAATTAATTAAATTATTTAAGTTAGGGGTATTATACATACCGCCTACCAAAGGCGGTATAAAGATAGCAAATTAGAAGGCATACCGTCTACCAAAAGTGGTATAAAGACTTGCTATATAAACAAGGGGTACACACCTAGGTATAACAATCTAATTCCAGTAAGAATATAACATAAGCCTAACCTTGATACTGACTTGAGCGTCGGAGCATCATTGCAACTACTCCTAGCCAGAGCCATCGCGTCAAGGGAGCTCCACATCAGTTAACCACAAAGCAGACCAGCCCATCAACCGGTCCGGTTGTAGCATTGACGGTTCAACCTGTAAACCGGTACATTAGAGTGTTGAATAAAATGCACCATTTAATATATTTATTATATAATTATTAAGTTAAGAGAATTATTTCAAAAATTGCATCCAATGAGATTTGAACCCCTTGCATTGAGGATATACAACATAGCAAATACCACTAAACCACATCATGTTATTGTTTAGATGACACTTTTAAAATATTTATTATATAATTAAGTATAAAATATATATATATATATATATATATATATATATATATATATATATATATATATATATATATATATATATCCGGTTCATGCGGTTCAATCTGTGACCTATCGATTGAATCATTGATCTAGTGATCCGGTACCTCAGCCAGGTCAATGACCGGTCCGGTTCTAATAACATTGGAGAGAACTAGGATTTATGAACTCCTTATTTAAAAAATAAAATAAAAAATCTTAAGAATATCAATCACCCGAAAAGATTGGATCCAATCTTTTCGGGTCCCACTCACTATCTTCGTAATAGCATGAGGATCGTCCTGGTAATATACTAATATTAAAAAGGGATGCCTCAAACATTCTTTTTAAAATTAAAAACTAAATAATAAAAAATTACTTAATACGTGATAAAAGTCCATAATTTTTATGAGTCTGTAAATTTTATTACTCAGTTTATAACATTTATAACTAAATGTTACAATATTTTTATTATTTAACACGTGATTTTTAATTACCGAAATAAACCAATTAAAAACATATGAAAACAAGTTTTGAAAATACATTGTAATGGCATTGTTCGCCAGTCCCACTCCCCAGTTATTAGAAGCCAAAATTTGAATAGTGTATTACAAAAAATAAAATAAAAAAAATTGAATAGTGGATGCAGTGCATCTCACCTTAGCTGAGACAGCAGTACAATAAAACGAACGTACGTCCTTTAAAGCTACTTGTCGTTTTCATTCGTAGTAAGTCGTAACAGATGAAACGTATCAAAGTCTAGTTCCTAATTGTTTGCGCTTAATATCAACCGCCCAATGTGCCATTAGCTACAATGACTTTGGGTGCGCATGACAACCTTCCTGAAATTAATTCTTTTTTAATTTCTGTTCTCCGGAATAGAAATGGATAGAAAATTCGTTTGGTAAAACTGGTTTATTTTTTTGTTCACGGATGAACCGGATTAATTTTTGTGCTGGGGAACAGAAAAAAGAATCAGAAAATTTCTGCTTTTTTGTTCTCGGGCACAAAATGAAAAACACTTATCTCTCTTAATCACTTTCCTTCTCTACCATCATCACCACCACCACTATCATCCCAACACGACCACTGCCACCATCGTCGCCGCCATCGTCGTACCACTAGTGCTGTCGTGACCACCCCCACCACCACGATGCCACTGCCACCACCACCACAACTACCACCGCTACAACCACCACCAACTGTCACCGTCACCACCACCATCACCACTACCGCCATCAACCACCACCACCATCATCGCAACCACTGCCACCACCGTCACCATCGGCATCACCACGCCACTGTCACTGCCACCACTACCATCGCCACCACTACCACCACCGCTACCATCATTGTCACCAACCACCACTATCATTGTTGCAGCCACCATCGGCACTGTCACCGCTGCCGCCACCAACCACCACCACCATCGTCACTACCACCACCATCGCCACCATTACATCACCCCCGCCACTACCACCACTGTCGCCGCCACCATCACCACTATCACCCACCGCCACCGCCGCAGCCAATGCCACCACCGCAGCCAATGCCACCACCACTACCATCTCCATGATGCCATCACAACCACAACCACCATGCCACCGCTACCATTGTCGCGGCCACCAATGTCACAACCACCATTATCGCAGCCACTGCTGTCACCTCCACCACCACTACCATGCCACTGCTACCATTGTCGCCGCCACCAATGTCACACCCACCATTGTTGCATCCACTGCTGTCACCTCCACCACCACTACCGCCACCATTACCATCACCACCACTATCATTACTGCAGCCACCACCGCCACCACCATCGTCACAGCCACTACTGTCACCACCACCATCATCGTCACCATTACACCACCACCGCCACCACCACTGTCACCTACCACCACCTGCAGCCACTGCCACCACCACCACCATCTCCATGATGCCATCACAACCACCACTACCATGCCACCGCTACCATTGTCGCCGCCACCAATGCCACCAACCACCATCCCCCACCATTGTCGCAGCCATTGCTGTCACCACTACCACCGCCATCGTCGTAGCCACTGTCATCACAACCAGCACCACTATCATCACCACGTCACTGCCACAACCACCGCCGTGCCGCCGCCGCCGCCACCACCATCATGCCACCCCCCGCCACCACCACCACAACCAAACCATATGAAAAGGAAAGTGATGATCCAATTTTTTTATATTTAATAGGAATTATTTTTTATTATATTATTTGTTGTGTTATCAAACACAATTCTCATTCTTGGAATAAAAATAGAATATGTTATCAAACACATTTTTTTCTCAGAAACTGTTTCAAGGAACAGAAATAGAAAAGAATTGTTTCTTTTCAGAAACAGTGCTAGGGAATAGAATGATTGTCATGCACACCTTTTGGGTGACACAGCAATTTTTTTTTTAATAATTCTTATCTTTTATTAGTTTAGTTTTATTGCCTGTAAATTAATGTATAATATAAAAAATATTATAATAAATTCTGTGTTATTTATATTTATGAATATTGCAATTTTTTTAATTTTATATATTAGTAATCAAACAACTTTTTCTTTGGAAATAATAATCAAACATTTAATAACATAAAAAAATTATTTCAAGACTCAATTATTTATGATGTACTGCTCTATATGTATTATCTTTAAACATGTCTGAAACACAATCTAATTTTGCGTTAAATTAGTTTATAGGTGTTCAGCTTTAATAGGTCAACTATTATGTTTCCTCACACTTTTTCAAAAGAAATAATTTTTTATTTCTGTGCCTTGAAACAGTTTTGAAGAAAAAAATGTGTTTAATAACATGTTCTATTTTTATTCCGAAAATGAGAATTGTTTTTAATAACACAACAAATAATATAATAAAAAATAATTTCTATTAAGCATTATTTTTTTTCGAATCATCACTTTCCTTTGTGGTGGCGGCGGCGGCAATGGCAAGGTGATGATAATAGCGGCAGTGGTGATAATAGTGATTGCAGCGATAGGAGTGGTTATGGTGCTGAAGTTGTGGTGGTGACGTCAGTGGGTGGTGACGATGGAGGTAGTGGTTGTGGTGGTTGATGACGGTGGTGATGACGATGATGGTGGTGGTGGTGACAGTCGCAATGAGTGGAGGTGATGGTGATGGTGGCGGTGACATCATGGAGGTGGTGGTGATGAAGACACTGATGGTACGACGATAGCGACGACGATGGTGGCAGTGGTCGTGTCAGGATGATGGTGGTGATGATGATGATGATAGTGATGGAGAGTGATTGAGAAGAGTGTTTCTTATTTTGTGTCAGGGAATAAAAAAACAGATTTTTTTTGATTATTTTCTCTATTTTGCAACACAAAAATTAAACCGGTTCATATTAGGAAAAAATAAATAAATTAGTTTTACCAAATGAGTTTTCTATCCATTTTTGTTACCAGGAACATAAATAAATAAAAAATAATTCCGAGAAAGTTGTCATGCACACCCTTAAAAGAAAACAAGAATATAGCTATTATTAGGGGTGTAAATGGGCTAGGTCGGCCTACAGAGACCTACGACCTAGCCTATATTAGGCCAGACTTGGCCTATTACAAATAGTAAAATAGAATAGGCCTAGACTTTTAAAAAAACCTATTTAGAAAACATGTCATAGGCTTTTTTGTACATATCGAGCCTATAAGTTTACAGGTCGACTTATAGTCTTATATCATATTATTTATTATAAATAAAATAAATACAATTATTATTTTAATAATTTCGAATAATAAACTAATATTATTTTAGTTATTCTTATAATTATTGAATGTTTAATAGGCTTAAACAGGCTAACAGGCCTAGGCCAATGCTTTTATTTTTTAAATACAGGTCAGGTCAGACCTGTAATTTGGGGCCTACACAGACTAACAGACCGGATCCAATATTTTTACACAGGCCTGGTCTATTTAAAGCAAAATCTAGCCTAGCCTAACTTATTTACACCCGTAGCTATTATTCTATTAATACATAAATAAACTAAAAAAAAAGTTTAAACAAAATATCAGTCTAGCCACCAAAAAAAGTGGGCGTTTTTTCTTTTTTTTCTTTTTTTCTTTGCTTTCTCAACAAAGAAAAAAAGAGAGTAAATATTCTTTTGGGTCTTCAACAAAAAACTTGGAATCCATTTTAATCACTTTGAAAAAAAAGTATCTATATTAATCCTTTTTGAGAAACTAACGTGGATCTTCTTTGAATTTATGAAAGACCACAATTTCAAAGAATTGAAATTTTATTGGCACCACAAGTCGACTTTTTTTCTTCTAGTGGATTAAAATGTGTTTTGTATTTTTTTTGTTGAGGACCCAAAAAAATATTTACTTAATAAAAAAAAAAAAAATCTGGTTGGCGACTTCTTTTTTTCCTAAAAAGAATTAAAATGAGTTCTATGTTTTTTTGTTGAGGATACAAAATGATATTTATTTAAAAAAAAAAACAAAAAAATCTGGTTGGTAGTGTCATCATTTTTCATCAATAATAAAACCATAAATAAAACGTGTTCATGTATTTTAAGCGATCTGATCTGGTCCTGGGCATGTGTTGTCGAAGGATAGCCAGCACTTTAGCACCTAAGAAGCATGGACACCAAGATAAGATGAACGCCCATCCTCAACTCTCTCTCTCTCCGTAAATTCATTGTCGTATTATAAAGACTACAAACCCATCACGTTATATTAATGGTCACAAGAAATTAAAAAAAAAAAAGCAAGAAAAAAAAATATAAAAATAGTACCGGTATATAACTCGGTTGGTAAAATCGGATCCCCACCTGAGTAGTAATACTAATACCAATGCTCAATTATTGAATGAAATCTCAATCAATCTCTCACTAATAAAAAGTAAACTTAATTATAATTTAATGTAAGTTTGGACAAAATTTTACCAATGTGTTATTAACTTTCGTTTAGGATAGTATAAGATAACGTCTGTTTGGTACATGCTATACTATAAGATCTGATTAAATTTTAATACTATTTTGCGTTTGGTATGGTATTGTATAAGATAATATCCTCAAATATTTTAAAAATTAATATATTAAAATAATTTTTTTTAATATATAAATATTAAAATGATATATTAGTTGTTGAGATTTATACTTTTAAGCAATATTAATACATCAACCCCTTATCAGGCATAATCCTACCCTTTTAGACTTGATTAAATTATACATCATTTTGATGTATAAAAAGATCTTACTGTATAAGCTTATATTATACGATGGTCACACCAAACAACTGAAAATTGAAAATGTCGTAATGTATATATAGTATAAGCTTATACTATCGAGCCCCCGTTCGTCGTACCAAACAATAATGTCGGAATCTGACGTGGCTCCACGACAAGAGATAACATGTTAAAAAGGTTTTCTATGAACTTACGACACAAGATAAGTACGTGTGGAGTGGGACTTGTCCATTTCCCTCCTCCACACCATAATATTTGATCATTTTGATTATTGCTTCTAGTCCCTTCCCTGTGAATGTTCAGTCATAGAAATGGCAACATGGTTGTTGGGAAGGTCCAGGACCTTAACTCATCACCACAAAAACCTACCCTTCTTGTTAGGATCACTTCTTAACCATAGCCATACCTCTTCTTCCTCCTCTTGTTTTGTTAAGTCCCGTGATATACAACATGCATCACAGGGTAACAACTCACCTACCCTTTCCTTCTTCTCGCGTTTTGAATCTACCAAAGCCGAGGCACAATTAGAATTACATCAATATCTCAGCGAGGATGATCCAAATCAGGTAATTATTGTATCAATTAGAGAGTGGAATAGTTTATAGTATGGTTAGAATACCTATCCATAGGTTAAATAAAGCTCACTTCGTAGAGAAAAATTTTGGTTCACGGAAGCACCGAACTCGATGTTCGATGTTTTTTTTTTAGGATTTAAAAAGAAATATAAAAAAAAAAAGGTAAAAAAGAGCACCGAACTGTAGTTCAGTGCTCCGATTCACCAAAGTTTTTCTCCACATCACATGTCTCAGGGTTCAGTTTTTGAGTCAAACGGATTTTGGAAATGGATGACCTGGCTGAACCGTTAGTTATAAAGTCAATTTTTTTATTGTATCATTAAATTTTCGATTTAATTTTGAATTTTTCTTTATTTTATTTACGCCTTAAAACATTATTTTTTCATTATAATATTATCTTCAGCTAAATGCTTTGGGAATTATTCTTGATGAGTATTGACTAGCTTTAAATGTAGATTTGTTCTAATCCTGGTTATAGGTATTTCTTAACGTTATGGAAGACCAGCGGGCCCAGTTACGAAGCCGATGGAAAATTTAATAATTCTCGAGAAGGGACGCACAGCTAATAAACTATTGAAATATTCCACACCAAAAAAAAAAAAAAAAAAAACTATTGAAATATTAAGTTTATTCTTTTAATGTTTATCTAAATGTCATTTTAAAATGAATATTTAACTATTTTAAACATAATTAATTTTAATTTTTTAATAATAATCAATGCAAATCTTTAAATATAAATAATCAAAAAAATTATTTTAAATTAATTTTTTTAAATATAATTATATAAATAGCTAAAGGGGGCGAACCGGAATAGTGATAAAAATATTCTTTCATGATTGAAAGATCATGAGTCCTTTTTCAGGAAACAGTCACTTCACAATTATGCAAAGATAAGGCTGCTTACAAGAATTGCTTCTATCTCACACTGGCTAGTCGAGTTTAACGGGGAGTTGTTTTTTGTTTTTATAATTATATAAATAGGTAGAAAAAAAAAAGCGAACCGGCTATAATTCATAACCTATATATAAAAATAGATTGAGATAATAATTTTTTGAAATTATAGTTAGCCAATCTAATCTCATTCTTATTTGACTCAATTCGCAGTGGACTTTTCCCGAATGAGTTAGAATTGTCACCGTTAGTAATATGGAGATCATAGTGAATATCATAATTTCCATTGTAATTTACAGAAATAAACTAAAGATGAAATTCACCTAAAATGAGCAACTAAACATGTATTCACTCATAATTTAAAAATACATAATAATGTTACTCCACTAAAATATAAAAATGGATATATACGTGCAGTTTTTCCATAAATTAAGAAAGACTGATTATGCCGTGACATTATTTAATTCTGCTACTCACTGTGTCAGGTAATTGATTTTCCTGGTGGAAAAGTTGCATTCACTTCTGAAATGAAATTCATTGGTGATTCTGGTGAGAAAAGGGTACCTTGTTATCGAGTTCTTGATGACAATGGAGAGCCCCTGAAATACAGCAATTATGTACAGGTATCTCAGTTAATTACTTTGAGAAAACCAAAAATTGAATTGAGTCTTAGTGTTTGTGATACAACACATGGGAATGTTATTAGCTTGATAGTTATTATATAAGTACTGATTGTTGAATAATCTCTGGACCATAATTCAACAGGTTAGCAAGGAAATGGCTGTGAAGATATATTCTGACATGGTCACTCTTCAAACTATGGACAACATATTCTATGAAGTGCAGAGGCAAGGAAGAATTTCCTTCTACCTCACCTCAATGGGAGAAGAAGCAGTTAACATTGCATCCGCAGCTGCACTTGCTTCTGATGATATTGTATTGCCTCAGGTTTAATTTCCTACCATCTTGTACTTTCTGCTTCTTAGTATTCTCACTTGCATCTCTTGGTCCTGCTTGTTCATTATACAGGCACTGCAATTCCCTTATGCTCCTAGTGAAATTCAACTCCATTTTCTTTTGTTGTGTCACACTTTCTGCTATTGTGGATCTCTAAAAGAAAAACAAGACAATTAAAACTCCAAAATATTCCTGTTTCAAGTAACCTAACTTTTTTTCTTCTCAACTAATAAGTGTCAAATTGAGCGCGAGTAAGGTTGCTCTTTGGGACAGGAAGTTTACGGGTTCAAGTCTTGAAACCGTCTCTTTGTAAAAATGTAAGGATAAGATTGCATATAATCGATTTTCACCTCTATCCTCGCAAGTTGGGCAACCTTGTGCTCCAGGGGTTTGCCCTTTTAATAAGTGAACAAATTGAAAAACTCCATCCCCAGCTGATAGTACTAGTTTTTTGAACACATGTATATTTGTTAATGATGAAAATTTCTAATATGATGTCACTGTCATAGTACCGAGAGCCAGGAGTTCTATTGTGGCGTGGTTTTACACTGCAACAATTTGCTCACCAGTGTTTTGGAAACACAAGTGATATTGGTAAAGGCAGGCAGATGCCAATACACTACGGGTCTAACAAGCACAATTACTTCACAGTGTCATCCCCCATTGGGTAAGACATATACCATACTATAACATGTTAAAATCATTGCAATTCAATTGTTAATTGGTGACATGCACTCTGAAAAAAGTTAATGTTGCTTGGCAAGAAATTCAGAACACAACTCCCTCAAGCTGTGGGCGCTGCTTATTCCCTTAAAGTGGATGGGAAAAGTGCATGTGCAGTCACTTATTGCGGTGATGGTGGCACAAGTGAGGTTTGTGATGATGAATGAGATCTCTTAACAAGTAATAGTATTGAACATCACTATGCCTTATTGCTACTATCTGAGCTCATCAAATATTGCAGGGAGATTTCCATGCTGGTTTGAATTTTGCAGCAGTATTGGAGGCCCCTGTTATTTTTATATGTCGCAACAATGGATGGGCAATCAGTACCCCTGTAGAAGAACAGTTTCGAAGTACTCTTTTCATTTCATTTCAAATTAGTTATTCTTCTTTTTGTCACACTCTTTCAGTGCAAGAGATAGAATATAAACAATTAGCCAAGTTTATAGCATGGTTAGAGATATAGTATACAAAAACTACTCATATGCCTTCACCTAAGATATAATATATAGACTTAGTCCCTCTCTTTTCTTTTTTTTTGGTACAAAGACTTAGTCCCTCTTACTCCATACCCTATTTGACATGTCAATGAGCTTTACACTTTATTTGATCAAATCTATTAAGTTCAGATACTAGAACTCCTGAAAACTTATTTTTTTCCTGTTGGTTAGGTGATGGTATTGTAGTCAAAGGTAAAGCTTATGGCATCTGGAGTATCAGAGTAGATGGAAATGATGCTCTTGCTGTGTATAGTGCAGTTCATACTGCTCGCGAAATCGCTATAAGAGATAAAAGACCAGTTCTAATTGAGGTATGATTTAGCTCCCTTCATGCTAAGATATGATCATTATTTGATACCACCCTATTTCAGTGTTTCACCAATCTTATGCTAAAAATAACCTTCAGGCTCTCACTTATAGAGTAGGACACCATTCTACATCTGATGATTCAACCAAGTACCGGCCAATTGATGAGATTGAATATTGGAAAATGGAAAGAAATCCTGTGAATAGATTCAAAATATGGGTAGAAAGGAATGGTTGGTGGAGTGAAAAGGATGAATTGGAGCTTAGAAGCAGTGTCAGGAAGCAGGTGAATTTAATTTTGCTTATTGCAATTAAGTCTATCTTTGTATACACCAAACTGTTTTGACATTTTCTTGTTTTTTCTGATTTATTTTTCTTTCCTGCAGTTATTGCAAGCAATTCAGGAGGCAGAGAAAGCACAAAAACCTCCACTTGAGGACTTGTTTAATGATGTCTATGACCAACAGCCATCAAACCTTCAAGAACAAGATAGAGTACTTAGAAAAACCATCACTAAGCATCCCAAAGACTACCCTTCCGATGTTCCTTTGTAGATATGCCAATTCAAATAAGGAATTGTACTAAACCTGACTGTCAGAATGTTAAATAAAGATAGGGATTGGATGTTCTTATTGCATCTTTTATTGTGATGATTACTATGTTATTCACCATTAGATTATGTGTTGAGACTTATTCCACAGTAATTTAACCTGAAAGTAACATTTCAATATAACATATGTAAGAACAAACACTTGAAACAGAGATAAGTTCAAAAATCAGTAAAAAATGGACACAATGTTACGGGACCAATACCATTTAATAAACTTGGGTTACACACGCACAGGTTAATGATCTTGGTTCCATCAAAAACATTGGCTACATTATGTAATCTCTCTCGTAAATTACATCCTAATAATCTCATTAGGATTTGGACATCACAATAGTTCAACAAGTACCCACTTCATTGCTCAATTAAGCCGCCCTTCGAAGATGCATAAAAATATTGCTCTATAGTTTGTATTGCATATAAATATTATAATGCAAATTATTACATTAGGTTATCAAAGACATCCCTTCCCCTACTTGGCGTTAGCTCAGAAAAACAACAAACATAAACAAGTTTTCAACAAATAAAAACAATTAGTCTGATCCATTTGAGCAATATTTTGCATTAACTGAAAAAATGACAAATTGATTTGTTTAACGGTGAAAAAGAATAGAATATAACAACTTGGAAAGCATTTCCAAGCAAGCAGTAACCAAAACTGTCTTCAAGTTCCTCGTAGTTTTCCCATGTTGGCACTGTTCTAATCGGCATTCTTCCCGCCATTTTTTGTCTCCCACGAATATCCTCAAGCATATTATTCTCGTTATTGTCGAAACCTTCACTGTGTGCGTGTGTGTGTGTGTGTGAGAGAGAGAGAGAGAGAGAGATGAATAGTGTTGTTGTTTTGGACGAGAAAGCTTCTGTCGTTGAATCATTGGACGATCATTCTCACACCTCAATGCCAATTACCATGTTATGTACTTTTCTGCATCACCCCATTTCGCGTCCACGTTCATCCTTTAACATTAACCTTCATCATAATCATCATGGAGGATCATCCTCCTCCTCTTTCATACGTCGTCGTTGCGTGTGATGCCACCAAGGACGGCAATGAGCACGACATCAAGCTCGTCGTCGATCATGTTCGGGCCAGGGGTGTCATTCTCTCTGCTGGTGAAAGGTTGCTTGTGCTCTGCGTTTTGCATAAGGTGCCTCACCCCAGTAAGTGTTTTTATACATACAGATGGGTCAAATTAATACGAGTTGTTATTGCCTAAACTGTTAAATTCTTTGAGCCATTTTATTTCTCATCTGAAATGATAACAGGAGTTTAGAGGGCGAGCATACAGAAGTGATAAAACTGATTCTTTGTGACTATATGTTTGAATCCACAAAATAGTCTTTTTGCATGTATACAGAGGTAAGACAGTGTATAAGGATTGTCCTCTCTACCCTCGCTAATCCGAATTTAATAGGAATACCCTCTTCCACCCTTCCTTGCTAGTCCGGGTTTAACGAGGAGTGATTAGTTGATAATTGGTTGAAATGATAATAGGAGTGTTATTGCGGCTGTTAAAAATTTCCCCCACTTTTTTTGTGACACTCAAGGCTCAAGTATCACCTTGATTTATAATAAGTTTGAGCAAGAGATTTCAATTGAAGAGCTAGCAATGCGTTGAATATATTATTGTTTTTCTTATTCAATGGTTGATCTGCATGAGCGTGTGTATAGAAGGAAAGTTAATTACTAAGATAGATGAATTTTTCGTTCAATATGCTGCCTACTCATTGCATAACTCTTTTGCTCCTTCCTTTGGATTAACAGTGGGGTACCAGACATTAGCATGCCCCGAGTCTTTTGCTGGCACGAACTTTCGTGCAATGGAGGAAGAAGTCAGAAAGAAAGTTAATGTATATGCAAGTGAGCTTTTATCAAGTTATGAAGATTTTGAAAATGAAGGGGTATATATTAAGTTCTATAAGAGCTTTGTAAATATGTACATGCTTAGTTATGCAGATGAAAAAACATATAATTCCGCCGTTGTAAATAGCATCACTTTTAGAGCAACTGTTTTCAAGTGTTATTATTTTCTTCATCATGCTAATTAATAATTAAACTTGTATCTCCAGGTTAGCATCGAAGTTAAAGTCACCGCGGGTTTTCCAATTAGACAGGTTATTTCACAAGAGGTTAAAAACTACAATGCATCTTGGATTGTACTTGATAGGTATTACCATCTCTACAACTTGTAAATGACCATTATCTCTTACATTTGACAGATGGTTTTCATAAGTCTTTTAATGAGTATGACTTCACTTTTTCTTAGTTTCCTTTTTATTTTCTCCTAATGGCTTTAAACTGTATTGGGAAAATTTGGATACAGACACCTAAGGCGTGACCTGAGATTCTACAACAAGTTGCCATGCAAGGTGGCATTGGTTAAAGATGACTTGTCTGTGGATATCTGGAGATCTCATTATATACAAAACACAAATGTCACAGAAACAAAGTTTGTGTATTCTTTATCCAAGTTTGTCTCGCTATCAGATTGTCGTAGTATTGAAGACATTGATCAATCTGTTATCTCTGCCAAAAGTTATCCCCATTCCATAACTTCCTCTGATAGCTCGGGTACTATTAAGAGCTATATGAAGTATACTAACAGGTCAAGGGAGCACAGCTCTTCATTAGATTTTGGATCTTCTTCTAAGCAAGAAAGATCAGGTCAGAAAGTCTGTTTAATGTTTTTTAACCTGTTTTTTTTATACATAAGTTGTATTCATTCTGTCGTATAAGTCCTGTTTTGTATCCAAATTGGTTCTTTGTAATAAATGAGAGTTTTAACTGTCATTCAGGCATAAGCATCAAAGGAGATTATAGTCATTCCATTACTTCTCAGATTGGTCATATGAAATTCCAAGTTGGCTTTCTACCAAAATCTTCAGATGCACCAATTCTTTGTGCTGGCTGTGGGGCAAGGACTGAGTTGACTATCAAGGAATCAATGAGGTTCAGCTATTCTGACATACAGCTTGCAACAAATGATTTTTCAAAGGAAAGCTTATTAGGTGAAGGTGGATATGGTCATGTATACAAGGGCGTGCTTAAAGATGGACAGCAAATAGCAGCAAAAGTAAGGAAAGAAGAAAGCACACAAGGATTTTCTGAATTTCATTCTGAGGTGTATGTCTTAAGTTTTGCTCGACACAGGAATATAGTGATGCTGTTGGGTTACTGTTGCAAAGAAAAGAAAAATATTCTGATATATGAATATATTTGCAATAAGTCTCTTTATTGGCATTTATTTGGTAAGTGCCTGTAGTTTACTGTGTTGTTTTATCTTATGATATTATAAGTCTCAGATATATCCACTAAGGTTTATATTTTATGAATATGGGGAAACATTTTTTTTGTAGAAAATAATGCAGAAGTTCTTGAGTGGCAACAAAGGTATGCTATTGCCATTGGAACTGCAAAGGGATTGCGTTTTCTACATGAGGAATGCCGTGGTGGTCCTATTATTCATCGGGACATGAGACCAAGCAATATACTCCTCACTCATGATTTTGTTCCCATGGTAAATTAAGTAGCATAAGATGCTTCATTCTCCTTTGGTTATTGACGAGACTGCAGCTAGGTGATGTGTGCTTTCAATTAAGTGATGTGTTATAAATGCAGCTAGGTGACTTTGGTCTTGCCAAATGGAAGAATGGTGATGATACTCTGCAAACAAGGAATATAATGGGCACATTAGGGTGAGGATATGTTCAAGTCTTTTGTTACTAACTGGCCAAATTATATGCTTCGGAACTCCAAACTTAAAAAAATAGCTAAAATAAATGAGCTTTGTTTCTGTTTATGCAGATACCTTGCTCCTGAATATGCTGAAGACGGTATTGTTTCTGTGCGGACAGATGTGTATTCTTATGGTGTTATTCTGTTACAATTGATATCAGGACGCAAGGTTGGCAATTCCAATAATCCAGAACAACAACAATCTCTCCGACAATGGGTATCTTCAATTGTTTATGTCTTTAAATATTTATAAAACTCTTCAATGTTCATAGTTTTTATACTCATGGAAAGGAATGTTACTAGATTCAGTTTAACTGGCCTTGATAAATATTACATGTGGAAACATTTAGGCTGAACCAATGATTGAGAAGTTGGCTTTACATGAACTAATTGACAGTCGTCTAGGGGAATCATATGACACATATGAACTATACCTCATGGCTAAAGCAGCATATTTCTGTGTGCAAAGAAAGCCTGAGATGCGTCCATCAATGGGAGAGGTAATTAATTGGAGTTTTACTTTGGCCTTTCCTTTTGCTCAAGGTTATATATTTTCTTTTATTTGCAACATCATTAGAACTTTAGCATTGTTGACATTATTTTTGTCTTTTATATATTCAATTTCTTTCTATATATCTAGTGCAATTTACTATTAATAGCTTGTTACTTCAGGTTGTGCGCCTTCTTGAGGGAGAAAGTAACCATTTTCACTCCATGGAAGATCAATTTGCACCTGATTATAACAGTTGAGGAGAAGGTTGAGTTTTCATCTGCTCATTATGTTGATATTATTAGTTCGTTTTGTCAATGTTTACTTGTAGCCATGTACTTTTTATATTCTTTTTCTCCATACCAGGATCTTTCTTTTGGTTTCTCCCTTATTTTTGTGCTTGGTTGAGTATATGGAAAAGCTTGGTTAATACGTCAGTTTGCTCTTAGAAAGCCTGTTATGTTATGATTCCGTTACGCCTTGTATGTTGTATGTCGTAACAAGCATATATATATATATATATATATATATATATATAGAGGTAGGATCTTTTGACACCATTGTCAAATTTCAAATTTGACACCTCATCTGAAGAGTCGTTAGATCAAAAAAGATCAATGACTTTGATTTGTAAGCATGTAATACCATTGATCTTTTTTGATCTAACAGCTCTCAAATGAGGTGTCAAATTTGAAATTTGACACTGGTGTCAAAGGATCCTATCTCATATATATATATATATATATGCCGGTTATATTTACAAACTTTTTTGTTTACAAACTCTTACAAATTACACTAAGTACGACAGTCATATTTTAATCATGCAGTGTACGATCGGTCGTACTTAGTGTAATTTACAAAAAAAAATTGTAAATGGATCATATCCCATATATATATATATATATATATATATATATATATATATATATATATTTGGCGCAGGATATTCTTATACCGATGTAAGAGTTAGAAGTCTTACACTCAATCTTAATCATTGATCTACTTGTATCTAATGGCTCACATTACTAAAAAATTAGAGCCCTTAGATATAAATAGAATAAACGGACAAGATTAAGAGTATAACTTACACTGGTGTAAAATGATTCTGACCATATATATGTATATATAGGAACCAGTAACCTTAGCTGGAAATCTTTCCTTAAATCAGTTGTGCAATAAAAAATAATTCAATCGGTTAAAACTTAATTCCTTTTAAGAGGATAATCTTTCATGGAATAACAATAATAATAAGGTATGTCTTTCTATGTGCTTTTATTATTATATGTGAGTGTCATTATTTTCATGTGTTAAAGAAAAACTGAAGTATTAAAACAGTCATTTTTTTTAAGCAAGTTACCATTTCTATGTACCTAACTTGTGTTCTACACATTTTCGTTCAATTACATATATATTTTTTAAAATATCCACAATAGGGGGGAACTTGGGAACCTTGGCGTGGCAGAATTTAGAGAGTGTTGGATTAGTGGTTGGAGCAATTGTTAAAACTGTTAAGTTTCACTTCAATCCAAAATTTTAAGGAAATGTTTGGTACGCGGTATTTTTCAGGATTTCTGGAAAATTAAATTTTTTTAAATTTTTAATTTTCGAATATTATCGTAAACTGAAGATAAAAATTATATTTCTGAAAATCGAGATTCCTGGATAAAAGAAAATTTCTCCTCTACCAAACGCCCCTTAAAGTAATAAGTAATGGTCTTTTTAATACTTTACAAATATCATGTTAAAAACCTATTTCAACCTAAAACCTTAAAATGATAGACGATGATCTTTTTAATACTTTACATTTTATTCTCTAACAAAAACTCTAAAGTAAGGATGTTGCAAATATTTTTCAATATATTTGTATCCCATCATGAAACCCGAGCTATACAGCTTGGAATGGCATGATTTGTATAGTGTTGAACAAGTGGTAGGAGCGTTCAAGTGCCATTACTCAAAATTAAGGATGTTGCAAATATTTTGGAACATATTTGGATTCCATCATGAACATGGATGTAACTATTTGCAAAGAGCATGATCCTTGTGAATTGGTGGTACAAGATGCTACAGCAGAAAGTTGAATCAAGTACCCCAAGCACTGAGCCCAATTATGACTCTTTTTTATTCACAGAAGGGAACCCCTAAATGGAGAAAGGATTCCCTGAGCCCAATTCCAGGAGGGGACACTGTCGTGGCACTATCAAATATTTAAAACACACAATTTTTTTGTAAATAAATATTTTTATGGTGAACAGAAAAGATTTTTCATCAATTATTTTTAATTATAATATAATATAAAATTCAATAATCTTCTGCATAAATAGTATCATATAATTTATTAAAAATATGAAAAATAATCAAAATCAAGTTCATTTCTTATTTAACAATCATTAAAATGCATGTTTAAAATGCATGTGCGTTCTACGTATGCCGGACTAATAAACAGTATCCATTGAAGATGGACAGAACAGTACTCAGTACTCATCACAAGTTGCGCATATTTTGAAGAGGAATCATTGCGGTTTTGTCTTACTCCACATTTCAAAATCCAATGTCAGATTCTCAAGGTAGAGCCGCACTTTTTGTGTGTTTATCATGTTAAGATAAAAGCTTATCTAAACATGATACCAGTCAATCATCTAAAAAAAAAAATTGATAACTGATGTATAAAAAAAAAATACCTTATATAATATGAATAAATTTTTTTAAAAAAATAAAAAAAATTATCTCATACAATACATAAAAAATCAATAAAATTCATTTTATTTTTGAAAATAAGATAAGATCTATTTTTATTCTTTATCTCTTAGATAATTTGTCTCATACAATGTAAGAGATGTTATCCACTTTATTTTATGCGGTGAATCATTAAAAGTGGTGAAAAATATTTATCCTTTTAAATAACATAACTTATGTCATTTTACTCCGACAAAGAAATGAGACTCATGTCTTTATTTTTTTGTCCACTCTCGTTTCTCCACGATTTACATCTTTTTCTCACTTAAAATAACATAATTTTATATCCTTTAAAATAACACATATTTTTTTTCCTTAAAAGTGTCTTCGCTTTTTACCCTACTTTGTCCCTCTACTGCGAGCAAAGTTAGTGTGCTCCGGGATCAACAAAAGTTTGGTGGGACTGAGGGAAGAGAAAGAGAGAAAAGATTGAGAAGAGAGGAGAAAGAAGAAAAAAAATTTGGTTCAGTTGTCAAGTTTTTAGTGGAAGAATCATGATGATCCTGAACCATATTAAAAATTTTCCTAGCATTGAAAACGACATCATCCTTTAACAATTATCTAGTCCAAAAAAAAAAAAATCTTCAAAATGTTTGGCTTAGCTTAATTCCATGAAGAGTTTGCATTTCTTGATGATGATATTCTTTTTTGGTTTAAACAATGGCATTGTCATTGCTGCAACAAAACTAATACTCGTACCTTTACTCTCTCTTGTTTCAGTTTTGTGCTAGAAATTATATTGGAACCAAGAATTAGCAGTAAATTGCCCGTCTTGAATACTTATTTATATAATGAAAAAGAAAATCAATGGTGACATCAAAGGGTTCTTCCTGAAAAATAATGTGGAAAATGACTGCATAACTGTAACTAAATATAAGATAGCTATTTGTAAAAATAATATGTTTATCTACGCTTTATCTTATCCGATATTAGTGTTCGGATTCCGACAATGAAATTACTAACTAAGCTAATGGACTGGAACGTATTCCCTGAAGTGAGGACCAAGCATAAGGGAGAGCCATAGGTAAAGTTACATGATGAATTTTCCGATGCATATTTGCTATAGTCATGTCATATATATCATATATGTGTAGTGCATGGATTGGACCACTTAATTTCGCTTTCCAATGAAACTTGTATAGCCGATAGCTGTACTAAATTTGCTCATTTAAATGTATCTTATCAAATATATTCAGCATCAATAAAAATTAAGATGAGCAAAATCATTAATTAAATATAGTTTGAACTGTGAAACGAATTGGTAAAATCGCAATCACAATCCCATTCTTAACTTTAGCATGCATAATTCGTCCAATTGTATAGATAAATAAAAATAGTGTATGCATTGTACATATTTTGGGCCAAGTGGGCCGGGAAAATGTTTCTTGAAGGACATCAAATATTCACGGCAGAGAGTGACAAGTGGGGTTAGTCATGAGAGGGTGAGAACTTTTGAATTTGTGGTGGACTACGTCTAGTCGTCTACTGAGAAGAGAACGAGATCCACTTGCAATGAAGGATACGTAATCTTTAGCCACTTGAGCTTCTGAAAGTGAAGGGTCACTGATAAGTGTGAAACATACTATGCTTTTAATATTAAATATGGTTCAAATAATAATTGAAATAATTAATAATATAGTATTATTTAAATAAAATATTAAAAGATAGTAAATTACCAACAAATAGATAAGATCCTAATCTTTGTTGTTGTTTCAGGTTGTTTTATACTAGAATAACAAAATACTAACCTGATAACGATGAGAGACCGGTTGCAATCTGAAGAATCGGAGAAATATCAAGCAGAAATAAATAAAAATAAATTATTTGATCACGCTCGCTATACTTCTCGCTTCAGCGAGCAGCACAATTAGGCTCGCTCCACTTCTCGCTTCAGCGAGCAAGTGAGCAAGGAGAAGAAAATTTCTCGCTGAGTAGCTCGCTTCAGCGAACTCCTCAGCGAGCCGGTCCAGAAATTAAAGCCCATTTTAATTATTTAAATACAAACGTGACGAAGGCTTTAAAAATTCAAGAGCGCGAAGGAAGAACTCATAGACAAACACGAAGGCAGGAGCAGAAGAGGAACACTGGAGCGTTGCAGAGGAGAAGGGAGGAATCAATTTGGCATCATTGATCATCACTATTAAACAAGTTTCATCATGAACTTTAGATCTTTTAATTCTGTTTTTATAATTATGCATAGCTAAATTCTTGTTAGTAGTTAGGGCGAGACGGAACCAATGGGTTCTTGAACGCTGTTTGATTTGATTATGATTTATATTCTTGATTAAA
This sequence comes from Gastrolobium bilobum, assembly GCF_033153095.1. Lineage (NCBI taxonomy): Eukaryota > Viridiplantae > Streptophyta > Magnoliopsida > Fabales > Fabaceae > Gastrolobium > Gastrolobium bilobum. Next base: position 433,338 of record NW_026898390.1, read on the forward strand.
TTATGCAATCAATCTGCAATTTACTCCTAGTCTTATTTATGAGCTGACCAGTCTTGAATGAGCATTAGAGTCGTGCATGACAATAGGGATGTTGGTGTATCGATTCTGATTGGTTGATTGCTGGAATTTGTATGATCTAGGGATAGACTTATGAATTCTATAACCGTAAGTTCTTGTATTAATGCTTATTTTATGAAAAAGTACTAAGGATTAGGCTTTGGATTAGAATAAAGGATTGGATTACCAAGGGATTGGGACTTAATCAATCATAGAAAGAGCTGTTAATAATTTGATCTTGAATATAATCGTAATTATATGACATTGTGAAATAACCATGTGACATAACCATCAAGGTGAAGTTTGGACCTAGGTCCCGGGGGGAAGTTTGAAACAAATCTTGAAATTCCAAACTACCTGCGAATTGATTTGGATTACGGGTGTAGTTTTGGCTTGTACGATCGGTGCACTTATCGAGTTCGCAACAGTCACTCCCTCCTTTTCTCTTCCCCTCTTTACTGTTGCTCACTCTCATTGAATTGTGGTCATACAAGGAATGTTTATAGGCTGAATTAACTCAAATTTAACTTGATTTGGTTTCTTTAATATTTTAGTCGAATTATTTTTTTTTGACTTGAGTTAGTAATGAATTTACTAATAACTAGATTAAGATAAAATCAAATCTATATTTATATAAAATATATAAATTTAAATAGGAATAAAATATTATGCTTATAATTTTTTCATATTTATTCTAGCTACTCGTCTTCAATATTGTTTGAGTCTCAAGAGGAGAAATAAATGGTGAATGTAACGCATACACTAACACGAGATTTTTCAGTGTGTTTTATCCTCACTCACACACTTTCTGGAAAAACTTCCCAGGAGGTCATCCATCCCAGAATTGCTACAAGTAAAGCAAGCTTACCTATTTAGTTCTTTTGTTCTGGACTACCGAAAAGTATATGCATCTTGTTAGTATAGGTAGTACCAATTAATTCTTATAAGCCATCATCAATTGTGCAGTTTCATACCTGCACAGTCTTTGGAATCCCTCTTTTTTCGGATGTCAATTGGATTCATTTATGTAGCCCTCGCTGGAAGCCTGCCAGGAGCCGCTCATTGTTTGTGCCCTTTCGCACGGCAATCACTCCCCGCCTTCATCAGCGCTCGGGATGTTACAATGAATGTAAGTTAAAATTATAATTTAGCAGTGTTTGAGAGAAATAGGTAAAAGTTGGCATGAAAAAGTGTAAAGCATAAATACCTATATTATGCACTACTTAAGTCATTAAACTTTAATGTTGCAAAACTAGAATTAATAAATGCTTTATAATATATATTTATACAAATTATGTTAATTAATATGATTATCATGTATATATGTATAAGATATTAATTTGAGTTAAAAAATTTTAAATTATTATAAAATATTATGTAATACTTGACTTGACTGGACTAACTCAAAATCTAACTAGAACTTGAATTATACTTAACTAAAAAAATACAATAAGTCTAATTTTTTAAACCCGAACTCAATTAACACTACAATTATATTATGGCTTTTTCACCTTTTTGTCCCTCATTAATTAATTGATAATCATTTTGCCCCTTATTGTAAACTATCTACCAATTTGTCCCTCTTTAATCGATTAACTTGAATATTTAATCGATTAAATGGTTGACTCCAGATTTAATCGATTAAATCTCCCAATTTAATCGATTAAAGATTTAACATGCACCCTTAGCCGTCGTTGGAGAAGTCTGATTTAATCGATTAAAAGGGAGATTTAATCGATTAAATCTTCAAGTCAACCATTTTTTCCAGTTTTGACTATTTAATCGAATAAATCTTCAATTTAATCGACTAAAGAGGGGCAGATTGGTAGATAGTTTTGAATAAGGGGCAAAATGATTATTAATTAATTAATAAAGGGCAAAAAGGTCAACAAGCCATTATATTATTCTATGCCTATTTTGGTTAGGTTTGGTGATATTTCAAATTACTGCACTGTAATTTATTTATTTTTAGTGTTATTTATACACTACTTTTCCTTTTCAGTATTAAGAAATATAAGTGAAATAAAGTTGAGAGAAAATGAAAAGTGACAAACTTGAAAATGATAAAAAGAGTTAAGATATAAAATACAAGCCAAATATATGTGTTGTATAATTTTTTTTTAGGTAATATTTTTTCATTAGGTTGGCTCACCAAAAGATTGTGAAGGATGTCAAGTGCAAAGAAAAAATTCCAAAAACAAAATTATTTCGTGTGTTGTTATGAATATTATTTAAGGATTTTTTTTACTTTGTTAGAAAAGCTATTTGAGAAATTTTATACTTGGAACTCTTGCTGGAAACACAATTTAATGAATTAGAATTTTTTTTTTTTATTTTAGTTTGATTTGTAACTTGACATGCCTATAAGATATTTTAGACAGTGTTTAAAAACTCGGCTCGACCGTCAACTCGGCCGAGGTCAAGGGTCACGGGTTCAACCGAGGGTCACTTCGCTGACCCGATTTTATACATTAAAAAAATATAAATATATATCTTATATGAAAAATTCAAAAAAATCAAACGACCAATCATTAAAGATTCAAAATATACTTAACATAATTCAACCAATTACATCCACAAGTCAATATTACACAAACTAATCAAAGTATCAAACTATGAAAGTAAAAAACACATACCAATGAAGTTAATGAAAAGTTATATCATCAAACTTAGATCATTCTTATCCTATTCACGCACCTACAATATCATGTGAAAGAAGATCCCTTACCCAAGAGAGAACGACAGAGGAAAGGCGGTGACACGATGAATCAATGGTGGGGAGAGAATAACCAGCATGACAGATGAGAGGGAGAGAAAAGATATAAGAGGATAAGAGGAACCACAACCACGGTGGAGGAGGTCACTTTATCAAGGAGACTGGGTCTGAGTCTGGGAGAGAATATCGGAAGAGAAGAAGAATAATAATTTAGATTTCAGATCTAGTTCTACTTTGGATAATAGTGAGTTTTGTCTTTTTTTTTTGTTTTTTTAAACATCAAACAACGTCTTTTCGTATATAATTTTTTTTATAAAAAATACAGTGACCCTCTTTGACCCGGGAGTCACGGGTTCATCAGGAAGGTTTCGGGAGTCAGAGATGTCAACATGCATGCAGGGTCTAACTGTTGACCCCAACCCTCATAGAGAGGGGTCAGTGACCCGGGAGCGGGGCGAGATTTTAAAACACTACTTTTAGGCCACATTAGTTTTTTTAAATTTTTTACAATAGGCCAGGTCAAACCCATAAACCAAGATTTTAATAGGCTAATAAACCAATGTAGGTTATAAAATTTTTACATAGGCTTAGGTTGTGAAGGCCAGAGTCTGACTTAACTTGGCTCATTTATACCCCCACATACATTGTCGGATCTATTTGGTTGCAAATGTGTGGAAGTGCACACATAAATTTGGTCATACATTTTTTTTAGTAAAGAAGAAATATATTTTTTAATTAATTAGGAATGTCACTTAGAGAGCAATTTTAGTGGCTGCATTGCCAGGAATACAAGCACAGGTACTAAGAAAGAAACACATCTTATTTACTGCTTATGTTTTAGTGGTTTTATATCATTGAGTTGATTACTATTTTTTTTATGTTAAGTTGAAGTTTTCTTTTCTTTTATTGTTTGAGGATTATATCGTCATATTATATGAACAAATTTTTTTGTCATGTTAAGAAAAAGACAAGTTATATAATATTAAAGAAAGTGAGATGACATATTATTCAATGAATTGATCATGTCTTTTTCTTAAAATGACAAAAAATTTGGTTCATGTAACATAAGGGATATAACTCCCTTTTTGTTTATTATATTCTTTTTTTAATGCATTTAAAACTTTGTTTAAACTTTTTTTTTCAGGGGCACTGCCCCCAAATCCCCTTCACTAAATATTCGGACTAAATGTACACACATAAATAAAATTTTCTGAGTCCGCTAATGCCTACATAGAAATACATTTTTACACATAATCATTAATTTTTAAAGATATATTGAGCAAAGCCATTAGGATTGGTATAGTGATGAGGGATTTGGGTAGTGTATATTAGGTTGTGTTCGATTCCCATTTGTATATATAAAAAAAGATATGTTGAGGCCAATATTGTCAAAATCGAGTATCTACGTAAAAATGGAAGGGAATGGTAGAGACGTAAATTGTAGAAACGACACGAAACGTAAAGTTTCTACTACTTAAGGTCAAGATACAAAATTATATAATATGCATGTAAAAAAAATATTTCACACAAGTCACTACTCAAAATTCAATGAATAACTTCATATTTAAAAGATATAAATCTCATAACTATATAAGACATAAGTCCAAAAGCACAAAAAGAGTTTAATAACTTCTATAACCAAGTTCCAAAATATCAAAAGAACAAAGTTTAACAACTCCTAAATGGAAATACAGCGATCTCCCGGAAGGTTTGTTTTTTCTAGATAGCTGGAAGAAGATACTGTGCATTTGATTTGGGGGAATGAAAATAGAGTTTTTTTTTGTTATGTTTTTTTTAAAAAAATAAATAAAAATAAAGTGTTGACCTGATTCAGTTTTTTAATTTAAGTAAAAATGTAAAAACTTGCGTTTTTATGTTTTTACACTGAGTTTTTACCAATTTTTATTGGAGAGAGTTTTTACTTGCGATTTAACACGTATCACTTCAGTAAAAACGTAAAAACATAAATTTTTATGTTTTTACACTAATTTTTGACAATAATGGTTGAGGCAGAGCAAATGCCATGTTTAATTAACATTTACCTAAATTTTATCAATTATCATGCAAGAAAACGAAAGGTTAATTACGTGTGATTATGGTGATGAATAAAGTAGCTTTTATACTTAAAGGCTAGATTCTTATATTAAACACTGCGCGTGGATCAAATTTTAATTATTTTACTTAAATTAGCAGTTTTGAGTTGAAACCCGCTAATTATATTAAATATTTGACATGAACAATTTACTGTTTTTTTAATCCTAATTAACTTGAACCAAACTATTTGAGTAATCAATAAAACCGTAAAAAAACTCCAAAAAAAAAAAACCTTACATTATACGTACATAACATTAATTAGTGGATACCGTTGTCTAAGAGTTTGGTTTATATAGGTTCAAAATCTGTTAGTCGATATGTTAACTTTGTTAATGACAGAGAGAGACGACGTAAATCCCTCTAAAAACTCTTCAAAGAGGTTAGGGGGTAATCCTACTGAAATATCAGTATCTAACTTCACTCAAACTTTATATCTTATCAAAAAATTAAATAATGAGGTGTTTGGCAAGGATAATTTTTTGAGATTCTGTGAAAAGTGATAGTAGTAATCATATTTACCTACAATTGGTATAAAGTTTTTGAAAATTTTTCTGAGAATATAATTTTTTTGAAATTTTATTTTGTATATAATTTTCTAAAATATCATCCAAAAATACCACAAAATAAAAATGATAATCTTAACCTACTAAATAATTTTTTAACAATATTTCCGAAAAAATATTTTTCCAACCATATTTTTTGAATCCCAACTACGAAAAAATTTATTTTCTACTAAACATACCTTTACATGAAAGAGACAGCACAGCAAGCACTCCGTGTTGTTATGCCTAAATTGAAGCACATGCGCGCTTGTGTTGTGTGTTATGTTTATGAGAGTCACGTCACGAATTGCCTAAAGGGTATGCTCGTCATTTCACTGAATGCCTGTACTGTTGCCTACCGTATGTTACGTCCTTCCGAGGTATACGACAACATCCAACAGATCTGATACAGCTCTACAACAGGCAGTACATTCTCACGCGCTCCGAAAACACTTGTTTCGCACGCTACTTTGAGAAGCCGGGAACTGAAACGGCACGCGCGCGTGAGGACACTCCAAGCTCGAGGCGCCACCGCCAATGAACAAACAGAAGAGTGTTCTGTCGCCGAGTCATTTTCCATATTATTCACTAACCAAATTGGCAAATATATAAAATTCTTTTGGGTCAGTGATTTAATTTTATATTTATATTATTTAATTATTTGATTATTTGTTAATATTATTATTGATATTTAATGGGTTCCCAGCGCCTCGCTTCGCGACGCCACTTCCATTTGGTTTGCACTAAGTTATTTTTTTCAAGCGTAGAAAGAGAAACAAGAGAGAGAGAGAGATTGGAGTTGAGTGGTATTCCAACGTCGAAAGCAGGGAAGAGAGACACAAAGGTTTCTCGTAAAGTACTCTTGTTTCTTTCTCTCTCTGTGTATATATGTGACTCCTCTGCCTATTATCACTTTGTGAGCTTATGGTTGGTGTTGCCGTGTTGGAATTCTGGAACAACTTCTTTCCAATAATTAAGGTATGTGTATATGTACATGCTTTGTGAACTGTGTGCTTGATTTCAGTTGCTTCCTACGTGTAAGGATTAAGGAAGTTCTCCAATACTCTGAATAATTCTCTTCTTCCCGTGAGCCTTGTCATGAATTTTTTATCCACTTAGTTAGTTGTTCGAGTTCTGAGCATTTTCGTTGATTTGAAGAACTCTTCTTTGTTTTCTTTGGGTTTTTATTCTTTTCTTGATAAAAAAAGTATTCTTAGTGAGACAAATCTCTCTTATTTTCTACATCACTAGTGGGAGTGAAAAATTTGCAGGTTGAGATTTCCATAGAGATATTGCGGTTGCGATTGCGCAGCCATTTTTCTTTTTCTTTCTTGTACATAATTGCGCAGCCATTTCAGTTGACAATATAATAGTGTTATTCTATTTCTAAAGTCTAAGTAAAAAAAAAATAAAAAAAATCCTAATCCATATATGTAAGCCGCCACCAGTCCACCAAGTACAAGTTATTCAAGGGTCTTCCTATGAAAGTCCTGTTCGCTGTGTAAAATGTGCCAAATTGAATTAGTGGATACAGGACATTGATTTTAAGAGATTGTGGTTTTGAGTACTTCATTAATTCCGCGGTTTTTTTATTTTATTTCACTTATCTCGTTCTTATTTATATTTATAAAAAAGATTTCTGCACTGAACATTAAAATTTCAACAGCTTCAAGATTGCACTAACGTATAATTAGGATGCTGTTTTCGTTTTCATATTCGGAAGGTTAAGCATCGATATGTTTTGCATTCTTGAATCCATTTTTGAAAAGTAGTTCGATCACTAGGGTATTGCCCAACTGGTAACATGCATGCCTTTGCCCAAATCTCCCTCGGGTCCCAACTACTACATGCTCGGGGAAACGAATTCACATCCCTCATACCATAGTTCCCCTCTTTTCACTACTCTCAAAAACGTTGTTAAAAAAATTAAGAATAAAAAACCTACCTCCATACAGTTTTTCTTTAAAACAACGGAAAAAACATCGTAACTAGTTAAATTCAAAATTAAGTATCATATATATATATATATATATATATATATATATATATAATTATTTCTTTCGCCAACAATAAATCTTACATCGTGGAATTGTTATGATTCTTCGCATTTAATGTTTTCACTCACCTTTGTATTGTTATGATTTCAGGAACTTATTTGTTGGACGCCAAGTGACTGGATAGATATATATACTTATATATATATATATATATATAATAAAAAAGTCGTTGAATCATGACAATACAAATGTGTATATATAAAATATAAGGTAGGATAATCATATGACTATTCTAATCACCATTGAATTTAAATTCAAAAGTTTTTTCTTTCTTTATTAGATTTTTAAGTCTTACACCTGTAGTAAAAAAAAAAAAAAAAATCTCTCCCCATATATATATAATTTAGTTTTAAAAGATGTGGTTAGTTAGAGTCATCGGATTGGATGATGATGATCTTACTAGATCTCGAGATAAGTTTAGATAATATGGTGATGGCAATTTGGCATGGATGTATCTTGTGTGACGGTTAAAATCACAAAGGAAGGGGAAAAAATTGTGTCACATTCAAGTGATTTTTGGTCGGTTTTTCGAGATTCTATTGTGTCACCGAAGTGTTTGCTGCTTTTTTTCAACTCCGTGGCATAGTTTCATTCTCATTCCTTGCGGCACCATATCACATTGGCTTAGAAAGCCTGAGAATGTCTCTTTTCGAAATGGCATTTTATTATCGCTTGAAACTCCCGCCCAAAGTCACACCTTCCAATTTTATTTTTTCATAAAGAGTGAGCTAAATATTTGACCTATTTTTTTTTGTTTAATTTTTTCTACTTTCTTTTTTCTGTATTATTTATTGGGTTATTTTGAGTATCTTTTTTCAGAACATAGTAGTTGTATTTTTTATTTTTTTTTGTTGCATTGCATAAAAGGAGGTGTGGGATGGGTTGATTCTAGAAAGACTGAAAAAAACATAAGAAATATGCTAATAACATACACATTGTTCCCTTCACTCTGCTGTCCACTTCTAAAATGATTGCCTTTTTATTTTTAGTTACATTTTCCTGTCCATGCTTCTTTGTAAAGAATCTGCAGTAAAGTAATGGTTCTGTTCTCATTCTAACTAGACAAGAGCTTTTCACGTTGATGCAGGAAAAACGAGGCATCTCATTGACTGGAGAAGTTGGTTAAAAATGGCTACAGTTTGTTGGCCATATTTTGATCCTGAGTATGAAAACTTCAGCAATAGAATCAACCCTCCAAGGTTCAGAGCTATCTTACAATTTTGTTTTTCAATTATCTGCAAATTAAATAGCCTCTTTAGGAAAACTAATTAAAGGAAAGGGATTACTAAATCATCACAAAAATAAAATTTAGAGTTCATTTTCATGGATATTTAAACATTTTCTAAGTGTCACTTAACTTCTTCAATTCAGCCTTAAGCTAAACAAGAAAAAGGAACAACATATAAATTTGAAAAGGTTGCTTTAATTCCTCACTAGCCCTTGTTATAAGGAAGAGAACTTCAACTCAATCCCTAAAGGGAGTAAGGGACTCAACAGTTAAAATCTTGTAGAATTGGGGTTTATAATATGACTTCCTAATACCCAGAAAGAAGTGACTCTTTGATGGTAAACTCTGTTTTCACTTTGCAGGGTCTCTGTAGACAACGCTACTTGCCATAATTGTACACTGATCAAGGTATAATTTCTCGAAGTAATAAACTGTCTTTTTGGCCATGGCCTTGTTGTGAGTTGTTATTTGACCATGGAGCTTCTTAGCTATATTTTCTTCCTTTTCTACTTTTAAGTTCATAATAGAAGTCATTACAAATTTGAATTGAAAGCTTATTAAACGGATCAAAATCCTGTTAAAATCTCATCCACTTTAAGATAAAAGATATCTTTATTCTTTGTAAGTTATGCACAGCATAAGGCTACTGCATTATCATCAGACCATCATTTGTTATAGTTCTTGAAAGAATTATTTATTTGGAGATGAATGGATGCAATTTGCAACTTAATCTTATCTTCTGCTAATGGATTTTCAAAAAAAAAAAAAAATGCAGGTTGATAGTGTTAACAAACCTGGAATTCTGCTGGAAGTGGTGCAAATCTTGACAGACCTTGACTTCATAATTACCAAGGCTTATATATCTTCTGATGGGGGGTGGTTTATGGATGGTATGTTTGTGATTGAATTGTGTTTTCATTCAAAATGCGCTAACTACACAGATTTGTCCTGTCCATGCTTGTTATTAACCTAATTAAACGTGGTTAACTATTGAAAACTTGGGCTGCTATTAAGTTGCTCTTCATTATTGTCATTTTTTCTCTTGACTTGAGGGCATGAAGTATTTCTGTGTCTTTGCATCTGAGTACTAGGACAGCAAAAGTGCACTTGTATTTCTTCTAGTTACATCAAAATTGTCATGAAAATGAGTTTGACATGAGTTTCAGACAAGCATATATCTACCCTCTCTCTCTCTAACAGACACATACACACATTCATGCTCACGTGTTTCTGAACACTTCCTACCTAAATCAAGTATTCAAGCAGCTAACTTGCTCACCTACTGAAATACAGTATTTCATGTCACGGATCAGCAAGGAAAAAAGATTACAGATAGCAAAACCATTGACTTCATCGAAAAGGTATACATCTTCTTTCTCTACTGTATTTATCTGATATAGTCTTATATTAAGATATGGTAGCCATCTAACCACCATGTAAAAGACTTAAAAATTATAAGTGAAAAATTGAAGTAGCACAACTCTGTCAATATATATGCATAAACTTCCCAAAGGAGGAAAAGCTATGGGTGCAGTATAAACCAGACACATTTGTTTCTTGTTAATTGAAATCAGATATGACCCGTACCCCTATTCGAGTTTTAAGTTCCAAATGTAAATTCAAATTTGGAGGGAAATTATAAACTCACTAGGTACTTCTACTTCCATAATCACTATAAAATCAACTAGTGATATTACTCATTCATCTGACACTAAGCATAGCAATTCTATCAATATCAAATGATTAATTGAATTTTTTTATTCAATCTTACAAAATTTCTCATTTTTTGTTCTGGAATAAGAGTGTAAGAATTTGTAATTTTTTTGTTTTATCAAAAAACATGAAACATTAAAGATAAGGAAATGCTAATCACTCTTTGTTTATCGATCGAGTTCATGTGATAGTAGCCATCCTACCATTTCCTTAAAATGCATATAAAATACTGAGAGCTACTTGTTAACAGTTTTTCTTACAATAGGCTCTAGGACCAAAGGGCCAGAGCACAGAAGGGGTGAAGAATTGGCCAGGGAAACGGGTTGGTGTGCATTCTGTTGGTGACCACACAGCCATTGAGCTCATTGGCAGAGACCGCCCTGGTCTCTTGTCTGAGATCTCAGCTGTCCTTGCCAACCTCCATTATAACGTAGTTGCAGCTGAAGTTTGGACTCATAACAGGCGAATAGCTTGCGTCCTTTATGTCAGTGATACTACAAGCCAAGCTGTGGATGATCCTAATAGATTATCTCTTATGGAGGAGCAGCTCAACAATATCTTACGTGGATGTGAGGATGGTGAGAACGTTGCTAGGACTAGTTTCTCAATGGGTTTCACCCATATGGATCGGAGGCTCCACCAAATGTTGTTTGCAGATAGGGATTATGAAAGTTCTGGAGTGACAACAGATGTTGAATGTCCTCCCTCTTTCAGGCCAAAAATCACAATAGAACGTTGTGAGGAAAAAGAGTACTCAGTGGTTAGTGTCAGGTGCAAAGATCGGGCAAAACTCATGTTTGACATTGTTTGCACTCTTACTGATATGCAATATGTTGTTTTCCATGCCACAATCTCATCGGATGGCCCTTATGCATTGCAGGTATGTTACACTATACTCCATTCTGCATGTTAATTTATTAATCATGCATAGGACTTATTGGTTGAGTCTGCTGATTCAAATATCCATGGTACAACTAGTTGTTTGTAAGAAACTTGTCTGGTTTCTTAAGAATTTTTTTCGTAAGATAGAAAACATGACATTCGCTGGTGGGTGATTTGTGCCTTCAAATGGCCTAAGGAAGATATAGAATAATGTTTCATGGACAAAACAAATATCTTGATCCTTGTATGTCTAAATTTGCTATTGTTCAATATTTGAAGCGTGTATGGCGTAAGAAATGACCTAGCTGAAACAAATTCAAACTTGGATTAATTTAGGAAATCAGAAGTAGGGAGACCCAATTGAGAATTGTGGACTAAAGAGTTAATGTTGTACTTTTAGGAGTACTTTATTAGGCACATGGATGGATGCACCCTTGATACTGAAGGAGAGAAAGAAAGGGTCATCAAATGCATCGAAGCTGCTATTCAAAGAAGAGTAAGCGAGGTAATTTGCACACTTAAATGATTTCTGTATGCTTCTTTAACAATTACCAAAAAAAAGGACAGGGATTCTCAGCTTCGAGTTAGTCTTCCATGCTCAATTGGTTTTGTCTGGAAGTTTTCCAGTAATCTTTGGCTACTGACTTCATGTTTTTTGAGTGAAGTTTTAATGTTATTCTGCTATGTAATGTATGTGATTCTACTCCAGAAAGTTTTCTGAATTTGACAGAATTAATACATTTTGCACCTGCAGCTATCTACTTGTATTGTTACAATGGTAAGGCAGATACATTGGGCTAAGTTCCACTCAGATTGTCTTAGACCATCATATCCACTGGTGACAACGATGGTCTTTTGCCTTCAGTAGAGCTTAAGAATCTATATGCTCCATGTAATATCATCCAATTCTTAAAATACAAAAATGCAGATGAAGGAAAAGCTTGTGTTTTATTTTTAATCCCCAATCATATGCAAGTTGAGTTTTAAGACAAATTGTTCATCAGTCATGTGCTGGACAAGATATAATGTTCTTAATATGTCTTTTCTTCATACTGTTAATTAGCTTTCAAGAAATTTAGAACATCTTAGTCTTACTATTGATTCTCTGGATTCTGGACACAGGGTGTGAGCCTTGAGCTGTGTGCTAAGGATAGAGTTGGCTTGCTATCTGAAGTAACAAGGATTCTACGAGAGAATGGCCTAACAGTTTGTAGGGCAGGTGTATCAACAAGAGGGGAACAAGCACTGAATGTCTTCTACGTGAGGGATGCATCAGGGAAGCCAGTGGACATGAAAACTATCGAAGCACTTCGTAAAGAAATAGGAAAGACAATGATGGTGGATGTGAAGAGGGTACCAACCAATGCCAAAGCACCAGAGACCCGAGGATGGGCTAAAACAAGCTTCTTCTTTGGTAACTTGTTGGAAAGGTTCTTGACTTGAGAATCGTGCATTTGACCTGGTTGATTTGTAAAAGACACATCATAATGTATAGAAGAATAAAAGGCTGTTTGTGTCTCAGTCATGGACAGTGCTTGGACTTTGGCCCTTTAGTATCAGAACAATGCTTGTCACTTATATTCCCCCTTGGCCCATTCTATCCCTTCCCCATCTTTGATGTATCCTGTTTATATTTTCTATGCCTATTACCCCTTTCATGAATATGAAGTTTTTCTCTGGAACCATAGAAAGTGAAAATTAGTTTATATAAGACATCATTAAATAGGTCTTGTTAAACCAAATGAACACCACTATTGAATGCATATATCATCATGTCTACACTAACAAAGAGGCCCACTTGTAATTATTGACAAAATAATAATGTGATTTGAAATGGAAATATTAATCTTCAATAAATTACTCTACGGCAAAAAAAATATTAAAATATTGCATTTTATATAAATAATTACAAAATTCTAGTAATTTGAAACTTATTTATGAATGTATAGCAACCAGTGGCGTTCAAAGCAACCGATCGTGCCTAACTTCAGGTGCGAATAGGGGTTAAATCCTGTCCAAATTTGGGCGTGACTCACTAGAAGATGACATACGGCACAAAATTTTCAAAATGACCAATCACGCCCAAATGCAAGGCGATAAGGGTTCGATTGCGCTCAAATTTGGGTGCGACTCACTAGAGGATGACTCATAGCACATAATTTTGGAAGACCATAACCTTTGCTTAGATGTTCGAATCGAGTGATTATTTTTTATTATTCCACCTAACTTTTTGACACTATGCACAGGCAAATTCACATAATTGTGTAATTACACAACTTATTAACACAAACTATTCATAATCCACAAATCCTACATATAATGCAGAGATTCTGACAGTGCACAAAATTTTGGGAAACAAATTACTTTATGACAAGTTGAAAAAGTTTACATAATCTCTCATATCCATTAAAATAACGAGTTATGATTATTTGTTAGTGTTGGAAAATGAAAATAAGAATAGAAATTAAATAATTTCATTCACATAAATAAATGTGCCAAATGGGGCACAAGGAATCATTTTTTTGAAATATTTTTTGACCAAATCTTCTTCGGAAGATACGTAGATCTTGAAAAGTTACGTGGAATGAAAAAATAAATCACTCAATTTGAACACCCGAGCCAAAAATTACGACTTTCCGAAATTTTATAGTAAAACTTCTAAAATTTTGTTCACATGTCATTACTGTGGGAGTCGCGCCCAAATTTTGGTCGAACTCAATCCTATTCGAGCTTGGATTTAGGCGCGATCGGTGGAGCCTCATTTTGGGTGCAACTGATTATTACACATTCGTAAATAGGTTTTAAATTGCTATAATTTCACAATTACTTATTTAAATTATAATATTTTAATTTTTTTGCAATTTCTTCGTCGATGAGAATATATAAATTTGTAATAAAATATGGGGTATTTTTTTTTTTTTGTAACAGAAGAAACAAACCTTATTCATGCACAAACATGAGCTTGTGGGATTCACAAGTCAAAAAGAGTAAATAATAATAATAGGGTTTTATGTTTATCGTGTAACATAACACAACTTCACTTTCCTACACACACATTAAAGAAGTGTGATTCACATATTTCTCTTTCTATTTCTCTCTCCCTTTTATTGTGTATGTTGGAAACAAAATTTAAGTTATGTAACATAACATTAATAAAATCCTTAATAATAATAATGATAAAAATAAAAAAGAAGCGCAGCATTCGATGAGTATGCAAGTGTTGTTTTCAAGTACTTGCAGGGAAAAATAGAATCTTTGAAGTTTGACAAAATACGTGTACTTTCCTAAATTTTTGCCAGTAAATTGCACAGATATTACCAAAAGCGTAAATTAAAAGTTAACAACTCTCACAGTCATATTGGTTTGACTAGTTAATATACCTTTTTTTTTTCATTTTTGTGAATTTAGATGTACTTGCTATAAAAGTAACGCGCAACGATACATACAAGTATACAACTGGATTTCTTGTCCCTGTGAGCTGCCAATGTCCACTACTGTTTTGAAACGCAAGCAAAGACAGGTAACGGATGGCCATGCAAGCAAATCAAAACCCCTTACTTGAAAACTATTTCTATTTTTTTAGGGAAAAGATATGTTTACAAATTTTTTTATAAATTATATTAAATATGATCGGTTATATATTCTTAATTGAAATATAATCAATCATATTTAATATAATTTATAAAAATTTATAAATTTTTATAAATATAACTTTTATTTTCTTTCATATACCCACGCGCGCAATCTCATCTCCTAAATGCATAAATAACAATTAAAATACCCATTAAATTGCAGTTCGTAGTTTTTAAATGTGACAAAGACTTTGTGCTTGTATCAAATAACAAGCATTTATATTAAAATGTTTTTTTTTGGGAGCGCGGGCAGGCCTATTAATTAGCCTGTTACTTGCTTAGAATATCACGTCAAGTAATTTCGAAAAAAAGAGTTCCATCGTCTAAAGGAGAATTTCTCCTTAAGATTCTCGTATACCAAAAAAAAGAATATTTCACAACTTTACAGGAGACAAAAAAAAAAACATCTGGTTTCATTTACTTAGCTCAAGTGCTCAAGGTTTTATGTTCTAATTTCGTTTTTTTTTTAATACATTTTCTAATTTTTTTTTTTTTTTTGGAAATAACATTTTCTAATTTCTTGCTACTTAGCTTAATGTATGTTATGTACATAATCATTGAATTTAAATAAAAATATATGAATGCTGTTAACTAGATATTGTTTAAGAAATATTTAATACCCAATTAATAATGTTATTCAATAAATAAACTTTATTAATACTTTTAAATTTATATAGTTAAATGTTTTCATTTTTATTTTAATTTGTTAATCAATATTCTAATGGAATTTGTTAACAAACTTGTTTCTTAAAAATGTAAAGGGATCTATGACACCTAAGAGGACATAAGCTGCTCAATTATTATCTTCATGAATTTTAAATTTGTCTATGATATGTAATGTCTTTTCCACCTCAATCATAAATCATGCTTTCTTACTTTCTTTACTGGTATGTTGATGGATCGCACCGAGACGAAAACAATGCAAGATTCACAACGTATGTAGACGTCATTCCTAGTCACAAAGGAAACCATCGTTTTTTTCAGCTCAAACCTCAAACGCATGTTGGAATATCCATAAAGATAAGATTAGAAATGCAAGGATAAAAGCCAGGCACTGAAAATGGAACGCAAACTGAGAAAAGCTGCATTAACTCACTCATCAAATGTCTAGACCCAACAGCATTCCCTCCACTATATATTTAAATGTATTATATAACTATTTTATATAAAAAAAAATGTATTTATAACTTGAAAGCTAATCCTACGCATGGTTTATTTTAATGTTTAGATTTAAAGGTAAGTTTATTAACTTATTTACAAGTCTTTGTTTTTTGGGAAAACGACTTATTTACAAGTTTTAATACAAAATTAGTTTTTAAATAGATTTTAAACCAAAAGCTAAGTCAACTTATAAAAAAAACTATGTAATCTAACGTGCAAACCTAGCTCTGATTTTATATATGTTTTAAAAAACAAACCTATCTCATTAATTTGACATAAAACATAGGGTGGTCTAACGTTTCGGTGCCTAAAATGTGCAAACGCTCTCTATAAATTGGGACCATAGCACTCCCTTACCCTAAAGAAATTATACTTGTTTTGGTTTATATAAATTAAACTCATCTTTTTGTCAATAGAAATCGTATTAGTCATAACTTTCATTTCCTTTGACTTCATATAAATTTAAAAATTGTTATACAAAGGAGAAAAATTAAATACAAAAAATTATCCAAAGAAAATTTCATATAAAATGTTTTGGGGGAATTCATTAAAGTAGAAGGAAATTAAATTTGAATTAAACATTATTGGAAATTATTCCATTCAGCACAAGACGAATGCTCCCAAAACTCCAAAAAGTGTGGATCCATTTAAAAAAAAAAAAAAAATTAATGAAATAATTAAAACTCTAAAATAAGGGAAAATTGATGACTTAAGCGTCTGTTTGATTATGTTCCTTATGTTCTGATTTTTTTGTTCTTAAAACTGTTTTGTAAAATAGTTATGGAAATATATGTTTTCTATATTGATTTGTTTTGAACGTTAAAAGTTAAAAGACAAAATAAAAATGACTCATACATGTTCTCTAAATTTGATTCTAAAAAAAAAATTAATTACAATGTTTATTTTTTTTTTTTTACAAAACAAGGCTTAACAAACGATTTTCTTTGTTCTAAATATAAAAAAAAAAAAAAACTATTTTAGAAAAATAGGGCCTTGAATTTTGTTCGCGGATACTTATTCTTTGAATTAAATAACCACTTAATTAAGATTATGGCTTTTTGACCCTTTTATCCTTCATTAATTAATTAATAATAATTTTGTCCCTTATTAAAAACTATCTACCAATCTGTCCCTCTTTAATCGATTAACTTGAAGATTTAATCGATTCAAGGGTCAAAACTGACAAAAATGGTTGACTTGAAGATTTAATCGATTAAATCTTCAAGTTAATCGTTTAAATCTCTCTCTTAATTGATTTAATCGATTAAAACTTATATTTAATCGATTAAATATATATCCCAAATGAGCGTGAAAGCATTGATATTTAATCAATCAAATCAATGCTTTCACGCTCATTTGGGATATTTAATCGATTAAATATAAGTTTTAATCGATTAAATCAATTAAGAGGGATATTTAATCGATTAAGAGGGATATTTAATTGATTAAATCTTCAAGTCAACCATTTTTGTTAGTTTTGACCATTGAATCGATTAAATCTTCAAGTTAATCGATTAAAGAAGGACAGATTGGTAGATAGTTTTGAATAAGGAGCAAAATAGTTATTAATTAATTAATGAAAGGTAAAAGGGTAAAAAAGCCTAAGATTTATACCTAATCACTTTTTGAATTTTTTCATAACTTTTTGAATTTTTTTAAAAAAATATATGATTATCATAAATTTGTTTAAATATTTTTTTCAGAATGACAACCAAACTACCCCAAATTTTATTAAGGAATAACTCCTGTTGGATTTTAATAAATACATCAATATTCACTCATATCTATTTTTCATTATTCAGTTTATATTCAAATCACTTTTAAATTAAAACATTTCGATGATAATATTCTTTCTTTCTTTTTAGTTTTCAGTTGTTCAATGGTCATTGCCCGCTTATTATAACTTTTTTTATTTAAAAAAATATTTAAGAAGTAATTGTTAGCATAAAGTAACTATATAAATAAAAAAAATTTAGAAATATTTCAATCGGTTCATCGCTTTGCAACTAGTCTGATTTGAGACGAATCCTTAAATTAAGGTTTTAAACCCCCTCTCAAAGACAGTATTGAAAAGAATTGAACACGTACTCTTACCCCAGTATATAAATAATTTAGCTCTCAACCTCCCATCTTTATTTAGTGGGCTATCTAAAATAGATAGAAGGACCTTAAATCATCCTAGGCAATATAAGAAGGAGGACAAAAAAATAAATTAAAAAAGAGAGAGAATACAACTGTAGTATGCTTTAAAAAAATTAATTAAAAAATTACTTTAGAATAATAATATTCAGGATTAATGGGTTGAAATATCATTAGCAACAAATAAAAAGGATTTGGAAATTTTTTTATTGAAAAATCTTATTTTCATTATTTTATGAGTTATATATATTTTTATTTTTTTCATAAATATAATCATTTACGATAAATATTTTTTTCATTTTTAATATCACATTTAATAATTGTAAATTGTAAATAATAATTAGTAGAATTGATAAATAAAGTTAAAATTTTTCCTCTTCTTTAAAGTTTTGTCTAGTGTTTTTTTTCAATCAAACTTAACTGTTTTTTTAATAAATATATCAACGGAAATCATGCTCTCCCGTGGCAGGAGAGTAAATAATTTTTTTACACAAATTTATTTTCTGTGTCAATTAATTTTTTTTAATATAAAATATGAGATTCACATCTTATTTATCTCTATTTTTGTTCTCTCATATTTTTATGCAACATAAAAAAACATCAATCCATATATCAATTTAAGTCGATAAGTTAAAATAAATTATCAAAATACAAATTTAAATCATTATATTAGAACAAAATCAAAGATATATATAGTGATAGCCATTGATGGTGACCCATTTGATTATATTCCCATCAGTCACTTTATATGATCCCAGTGCGTTATATAAAATTTTCCGTACCTTGTTCGCTAATGTCTTGAATAGAAGTTAGTTGATCGAGTTGAATAAAACAAAAATGTTATGATTGGAAATAATAAGAAAATATTCAATTGAATTATCAGAATCATAATTATAATTGTAGATAGTAACATTATTCAAATGAATGTCCTATAGCCTATAGGTTAGGCATGCTGCTTTCACTGCTTTGGTAGATTTTCATTGTGTGGATGATGTAATACTTTACCTCGCAATATGCACATATTAATGGAGTAGTGGGGATGAGAAGGGTCCAATTGCATAACAAAAAGGGATGAGAAGATTTGAAAATCAATTTGGATTCAATTTCTATCAAATATATTTTTGAAAGGGATAAATTTTTTTAATTATAATTAAGTTTCAACTCAGAACTAATTTTATAACTTACTTAAAGAATTAAAATTTGTTAGAATACGGAAGGAGCGACAACTTGTCTTAAAAAAATAATTAATATCAATATAAAAAAATTATTTTTAATTAGGAGCTTTCTGCAAAAATTTCGAAGCATATATACTCCTGTTCCATTATCTACTGCTCCCTCTTTTTAAGATATTTCATAATTCCAGATTTCACCCATTCAGTTATTTATTTTTTAGTCCTTTATCTATTGCTATTTTCGTTTTAGTCCAGTTTGAACAGAACAACGAATTTCAAGAGGACAATTAATTTCACGGTTTTCTTTTATGGAAAGGGATTTATAAATATAACGTTACAAGAAAATCACTACATCATCTCACACAAACACCAAAAATGGGCCCCATTGTTGGTTTTTCAAAAACAAAATAAAAAAATAAACATCACAAGTATCGATGAATCTGCAAAAAAATGTCCGACTTTTCTGTTGCACGAGGGATTGAAAGCCCTTATGGAAATCGTCCTAGTCTCCTAGAGACGACGAAATATTTGCACAATGACCAAAGTACAGAGATTTAGAGGATGAGTTTTTTTTTTTCAAAAATTATTATTATTTTTTAAAAAAAGGTACTTTTTGAGAAAAGTTTGTTAGGATGCTTGCTTTTAAAAAAAGCAGAAGTCATAAAAAAGTCAAAAAATTTCTTTTTTCGAAAACTAAAAATTTTAGCTTTTAAAAAAAGCAGAAGTCTAAAGCCAAATATTCTTTTTCAAAAATCAAATATTTTTAAAAAAATCTAAATAGCTATAACTTTTATAGAAAATACTTTTAAAATAAGAAAGTGATAAAAAGAATTTTCTTAAAAAGTCAATACAAACGAGGACTTGTTTGATAAGTGTTTTGTAAAATAATTTTTTGATTTTTTGAAAAAAAATAAAAAAAACCCCGTTTAGTAAGCCTTATTTTGTAAAAAAATATATATTAAAAATTGTAATTGTTTTTTTTTTAAAATCAAATTTAAAGAATACATTTGAGTACCTTTTTTTTTTTGAATTTTAACTTTCAAAACAAAAAAATATATAGAAAATAACTATTATACAAAAAGTTTTAAGAAAAAAAAAATCAGAACACAATCAAACATGCCCTTATTCTTATAATTATCTAATTTCCAAAACATGGATAAAAATAGCTTCGAAATCCTAATCATAATTTTATCAATTGCAACCTAAGGATAAGCTAATTAGGATACATGGTTATTTTATATCGGTGAAAGATTTTCAATTTTATTTACAAAAAAAAAAAAAGATTTTCTATTTAATTATTGATTTCATTTGTAGTTAACATCTTACATACCTTACCAAAAAAAAAATCTTACATAATCAATAAATCAAAGTGATTAAATATAATTAAATCAACGGATGAAATCATTTATTATTATTATTATTATTATTATACCAATATAGATTTATACTTTATATATATATAACTTATGAAATGTAGGATGTTTTATTAAATAATAAAAAATGGTAATAAGGTCTTTCAAACAATTTTTTTTAGCTCTAGGCTTGTAAATAAATTTTACACCATAACCTCTTCATTAGGTTATAGATATAAAAAATTTCACGATCAATGATTATCTGATGGATGGATGCATCATTAGTTTTAGCTGCATTTAAGAGGTATCCAAATAGATATATTTCTTTTTCTTTTTTCTTTTTGGAAATCATAGATACATTTCTTCAATAACTACTTGATCAACCTCCACAATGGACATGCACCTATATTAACGGATACGCATTAAACAATTGCATCAAAATCAATTATTTTGCATCAAGCTTAAAACACGTGACTGGATGTATATTCCAATACGCCACTGCCAAATAAGGGGTCGAACGCTCTTTCGTGCCAAATGCCTTCTTGTTACGACTTACGGCAAAAGAAATTAAAATGCCACCAAATACGAACGAGCTATCAATTTTTTTTTAAATACATTTAAATAATTTCTCCCGCCTCTAATTAATAATGTAATATAATTAATAATAATTTTTTCACAATACTTTTGTGTTTTTTTTATATTTTGGTTATTTTTATGATTCTTTAGAAGTTGTTGTCCCTCGTGTATTCTAATTAATTAACACAAAATTTAAAATTATAAATTTTTGAAATAAATTTTTTGACTTAATAATCTAAGAAAAATCATTCTCTCATTTTACATAAGATAATTATTTCATGCTCTTCTCATATAAAAAATTGTGCTACCATATTTATTTATTTTAAATGTCTGATGGGCTTTATGTCAATAAAAAATATTTATTTCTAACAAGATAAGAAAATAAAACTCCGTAATCTAATACCTATTTGAGATTCAGTAAAACGTTGTATTTAGATTCTGTCAAGGCATGATATCGTACTATTACAAAATATAGTTTTTTTTTTTATGCTGAAATATTTTGTTAAAATATGAGCTAAACCAATCACACTGTTGAATTGAGAAATTATAAACATGGACCTGATGTTATGTTTAGACATAATAACCACCTGTATAGCCACTTCTTAATTTGATTAGAGATTGATTAACTAATAATTAGAGAGGTGACCTCCATCCTTGTGTGTAATTGTGATTGTGATGTAGGATCAGAATCAGACTGAGGATTACCATTATCAATTGAAGGCACAAAAATCAATCCAAAGTGATAGCGTTACGGCAAGCAAATACTGTTTTCTCTTCTGTCTCTCCCATTCCTCATGTCGTCATCATGTCCTTGAATTGCTTGATGCTCAGATGCTTAGCAAAACCAAGCATTTTCTGCTTTTTGAGGCGGTTTCGTTTTTGTACACACAGAAGCTTCTACACACACCCCTCCTAATTTCAATTACCTTTATTCCATTTCCTCTCCACTCTCCTTCCTTCCTTTTTTTCTCTCCCCTTTTTTATATCAACAATCATTAATTTTAATTTTCAATTCCAGAAAAGAAATAAAAGAATTTCCTTTTCTTTTCCTCCTCTCATTCTTTTCTTCTTTTACTAGTCTTACGAGTGCTGACCTCCATTCTCATCAAAGTAGAGAACTTTACTTGGGACCCACTTAACCTGTCACTTCCCCATTGATCATGATTACACGTGGCAGCGTACACATCTCTTACCTTTGTTTCCATTCCTCCCTCATTTTCTACCCCCTTCTTCATATATGGACTCTTTCTCCTCATACTTCATATTTCAGAGAAGCACAACCAAGCTTCTCTGTTGAAAAAAAGAGGCGAAAAAAGGGGCAAATATATTGGTTTTGTTCCTATCCTTTTAGCTACAGAGGTAATGATCACATTCATAGCTCTATCATACCTTGGTTTTCTGCTGTTACTATTTGTTGATCAGAGGAAAAAGTTTTGATTTTTATTTTGCCCAGTTTCGTTTCTGATTTCTTCCTTCTTCTTTCCCCCTTATGATTTCAGTTTCTTGATTTCTATTTTATGTGTGCCAAATTTGATAAAAAGAGGCTTTTTGATCATCATTCTTATGACCTGTTTCTGCTGCACCGTTTGTGCCAAGTTTGAAACTTTTTGCAAAGTCTTAATCATGTAATTGAGAAACATTTGGTGGGTATTTATGTAAGTGCAGAATCCTCCTTATAAGATTAGACCCTTTTATTTTTTTTATTTTATTTTCTCTGTATTATAATTGTAAATATCTTTCTGTTGCTTTCTTTGCTAATTAATTGCCTTGGAGGGGCCTTGGACACATGGATTTTTCTTTGTTTGTGGTGATTATCGTTTTGCTACAAGTTGTTTTCCTGAGACCCCAACACTTGGAATTTGCTCTTTCTTATCCGTTTTTCCTTTTCCGACAGCTGTGAAAGTTTATGCTTTTTGTTGGACTGAAATTGAAATGGTTGGCAAGGATAGCCTGAGGACTGAGGACTTTAACTTGTGCTTTGAGAAGCTCATGATGGATGCTGATAGCGGGAACAGTGAGAAAGGAGGGAAAATGAAGGCTGGGGTTATCACCGAATGGAAGGATATTCCTGTGGAGCTTTTGATGCAAATTTTGTCGCTTGTGGATGATCAGACTGTGATCAAAGCTTCAGGAGTTTGTCGTGGCTGGAGAGATGCAATTTACTTTGGCCTTGCCCGTTTATCACTCTCTTGGTATATTACTCTTCTCTCTTAAGGCTATGTATGTATGCTTTTGTAGGCCACGAGAACTTGACATGGTCGATCCATGATCCTTTTCTATTTCTCTCCAATTTGGGATTCTAATGAAGTTTTCCTGGTTCCTTTGTGTGAATTGATTGTGCTATGCTACAATTCCTGATGCTGGAACCATGTTTTTTACATACTTTTATCATGAATCCATGGGTTAGTCTAGATTAGAGAGGTAGCAACCTATTCATTCGGATTTAAAGTATTTGTTTCGTGTCTTCTTCTGCTTGGCATAAAGCTGTATTGCTTCCTTTGTTTAGGGGGTTGGAGAATTCGCTTGTTTGATAGCAATGTCAGTAGAAATGACATAATTTCAATTATTTAAGAATGAGCTGGGATTTTCTGATGAGATTATATGTAACATGGTGTTATACAAGGTTTTTTAACTTGGTAAGCCAAGTTAATATTTGCCAAGGTGTTCTTGGGACTGTACTGTTAAGCTGTGAAAAACAGAGGCTGTCTGAACCGGATAACTTATGTTAATTGTCTTGCCCCCAACGAATTGAAAGATACAACTGTTGTGTGCGTGTGTGTTTTCTTTTGCTGATGCCGTTTTTGTTTTTATATTTTGTTTCCTCCTTTGAACTTCTGAAATTGGCTTCCCCTAGAATTACATTTCTTGAATAATCTACGAATTCTTTAATATTAATAATGTTTCTTGGATATCATGTCTTACCAGTTTTAACTTTGATGTCAATTTGGTATTTGACTTTTTTGTATGGTGACTAAATCTTTTTCATAAACATAAAATTCCTTCATTTGCCCTTACCCCCAAACTTGGCACTCTTCTGAGAAATCTTCATAAAGTAGTGGTTTTGCAGAATACTTATTTTGGTTCAGTGGTATGAAGTGCTTGTAAGCCCCATTTTGGGAAGAGAAACTGATGTATTTTTTCTTTTATTTTTTTTTTGCATTATTGTGGATTTTTGTGTAACTTAGTAATAACAGGATTATGTCATTCCTCTCTGTCTTCAGGTGTAGCAAGAACATGAATAACTTGGTCCTATCTCTTGTTCCTAAATTCACAAAATTGCAAACTCTAATCCTTCGTCAAGACATGCCTCAACTAGAGGATAATGCTGTTGAGACTATTGCAAATTGCTGTCATGACTTGCAGATTCTGGACCTCAGCAAAAGTTTCAAGCTTACTGATCGTTCACTGTATGCTATAGCCCTTGGTTGTCGTGATCTTACAAAACTAAACATCAGTGGGTGTTCAGCATTTAGTGATACTGCTCTGGCTTACCTTGCCAGTTTCTGCAGAAAACTGATAGTTCTTAATCTCTGTGGATGTGTTAAAACAGCATCTGATACTGCTTTACAGGTATGGTTGTGGTAGATTAGTCTGTTCTCATAATCATATTAGAATTAATATGGCTTCGAGTCATAACCCAATAACTAAATGAAACACAGGCTATTGGACAATGCTGCAATCAGTTACAGTCTTTGAACCTTGGATGGTGTGATAATGTTGGAGATGTTGGAGTTATGAGTTTAGCACACGGGTGTCCTGATCTTAGAACAGTTGACTTGTGTGGCTGTGTCCGTATAACAGGTATTTTATTCAAAATTTCAATAATTTAAATCTGGAAAATAGGAATATCTAAATTGTAATGCACTAGTTCAAACTCATCTAATATGGTTTGAATGCTGTTATGTCTCAATGATCAGTGCAATTAAGACTTTGATGTTGTTATTGCAGATGATAGTGTGATTGCTTTGGCAAACAGATGCCCCCATCTAAGGTCCCTTGGCTTGTACTACTGTAAAAATATCACGGACAGAGCAATGTATTCATTGGCACAAAGCAAAGTGAACAACAGGATGTGGGGATCTGTGAAAGGAGGAAATGATGAAGAAGGGCTAAGGACTTTGAACATTAGCCAATGCACATCACTCACCCCTTCTGCTGTTCAGGCCGTGTGTGACTCATTCCCTTCTCTTCACACATGCTCAGGGAGGCATTCACTCATCATGAGTGGCTGTCTCAATTTAACATCTGTGCATTGTGCATGTGCTGTCCATGCACACCGTGGAATCAGCACTTTCCCTTATCCAGCTCATTAAGCACATGCTTTGGTGTAGAAGACACTCACTTCGAGGAAGTGCTCTTGAACGGCTCAGAGAAGTGAAATAAATGTAATTCCCTCCCTTGCAGATATTATATGACTGTGTTGAGCTATATAAGAGACTTGAGCTGCAAATGAGCACAGCCTTTTGTTGTTGAAATCCTGTAGATTATGTAGAACATCTTGAACTTGTGTCTTGTAATTTGTTTTGTTTTAATCTCCTAATATGTGAAGCTTGGACACAAAAAACTGGTTTGTTCGGTGTCAGCTATATAAATTTATGGAAAGACCTGGACTAAAACTATTTCGTAGGAAAAGTGATTGTGTTATGTTATAGAGATTCGTTTTGCGTGCTGAAGTTTTTTTTTTTTTTTTTGCTGCGGGCTCCACAAAATATTGTGTGTGTAGGAAATTTTTTGTGATCATGTTAAATGATAGATAATAAACCCTTTAATTATTGTATGGTTTTATGAAGGATGTGCACATGATATTTTTCTGTGTCCGTGCATCCCTTCAATTAGGGATGTGGTTCGAATTGAAGTGGATTTTTTTAAAAATTGAACTGAATTGGTTTAAATAGTTCGGTTTGGTTAAAAACTGATTTGGTTCGGAAGTAGTTTGGTTTGGTTGAAAACGGTTCGGAACCAACCGGTTTGGGTTGATTATCTTTTGAAAAGAAAAAAAAATTAAACATTTAAAAAATAAAGTTATAAAAATTAATTTTGTTCGGTTTGAAAACGGTTTGGTTCAGAAATAGTTCGGTTCGATGCAAAAACTGGTTCGGTTCTTAAGCTGGTTTTAAAAATCGGTTCAGTTCATGAACTGGTTCTTTAAAAATTGGTTCGGTTCATGAATTGATTTTTAAAAATTGATTATTTTAAGAGCGGTTCGTTTCATGATTCAATCCAATTTTTTGATTATTTTGTACATCCCAAACTTCCGTCCGAGAAAACTAAGATTGAGTTAGCTTTTGACTAAGATGCTAAGCTAAAGCAAATTGCAAAGAAGAAATCATGTACTGGTGAAAAAGAGAAAAATAAAATAAGTTTGACTATCTTGTGAACAGTTTATTCATTGAAAATTGAAATTATGGAAAAAAAAAAAAAAATTAAAAAAAAATTGCTTAAACTATTGTTTGAGCAAACAATGGTTTTGCCATTCTGGTCGGCTGTAGAATTTTGTTGGCCTATGCTAACAATAGATTGGCTGATTGAGCAAGGGCGTAAGAGAATAATTTTGTTTTTCTAAAAAACACTGATGTATTTAACGGTAGTTTCTTCGTTATAATTATATGTTATAACTTAATTGGATTAATTATAGGAGAATTAAAAAAAAAATTCAAACCCAATTATGATGCCTCAAAATATTATGTTCCCTGTTCTGTGACGTTAATATTTCTTCTTCCATTTAGCATCAAGAACAAAAGGAGACTTGTCTGCTTTTGTGTCAAGTAGCCTGACACCAGAGAGACGAGATGAAGAATCTTTGTTGCATTACCAGTTTTAAAACCTTGCCCTATTCTCAGGTCGATCCCACCAGGTCATTGACCTTTCTCTTTGAGGATAGAGGTCAGTAGTTAAATCTTATATGTATGTTGATCTCTTTGACACCTAAAATCTACCGGTTGAATCCATGATTTCCGAGTTAGAAAGGTCAGAGAGGTCATTGCATCTTTTTTTTGTTGAAAAAAATATACACATTTACACGTAAAAAGACGTTGTTTGGTATGTAAAAAATAAAAATAAAAACTCATTGCTGCCTAGATCTAGAATTATATTCGTTTTATTCTTATTATTAATTAGGCTAAAGTATTTTTTTTCCAGTTATTGGAGATAAGTTATCTCCAGGGACATTTAAAACTATATTGCTTTTAATTAATAAATGATGTTTTGATAAAATTTATATTATAAGAAAATAAATGAAATTATAGAAACACCTTTCATTAATTCAAAACGACGTAGTTTTGAGATCACTGGAGATATCTTATCTCCAATGAACGAAGAAATGTTTATTCTAGTGGCCAGTCATCAAAATTTATAATATAAAAAATAAACAAAATTATAAAAACACATTTCATTAATTCAAAACGATGTAGTTTTAAAAATTACTAAAAATAACTTATCTCCAATTATTTGAGAAATACTTTACCCTATTAATTATTGATGGTAAATAATGATCCTAATTTATCATTTACACGAGTCGTTAAATACAATTATAATTAAATAATTAATAATGTAAGCTAACAAAACATTAAAAAATGACTCTCTTTTATTTTACATAAAATTATACTACCTATACTAAAAAAATTGAACCATGGTTTGGCGACGAAAGCTCTTGCTTGGTCCCCTCTATCCATCCCTAATTAATATTATTAATTTTTATAAACATATTATCTGTCTATTATTTTTCCTTCACAATATCATTAAATGATTGCGATGTAAAGCTTCTTATTAACTCTTTTTTAGTATTGATCCAGAGCGTTCTAAACTAATCCAAATCCAAATTAGACGTTACTATGGAATTCTAATTTTGTCAACTTATCAAAGGACTAAAAAGGAAAAGAGACGTGGAATTCACGGGAAGATTTGAGTGTCGGCCAAGAGTTATTCCACGTGTAAGTGGATAATAATGAAACGTTTTCATATATAGAGTAATATTACTCTCATGTAACATGAGAGGGCACGATTTTTGAAGTGAGGAAAAAGGAGATAACTATGTAAAATGAAAGTAGTATTTCCGTATTATATAAGCATAAAACATGATTGTTCATCAACAATAGGGGATCACTTGTTTCTCTGATATGGCTCTTGAATTTTGATCATCCACATCAAATATTTTTAGTAAAATAACATAAAAAACCTAAAAAGGTCCTACCGGGAGTCGAACCCAGGTCGCTGGATTCAAAGTCCAGAGTGCTAACCACTACACCATAGAACCAGTTCTGATGTATGACTAACCGCAAAATATATAAATAATTAGAAAGCTATTGCATTGTATTTTCAAATTTATTTATTTTTTTTTAAAATAACTTCTGTTTTCCAGTGCAAATCAAACAGTAGTAAATAACTGTAGAAAATTTATTTTTTCATGAAATAAATATTATTTATGGGGATAATCATTTATATCAAAACTGTTTTTTCACGACTATATTGTTTTTAATTGAATTAAATAACACTTAAAGGTCATTTGTGATTTGAAATAGCTCTTTTTGGATATATCTATTAGTTTGAGTACTGTTGGACCTACAGTGGGCAGCTCTCCCAATGTGGCTATTTACACCATAGAAAAGTCAATGACGTGCTTCAACAAGAATCAAATAACTTATTTTTAACTCATCTAATTGAAAAGAATTATTAAAAAATTAATAAGTAAGAGAAAAGTGTTGTTATTTTAAAAAAAACCTTAAATGTCAATTTTTAATTTAAAAAAAAGGAAGGGGATAAATAAAAGGGTTTTATAAGAGTTATGTTGTAGGAAAAGTGATTGTGTTATGTTATAGAGATTCGTTTTGCGTGTCGGAGATTTTTTTTTTTTTTGATTTTAAAAATTGCGGGTCCCACAAAATGTTATGTGTGTAGGAAAATTGTTGTGGTCATGTTAAATGATAGATGCAAAACCCTAAATAAAAAGGACAAATGACTTTAGTATGTGTCTTCCACGGGGTATATTGCTTGTTCTAATTTATGAATTAAGAAAAATATTTATGTGTAGAAATTTTTTCGTCATACTTATAAAAAAATTGAGTGGATCTCATTGTAAAGAAAAGAGATCAAAATTTTATTGGGTCCACTCACTTTTATATGAGTATGATAGAAAAAATTTCTACAACAAAAACAAAAATGTTATACCCTTATGTATGTCATGCTTTTGTTTATAAAAAGTTGCAAATTTTAATTTGTTAGATTAAGTTCTTTAATTTTAACCCATTGAGAATAGATATTAATTTTTTCTAAAAAAGAAATCATTCATAAACTTTTGCTTTGTGCTTTAAAAGATTTTAACAAATCCTAAATAATAATAATAATAATTATAATATAATAATAGTGATAATAATTGTTCAATCAAACAACACTCTAAAATATAAAATTTAGTCACAAATTATTATAAATAATATTCAAAAATACATAAATCAATCGTAAATTATTACAAATAACACTCCAAAAATATATAAACCAACCATAAATTGTTATAAACAACACTATAAAAATATATAACTCAATAATAAGTTATTACATATAGTAATTCAAAAATATATATTTCAATCACAAATTATCATAATTAACATTAAAAAACATTCCACATGAAAATGTTTTAAAAAACGCCTATTAGGAACAATTTAATAAAATTACAAAATTGGATTTACATATATTAGAGGCGGAATGGTGGTTCGTGGATAGAGGCTTCTATGTGAAATAATATCTTAATTTTGGGTTTTGATGATAACTATACGTAATGGGATTTGAAATGTTTTGCGGGTCAAGTTCATAGGTCATGGGTAGAGATATTGTAGGGATATTGTGGTTTTGGTGGTTTATGTGTAACACCCCGTAGTACTTTGATGTGCCTCAAGCAGGTGTAGTTTTCTGTGTTAAAATTGATAAGAATCGAGTCATAAAAGAGCAACTTATATACATATTTGCTTCTTATATTGATTCTGTCTATGTCAATAATATTTCTCACCTATTGGTTGTGTTTATACAGAAAAAAAGGAGTGGAAATTATAAATTATAAAAAGCCTGTTGACGCGACTCCACACGAGTGTATCACAGTACAATTTCCAGCAACATGGTGCGGACCGGCACCACACTGACGCGAACCCGCGCCAGTTTACGAATTTTACACCGGAACTTTGCAAGTGGCGCCAACTGGCGCCAATTTCCTAAGAAATACAAGTCAACAGTGGCATGGCGCCACCTAGTGCCAAAACCAAGCCAACTAGCGCCCAAATGAAGCTGGGTAACGCCACTTTTGGAGAACCATTTTGTGTAAGTGTCATGGCGCCAACTGGTGCCACTTTCCGAGAAAATTGTCCCGACTTTTCCATTTAGGCAGTGGCGCGGCGCCAACTTGCGCCAAACCGGCGCCAGGTTGTGGAAAAAATTACACCGTGTTGTCTGGGGGTAATTTTGGAAGAATGAAAGAGACTTATAAATAGGATCCTCATGACAGAATAAAAGATGCAGACCTATTCTATTGAATTGAGACGACGGTGGTGTTCCGAGAGGATTCTGGAGATCAAGTTCTTCTTCATCTTCTCTTTTATTTTATGTTTTTATTGAATATTGGATTTTTAGCCATGATTATGGTTGGCTAGTACTCTTTATTGTAGTTAGGTCACAAACCTTATGTGAACCCTTGTTACGACAAATTGGTTTATAATTCTTCATTTATATAATTGTCTTTATCTCTACCCTGTGCGTATTTTATATCTTCTTTGTTAGACTTGATCAATCTAATAGTTGATGATAGTTTGAAGGTTAAAACCCTAGATAGGGATATTGGGGTTTTGATCTTGAAAGGGGGTAGGATAATAATTTATATGCATGCTAGGAATATATGTGTATTTAATTGCGGATGCTTAAATTATTGAGTTCATTGCTTATTGCCATGAGGAACATTGCAAGAAATTGGGGTTCCAATTGGGATTAAAGGGTTAACCTTGCAAGGAATTGATGGTTAACTATTAATATTTATAGATAATAATTATCTGAGTATTTATATAAATAAGTATTCTTAAATCAATCCAAAGTAAGAAGTGAGGATCATATGGTGAGTGCACTCTAGCTACAATGCTTTTCTCATATTTTCACAAATCAATTCTCATTTTTATTTTCAATTTTATTCTTCATCGCAGAAAAATCCCAAAAATAAGTCTTTACTTTTAATTTTACTCAAATCGACATTATTTGTCATAAACAAACCCTTTTGAATTCCTCCATTCTTGAAAGGAATATTAATTGATATACGATCACAATCCCTGTGGAGACGAACTTTTCTTATCATTATATTACTTGTGCGATCGGTACACTTTCCGGAGAGCATCAAGTTTTTGGTGCCGTTATCGAGGATTGACGTTTCTTATATCAATTAATTTTGATTTTTAAGATTGGATTTTTGTTTTATTTTATTTTTGATTTCTCTGTGATTCTTGAACAGTGCTACTAATCTCTTTTCTGAGTTGTATGCGAGGTAAAGAGCCAGAATTTCCACTTGAATTGGAGATTACAAAAATAGACAAGAGGAACAGAAAACTTGCTCCGAAGAAGCTTGCATTCAACGAGTTAGGAATTCTGCCTGAAGAAGCACACAAGATGGCAGCAAACAATGAAGCGGACAATCAGTTCATGGATACCATTCTGACTCCAACATTCAACAGGCCCAATGCGAGTATTGTTCAGCCAAATATTGCCAACAATTGGGAGCTCAAGTCCTCTCATATTCAATTGGTGGAGAGAGCTCAGTTTGGAGGATAGGAGAGTGAAGATCCCCCACCGATTTATTGACAGATTCTTGAGGATATGTGACTCAACCAAACACCCTCAAGTGTCTAATGATGCAATCTGGTTGAGGTTGTTCCCTTTTGCTCTTAAGGGAAAGGCTCTTAGTTGGTTGGAAAGGCAGCCTGCAGCAAGCATTTCTACATGGGATGATCTGTCTGAGAAGTTCTTTGCTGAGTTCTTCTCGATGGAGAGGTACAACCAGATGGTGAATGATATCACCAATTTCACTCAGCTAGAGGGTGAAACTATGTGTGGAGCATGGAACAGATTCAAGGATCTAATGAGGAGGTGTCCTTAGTATAACTTGACTGCTGGTAATCAGGTGAGAATCTTTTTCAATGGTTGCAAACCTGAGGTGAGGATGGTGTTGAATGGTGCAGCGGGTGGCACGATCAAATCCCTAAGAGCAAATGAGACTCTTGAGTTGATCGAGAGGATGGCTGCCAATGAAAATGAAATGTTGTCAGCAAAGCCTAGGAGAGGTATGCTTCATCTGGAAGGTAATGATGCGATGCTAGCTGAAAACAAATTATTTTCTCAGCAGATAGCAAACTTGACCTCAAGGCTTGACAAGATGCAGCTTGCTGGTATTCAGACTAAAGCTGCTACTGTTGTGTGTGAATATTGCCAAGACAATCATAAGTCTAATGAATGTCCTTTGATGCCTTCTGATTCACCTCAACAAATGCAAGTGAATGGCATTTGGTATGATCAGAGACCTTAGCAACAAAATGTTCAAAGAGGTCAAAAATTTGCTCCTGGAGGTAGTAATTATCAATGGAAGATTCAAGGCACGGGTCTTGATTTCAATTCAAACAACTACTTGCAGCCTCCACCAATCCAACCCAAGGAACCTTCTAATTTGGAGAGGTTAGTTGGACAAATGGCTCAACACTCTAGTGCTTTCATGGAGGAGACAAGGGCCAATACCAAGAACACACAAGCTTCTATAAAAAATTTGGAGAATCAAATTGGCCAACTGGCAAAACAAATATCTGATAGAACTCTAGGTACCTTCCCTCGTAACACAGTTACCAATCCGAAGGAAGATTGTATGGCCATCACAATTAGAAGCGGTAAAGTACTTCCATCTCCTGAAGTTGAAAAGAAGCTAGATACTGCAGGTGAGCCTGAAAAAGAAAAAGAAATTGAAAGACCTGCTGAAGTGGATAAGCCAGTTGAAAAGAAGAAATTTGAGCTGAGTCCTAAATATGTGAGAGCCATGGCACCTTATCCTGGAATATTCAAGAAGGATGCTCAGAAGCAACAGTATGGAAAATTTCTTGATATCTTCAAGAAGTTGCATATAAATATCCATTTTGCTGAAGCCTTGGCTAGCATGCCAAATTATGCCAAGTTCATGAAGGATTTGTTGTCAAGAAAGCACAAGTTGCAAGAGTGCCAAACTGTAGCACTTACTGAGGAGTGCAGTGCCATCATTACAAGGAAATTTCCTCCTAAGCTTCGTGATCCTGGGAGTTTCAATATTCCTATTGAAATTGGGAACACTAAAATTGGCAGAGCATTATGCGATCTTGGGGCTAGCATTAATTTGATGCCCCTTTCTGTTTGTAAATCCTTGGGGATCACCGAGTTGAATCCTACTTTGGCATCTCTTCAACTTGCTGATAAGTCTTTAAGGAAGCCTAGTGGAATAATGAAAGATGTTCTTGTGAAGGTGGACAAGTTCATCTTTCCTGCGGATTTTGTGGTGTTGGACATGGAAGGGGGAATTGAGATGCCTCTTTTGCTGGGTAGACCTTTCTTAGCTACATCTCGTGCAATGATTGATGTTGAAAACGGGAGGCTCGAGCTAAGAATGAATGATGAGACCGTTACCATTAACGTTTTTGATTCTATAAAACATTATTCTCACAAAGACGATTGTTTTAGTCTTGAAGTCTTAAAGGAAGAAAAAAATGTAGCAGTTGAGGTTCTTGAAAAAGAAGATGATTACAAAGAAGATGGTACCTCAAAATTGGAATTGAAGGAACTTCCTCAAACTCTAGAAAAGGTCTATAACAATGTAAAAAAAGAAAAGAAAAGAAAAGAAAAAGAAAAGAAGGTGGAAAATAAAAGGGATGGACCCCTTATCTTTGAAATTTTGGAGCTGAAATTTGTTTGAGATTCGATTGTTTTCAAGAATATATCTGTATTTCAATCTCAACTCACAATTTTAGCTACTTCCCATAAACTCCTACCCTTAAGCCTGGCCAAATTATATCCATGAGAAGTCCTTTTGATCAATTGTGCATGTGTTAATGTTCCTTATCTTTAGGAACTTGAGAATATGATCAAGCTTATGGTAGTGTTATTGCTATGATGGATTGATTGATTGTTACTCCCCCAAACACTTGAGTGCTGAGCGTTATATGTTTATCTTGGTGAGGGGTGTTCAAGCTAGATTCTGATATTTTCCTGAGAATAGAAGACATTGTTAGGAGTTCTTTGCATTGATTCAGTCATGCTTATCACAGTGATCTATTGATTGTCTGTGTGATGTTATGTTGGAATAATTGAGTATTTCTTGAATTGAGTCTTGTACATTGTTGGGGACAGCAACGTTTAAATCTGGGAATGATTTGATGTGCCTCTAGCAGGTGTAGTTTTTTGTGTTAAAATTGATAAGAATCGAGTCATAAAAGAGCAACTTATATACATATTTGCTTATTATATTGATTCTGTCTATGTCAATAATATTTCTCACCTATTGGTTGTGTTTATACAGGAAAAAAGGAGTGAAAATTACAAATTATAAAAAGCTTGTTGACGCGACTCCATATGGGTGTATCACAGTACAATTTCCAGCAACATGGCGCGGACCGGCACCACACTGACACAGACTCGCGCCATTTTACGAATTTTACACCGGAACTTTGTAAATGGCGCCAACTGGCGCCAATTTCCTAAGAAATACAAGTCAACAGTGGCATGGCGCCACCTAATGCCAAAACCAAGCCAACTAGCGCCCAAATGAAGCTGGGTAGCGCCACTTTTGGAGAACCATTTTGTGTAAGTGTCATGGCGCCTAGTGGCGCCAACTGGCGCCACTTTCCGAGAAAATTGTCTCGACTTTTCCATTCAGGTAGTGACGTGGCGCCAACTTGCGCCAAACCGGCGCCAACTGGCGCCGGGTTGTGGGAAAAATTACACCGTGTTGTCTGGGGGTAATTTTGGAAGAATGAAAGAGACTTATAAATAGGATCCTCATGACAGAATAAAAGATGCAGACCTATTCTATTGAAGTGAGACGACGATGGTGCTCCGAGAGGATTCTGGAGATCAAGTTCTTCTTCATCTTCTCTTTTATTTTATGTTTTTATTGAATATTGGATTTTTAGCCATGATTATGGTTGGCTAGTACTCTTTATTGTAGTTAGGGTCACAAACCTTATGTGAACCGTTGTTACGACGGATTGGTTTATAATTCTTCATTTCTATAATTGTCTTTATCTATACCCTGTGCGTATTTTATATCTTCTTTGTTAGACTTGATCAACCTAATAGTTGATGATAGTTTGAGGGTTAGAATCCTAGATAGGAATATTGGGGTTTTGATCTTGAAAGGGGGTAGGATAACAATTTATATGCATGCTAGGAATAGATGTGTATTTAATTGCGGATGCTTAAATTATTGAGTTCATTGCTTAATGCCATGAGGAACATTGCAAGGAATTGGGGTTCCAATTGGGATTAAAGGGTTAACCTTGCAAGGAATTGAGGGTTAACTATAAATATATTTAGATAATAATTATCTGAGTATTTATATAAATAAGTATTCTTAAATCAATCCAAAGTAAGAAGTGGGGATCATATGGTGAGTGCACTCTAGCTACAATGCTTTTCTCATTTTTTCACAAATCAATTCTCATTGTTATTTTCAATTTTATTCTTCATCACAGAAAAATCCCAAAAATAAGTCTTTACTTTTAATTTTACTCAAATCGACATTATTTGTCACAAACAAACCCTTTTGAATTCCTCCATTCTTGAAAGGACTATTAATTGATATACGATCACAATTCCTGTGGAGACAAACTTTTCTTATCATTATATTACTTGTGCGATCGGTACACTTGTCGGAGAGCATCATACTCCGGTAGTTAACATACATTATATTTAACATACACAGCGGAAGACTCAATTTTATTAAATAAGAAATCGTCTTATAAAAAAACGAGTAAACTTTTTTCAAAATATTTTCTGAAAATATTTCCAAAAGCATTCACATGATATATTAAGTACGCGTAAATCTAAAACATAAAACTACTATTTAAGCCCATTAGTCATTACTAGTGGCCATTGACTAACCGGATATGACAACAAGTGTCATTCCTGCCAGAGTCTCACAGACAGAATAACGGTTGTTTAACGGATAACTGGGAGATAAGAATATCACCTCATAATACAATCCTGATAGACACAGTTTATAAAATTAGACGTCTCACAAGTCCCACACGGACTGTGATCCCCTCAATGGGTCAGTACATACACAATGGCTCTGTGCCCAAATAATGACATCCATACATCATGTCTATGTGTCCTCATCACATGCATATAACATAACTCATAGTAAAAACATCCATAATCCATAAGCTCAAATAATAACAATCCTGAGCATTATTATATACAACAATATAGTCTCAAAATAATCTAACTAGGCATGCCAAATTACTACGCATGCCATACAATAAAAATAACAACTTAACATAAACAGCAGCATCGTTTCACTAATCCGTAGCTTGGCCCTTGCCCCTAGAAGACTCACTGCTACCATGGGTACTTGAAATTATGTCCCGAAAAAAGGGGGAGATAACAATATCTCAGTAAGCTCAAGGTTCTTAGAGGATCCTTTAATCCCCTGAGCCCACTTCCTGCATGACGAGTTAGATATAAAGCACATATAACAAATATACAACATAAACATAGCATCATAACTCATCCTTTGGTTAACTATTCAAGGACTCTCCCAAGAATAGCTAACTGACATGTCACACATGCCTAGTGTGACTCCTAGGGTCAAGCCATAAGCAGCCAACATAAACTATAGTACGAAATAACTCTCAGGGTCAAGCCATAGGTAGTCTACATACCAAGGTAACTGGCCAGGATCCTCATAACATGCATCATCATAACATCAAGAATCATATAATATCTATATAAATGTGAATGAATGCACATATACAACATATCACATACTTTCATACAATTCAACCATAATGTCCACCATCATTGTGGGGCCACAAGAGAGAGGAGCAACCAAAACTAGTAGCTTATCTCAAGAAGCTTAGCACAAGAGCACACTCTAATATAACTATGTATGCTCCAAATCAATCCTCAAGTGCAAAGTTTTCTAAACACACCTAGAGTGGGAATCATTCAAATCATTAATTACAAAGTAATTAATCAAGTCATATACAAGACTTAACCATGTAATGATTCTACCTTTCATACTTATATGCCAATAATATGCCCATTAGAAGTCTAGACCATTTATTACGTAGTTACATGTTTTTAGTGCATTATGAAATGTTAATTTGTTACATAAGTATCCACATAGTTCAAACCTATTACATACCCTTAGAACCACACTTAGGACCACTAATGTAACCTAGATTATTTTAAACACTTCCAAGTCATCATATTCCTTCATGGCCGAAATTATATCCCCAGGTAAACCCTAGGTTAGATTTTCAATTTCCAAGTTGATTCAAGCCTTGAACACACATTAAACCCTAAATCATCCTTAAATACAATTTTTGCACCTAAAACCCTAATTATCTCACACATGGCCGAATTGTATAGGGTATTATTCGTTAGGATTTTCTATCATTAGATTACATGATCATGTGTCCATAAACTAGTCTTAAGCCTAGGTTGTCAACTAGCTCCATAATTATGTTTAATTAGCAAACCCTAATTATCTTTGATTAGAAACCCTAGGTTACTTTAATTTTATGATTTTTCTATTATTAGGTCACTTCTGCATTCTCACATAGTCACATTAGGTCTTAGTTCATCAAGTTCACTAATTACATAATTAGTGTTTCTAAACCCTAATTAGGTTTATTTTTAGGATTTTATAATTAATTAATCCATTATGCATGGTCCACCTCACTTTAATCCTTGATTAGTATCCTAACTAGGTCTTAACACCAATTTTTACATACTAACCCTAAGTCCTTCTCCATTGGGCGAATGTGTATGAGGTGGATACTAGGGTTTTTCACTTGTTAATTTTACCATTTCTTCACTTAATTAGGTCCTACACTTAATTAGTCCACTAATCCATAATTTCATTAAATTTTAGACATGAAACCCTAATTATAATCCTTAGGGCAGATTTGAAATGATAGTGTCATTAGGGTTTAAATTCCATCCTTAAGCAAGATTAATGTTCTTAAGCTTAAAGATTACATTTTTCACATTTTCCTTAGTCCCACTCATGATTTTCCACACTTTACAACTTCAAGAACCCATTTTTATCAAATTAAAACATCAACCCCATAGTAACATCATGATGGCCGAATCATATAGGTGGGTGGGGGAGGATTTTGGTCACCATTTCTTCAAGTAATCATACTTACTTCTTCAAGTTAGTTCCAAGGCTTGAAGCTTCCACTTTTCTCAAGCAAAGATGCATCTTTTCCACAAAGAACACACCTTTAAGAAAGACTCAAAGTTAGAACTCAAGAACACAACTCAAAGGTGGAGTTTTTCAAAAAAAAAGGATTCAAGAAACTTACACTAAAACTCAAGGAAACAAGCACCAAATTGGTGTTCTTCAAGGAGAACTCAAAACATCATCTCCATGGCATGAAATTCCCAAAACCACGGCTGTATTCTAGGGGGATCTCCACGAAATTTTTGGCTTTACACAATAAAATGATATATTCTTGGAGAGTATGATGAGAAGAACAACTTTTGTGAAGAAAGTTTGGTGATTTGATGGAGTTTAGAGGGAAGAAATCTAGAGAGAAGAAGGAGAAAGTTTGAATTTCAAAATGTTAGAGAAAGAGGGTGTGGGGCGCTGAATGGGGGCTGCTTGGAGGTTACCCTAGTCTTCTAGGGTTTTGACCAAGTCACCTAAGTGACTTTCTGTCATTTAGTGACACCCGGTGTAATTTTTATCCGAACTGTTATCAGATTTCCACCTGAAAACTCCCAAGACTCTAACTTTAAGTAATTAATTCCAAGTTTGTCTAATTATCATGTTCCTAACTTAAAAATTTTATTAGTAGATCACGGATCTACTTACTGCTATTTAATTGCGCTGTAGTTTTTACCGGTCTTCATATTTGTACCCGTATTTTATAATCGTTGCGTAAAATCGACAAGTGCACCGATTGTACCAAGTAATAAAAGATGAGTAAGAATATCGTCCCACGAGAATTAAGGCACCAAATTTACTTTAACTTTTCCTTTCTTATTGGATGAACAAGAGTTGGTTTGAGAGTAATTGTGCTTGTGAAAATTGTGAACTATTCAAAACTCGTGAACAATTCAGAAGATGATTGAAAACTTAGAATAAAAGGTTGAGATTTGAGAAAAATATTTAAAAAGCTATTGCAGTAAAGGACGCCAACACCTTTCTGATCCCCACCTTGTAATATTAATTAACATTTACATTTAATTACCCAATTGATCAAACAATTCACCATCTATTAATTAATTAGTTAAGCCCTAATCCCTTAGTGATCTTAACTTTATTAACCCTATTAGAATCTTAATCCCTTAGAAATCCTTTTTCAAGTTAATCCTTTAACCCAGTGAATTTTCCACGTTTGCAGTTCATGTAGCCTATCCCTAGTGCATACATGAACTGTTATTTTACCCTTTGTCAGGAATTAGAATCCCAATATTTCTATTGAAAACCCTAACCCTCACAATCCTAATAGAGTGATCAATTCTAAAAGAATTATAGATGAAGAACAGGATAAAATAAATGCAATTGAAATAATTAAATATAAATTTAACCAAACTACAAGGGGTTCACATCAAGGGTTGTGACCCTTACCACAATAATATAAACTAGCCAGACATATTCATGTCTGACAATTCAAAATATTCAAAAGAATTCATAAAACAAAAGAATAACCGGAAGAATTGAGAAGAAGAAATCTTGATCTTCAGTCACCGAAAGCTTGCTCCGATTCATGTTGCTCGCAATTTCTCCCGTGCAAAAGTTATTTTCTCTTGAGGTTTGAGTATCTATTTATAGAGTCTTTGACCTTGTGTAGAATCTTGATCGAATCTTTGTCGCAATCTCAGTGCAATCTTGTCTCTGATTTAAAAGGGATTTAATGTTGATTGACGCACCTCCCACGCCACTAGCGTGGTTCCCACGATGTGAGCGTGGGATTTTTGTTAAGAATCCTGGAGCTCCACGCAACTAGCGTGGTTACCACGCTTCAAGCGTGGACTGCTTGAGAGTCTGGCGCTACTAGCGTCAATTCCACGCTAGTAGCGTGATAGCTTCTGCTTGTTTTTTTATCTCTGGCGCTACTAGCGTGAGTCCCACGCTAGTAGCGTGGATGCCTCTGTCTGAAATTGTCTTCTCACGCTTACAGCGTCATACCCACGCTCTCAGCGTGGGCCTTCAGTTTAGCAATTTCCTTTTTAGCTCCAGTTTGTCTATTTTTCCTACGAAATCAACACAAAATCAATATGCAATCTCTGATTGAGATTTTAACAGGTTATCAATAATATTTGCCCTCTTTGCTTAAGATTAATCAACATTCTTTCTCTTTTTGGATTAGATTTCCCTATATGCTGAATGCATATCAAACAATTCCCAAATTTGAACTTTGCTGTCCTCAGCAATGTAATAGATTAAAGTCATCAGCAAAGAATAATTCTGTTTAAACATGGGACACAACATCTTAAGAATTCAGACTGCTATGCATGTATAACTTTATGTTTAAAACTTCCAACAATGCTTTTCAGTTATATCAAGAATTGAAATCCTAACTTGAACATTCCTCACAGTTTAAATGTACTCTCATCACGCTCAGTGTTTGAGGGTTTCACACTTATCCAGCAGTGTAGTAGTAATTCCATAGGCTTGGACTTATTCTCAATTTCTAAGATTAAGGAATCCATTTGACATGCACAGACTGATCAAAAGTTCTTTGATAGGTTGTAACTTGGCCTGGTTTGGAGGTAACAATCTTTTGGTCAGAAGCTGATTAGAGAGATTGAAATACTGATTTTAACAATACTTCTTTTTTTCTTTTTCTTTTTCTTTTCTCTTCATTTTGCCTCATTTCATAGAATTGGGATTCTTTTCCTTTCTTCACTACCTTTTTCTTTTCTTGTTTGCAGATGTTTTCTTTCTTTGCTCTTTTGAGCTGCAAATTTTCATCTTTTCCTTTTTCTAAATTTTTGCCATATTTTGCAAACCAGTCTTTTGTTTCCTTTTTCAACTACTTATCTTTCCTTTGAGAAGTATCTTGACTTTCTTCTTTGATCAGCATTCAATCTCTCAAGGCGTGTCAAGAGGAACAAGATTAAGTAATTTTCATCAGGTTTGAATTAACTGGGTTAAGGCCCAAAAGGGCTTAAC
This sequence comes from Gastrolobium bilobum, assembly GCF_033153095.1. Taxonomy (NCBI): domain Eukaryota; kingdom Viridiplantae; phylum Streptophyta; class Magnoliopsida; order Fabales; family Fabaceae; genus Gastrolobium; species Gastrolobium bilobum. The sequence continues at coordinate 475,039 of NW_026898390.1, forward strand.
ATTGGGAATTCTTAAGGTAGGCTGTTTGGCTCTAAGTTAACAAGAATAAAAATGCCCTTATCATTTCAGTAATGCATGCAAGCCAGAGAAATAGTTCAAGTTCTAGAAACTACTACAGTGAGGCCTCTCTAAAAAAAAAAAAAAAAATTCTGTTTAGGCTCATATCCTCACAGTTATAATTCAAACTAGAATCTCAATTCAAAGTTCACATCAAGCATTATCCAAAAAATTTCACCAAAACAGTTATAAAAATGAGCAGTCATCATTCTCAGATAAAAACAATTAATTGCTCACAGATATCATGCTTCCTCTAACTCGATCTAATTACTTACTGAGTAAGCTTAAAACACTCTGGGACTGCTTGTTCAGGAATACTCTACATTTTTTTTCTCTTTTTCTTTAAAAATTGAATCTAACTGAAAACAGAAAATAAAAAAAAATTTGAAGGTTAAAATATCTCCCTTTTCCAGAAAAAAATTCTGTTTAGACTTTCTTTCTGTTGTGTAGTTCCGCAGTATTTAGCAAGGCTCGCATACAACATGCGACCAATTCCCAGATTTAGAACGTTGTTGTCCTCAGCAACAAACTATACTAGTCGAAGGGCTATTTCTGCGCAGGTGGAACACACACACTTGTTAAACATCAATAGTAATAAAATCAGTATGTAAAAGGAGGAAATAATCAAACCATAATCTCAAAACAGCAAAACGAAAATACTAAAGTCATGATAAATAGTGAGGACACTGACGCTGACAGCGTGGAGTTCACGCTGTGAGTGCGGAGCTCACTGGAACTTTTTGATCAGTGGCGCTGAGAGCGTGGATTTCACGCTGAGAGCGTGAAACTCACTGTCTCTTTTCAGTCTTGTGGCGCCACTAGCGCCAAGTTGACGCTGACAGCGCCAATTCCCAGATTTAAAATTTTTCCATATGGTCACTAATTCACCACTTACTTGACTTATTAAAAATTAAACTATCCTAAGAAAATAAAATAAATAAAATAAAAACAGAAAAACAACTATTGAGTTCCCTCCCAATTAGCGCTTGTTTAACATCACGAGCCTGACGTATCCCTTGTGATTTATGGTGGTTGGAAGCATGCTACCATTGATGACCTAATCTTCTTGATCCAGTATTGTTTCCTTCCATGATCATATGCATGTGGATGAGGATGAGGGTTCTTAGGAACTTTGAACTTAGTCTTCACATGCTTTTTCTTACTCTTGGGCTTTTCTATCTTAACCTTTGGCTTACTTTCTTCATACTGCTGATGGACTTCCTTATTGATGATAACATGATATTGTTCTTCGTCTCCCAAGAAAGCATACTTAAGAGTTTCATGCAACTCTTTTAATTCCACCTTTGGTACCAATGTAGCTGAGTCATCTTCTTTCTTTTCTAGCACCTCAAAGACAGTTGCTCGCTCTTCTTCTGGAGCAGCTTCATCTAGAGCCTTCAACTCTTCTTCAAGCTCTTGATAATCACTTTTCTCTTCCATAACCACATCTTCAAACACTTCAAGTTTGAAACAATCACTATGATCAGAGGGATTCTTCACAGCATCGAAAACATTGATAGTGATTTTCTCATCATTCATTCTCAACTCGAGCTTTCCTTGTTCTACAACAATCATAGCTCGAGCTGTGGCCAAGAACGGACTACCCAACAGAAGGGGCATTTCACTCTCTTCCTCCATGTCTAGCACGATGAAATCAGCAGGGAAGATGAACTTGTCAACTTTAACAAGAACATCTTCTATGATTCCATTAGGTCTCCTCAAAGAACGGTCAGCAAGCTGAAGAGAGACAATGGTTGGCTTCAACTCAGTAATTCCCAATGACTTGCATATCGACAATGACATCAAGTTGATGCTTGCACCGAGATCACATAGTGCCCGGCTAACATTAGTGTTACCTACCGCAATTGGGATGTTAAAACTCCCAGGATCTCGAAGCTTTGGTGGGAACTTCTTCTGTATGATGGCACTGCACTCTTCAGTAAGTGCTACTGTCTCACAATCCTGCAACTTATGCTTTCTAGTCAATAAATTTTTCATGAATTTAGCATAGTTAGGCATATTGGCTAAAGCCTCAACAAAAGGAATGTTAATATGCAGCTTTTTAAACATTTCTAAAAAACTGGCATATTGTTGCTTCTGTGCCTGTTGTTTGAGCTTCATGGGATAAGGAGGTTTCTCAAAACGAGAATAATCCATCAGTTTCTTTGGAGCTTCAACAGCTTTCTCCTTTGCTTCTTCTTTGTCTTGCCTTGCAGGTTCTTCTTTCTCACACTCTGGCTCGTTTATCGGCTCATCAACTTTCTTTTGCTGAACCAATTTTGGCTTGTCTTGAGGAGTGATTACAATCCCACTCCTGGTTACAATGGACTTGTATTCTGCCTTTGGATTCACAATTGTATCTCCTGGGAACTGTCCTTGAGCTCTTTCAGCCAACTGCCTAGACAACTGGCTTATTTGACTCTCCAAGTTTCGGATGGAAGCATCCTGGTTCTTGTGGTAGGCTCTGGTCTCATTTATGTGATCATTAATAGTTTTGGCTAGTTGTATCATCTCTTTCTCCAATTCGGATGGCTCTTTTTGTGGCAGAGGAGGAGGTTGCAGATAGTTGTTGGATTTATAATCCAAGCCACTCCCTTGATTCCTTCTTTAAAAGTTGTTCCCTTGGCCTCCATTCTGATTTCTCTTGTAACTTTGGGTATCTTGTGGTGGCCTTGGATCATACCACACTCCATTGACTTGGAATGGTTCAGCTCCATTGAATGTAGGGCACTCATTAGTCTCATGTGGCTCTTTGCAGTACTCACAATTGAATACATTAACTTTAGATGAGATTTGCATTCTATCTAGCTTGGCGTTCAGACTGGCTAGCTGTTGTGAGATCATCTTTTGCTCAGCTAATGACGCATCATTGTTCTCCAATTGTAAAATTCCCTTCTTGGTTTGAGCTGGCTGAACTGGATGAACTGCCGTCGAAGCATTATCGTTCCGTGCCAAATAATCAATCAGCTCCAGGGTTTCAGCTGTTGTCTTCCTTCCTATAGTTCCACCGGCTGCACCATTGACAATCATCCTGGTATCTGGTGTCATCCCATTATAGAGGACTCTGACCTTCTTCTCGTCTGGAAAGTCATACTGAGGACATTTCCTGATCAACTCCTGGAATCGGGTCCAGGCTGCACAAAGAGTCTCTCCCGGCTGCTGAATGAAGTTGGTGATCTCGTTCACCAACTTGTTGTACTTTTCCCGCGAAAAATGCTCAGCAAAGAATTTAGCTGCTAGATCGTCCCATGTTCGGATACTGTTAGAGGCTTGTCGGTCTAGCCATCTGAGGGATTTTTTGGTCAAAGCAAAGGGAAACAGCCTGAGTCTGATGGCATCGTCAAACACTCCATGATGCTTGGTAGTGTCACAGATTCTCAGAAATCTGTCCATGAAGTCGTGATGATCTTCGTAATCCTTTCCGCCGAAAGGGTTCTTCTCCACCAGGTTAATCAGAGACGGGTTGATGTCGAAATTGTTGGCCTCTATCTGTGGCCGGACGACACTAGAGTTCGGCCTTGTGAACATAGGAGCCAGAATTGACTCCATCAACTCCGCTGCAGGTGGTGGAGGAGGCAGAGGTTGATTTTTAGCTGCCATCACTGGTTCTTTGTGCGGCTTTGAACCTGAAGATTCTTCTTGCTTTCTCTGCTTGGCTTGTTTCTGATTTTCCTTTGCAGTTTTCTCAATTTCTGGATCAAACTGTAAAGAATCTCGATCTACTTTACCTCGCATAAACTATAGCAAAAAGGTCAGTAACAAACAAAATCCAATAAAGAAATTCAAAAGTTAAAAATAAATTAGGCGTAGTCAATCCCCGACAACGGCGCCAAAAACTTGTTGCGTAAAGCCGGCAAGTGCACCGATCGTACCAAGTAATAAAAGATGAGTAAGAATATCGTCCCACGAGGATTGAGGCACCGAATTTACTTTAACTTTTCCTTTCTTATTAGATGAACAAGAGTTGGTTTGAGAGTAATTGTGCTTGTGAAAATTGTTAACTATTCAAAACTTCTGAACAATTCAGAAGATGATTGAAAACTTAGAATAAAAGGTTGAGATTTGAGAAAAATATTAAAAAATCTATTGCAGTAAAAGACACCAACACATTTCCGATCCCCACCTTGTAATATTAATTAACATTTACATTTAATTACCCAATTGATCAAACAATTCACCATTTATTAATTAATTAGTTAAGCCTTAATCCCTTAGTGATCTTAACTTTATTAACCCTATTAGAATCCTAATCCCTTAGAAATCCTTTTTCAAGTTAATCCTTTAACCCAGTGAATTTTTCACGTTTGCAGTTCATGTAGCCTATCCCTAATGCATACATGAACTGTTATTTTACCCTTTGTCAGGAACTAGAATCCCAATATTCCTATTGAAAACCCTAACCCTCGCAATCCTAATAGAGTGATCAATTCAAAAAGAATTATAGATGAAGAACAGGAAAAATAAATGCAAATGAAATAATTAAATATAAATTTAACCAAACTACAAGGGGTTCACATCAAGGGTTGTGACCCTTACCACAATAATAGAAACTAGCCAGACATATTCATGTCTGACAATTCAAAATATTCAAAAGAATTCATAAAACAAAAGAATAACCGGAAGAATTGAGAAGAAGAAATCTTGATCTTCAGTCACCGAAAGCTTGCTCCGATTCATGTTGCTCGCAATTTCTCCCGTGCAAAAGTTATTTTCTCTTGAGGTTTGAGTATCTATTTATAGAGTCTTTGACTTTGTGTAGAATCTTGATCGAATCCTTGTCGCAATCTCAATGCAATCTTGTCTCTGATTTAAAAGGGATTTAATTCTGATTGACGCTCCTCCCGCGCCACAAGCGTGGTTCCCACGCTGTGAGCGTGAGATTTTTGTTAAGAATCCTGGAGCTCCACGCAACTAACATGGTTACCACGCTTCAAGCGTGGACTGCTTGAGAGTCTGGCACTACTAGCGTCAATTCCACGCTAGTAGCGTGGTAGCTTCTGCTTGTTTTTTGATCTCTGGCCCTACTAGCGTGAGTCCCACGCTAGTAGCGTGGATGCCTCTGTATGAAATTGTCTTCTCACGCTTGCAGCGTCATACCCACACTCTCAGCGTGGGCCTTCAGTTTAGCAATTTCCTTTTTAGCTCCAGTTTGTCTGTTTTTCCTACGAAATCAACACAAAATCAATATACAATCTCTAATTGAGATTTTAACAGATTATCAATAATATTTGCCCTTTTTGCTTAAGATTAATCAACATTCTTTCTCTTTTTGGCTTAGATTTCCCTATATGCTGAATGCATATCAATAATCTTCTTAGCTTTAACATTATTGGTCTAATTATGACTTGTTAGGCATATATTGGTCTTTCATTCAATTTTCTCATCTTTTTCTCATTCCGGGATTCTACCGGCTTCTTATACAGCAGTACAAATACCTGACAAAAGTCACTTTCCCAAAATATCCCAAGATACTCTACAGAAGTGACAGTACAAATACCCCTGTTTGACCGTTGACCATCAAGCCTACTCGGGTAACCCCCTCCCTACCCGGGTATTTTTTTGAAATTTTTTCCCTACCCAGGTAGTCAAGGGGATACCCTGGTATATTTCAAAATTTTGGAAAAATGTTTGATTTATTTGCCCGGATAGGTAGGGGGCTACCTGGGTAAATAATCATAGCTTGCATATCCTAGCATATGTGTGTCTATCAGTTTGCCATAATAGATTAAAAGCACATAATGAAGTGACAATATGATCAAGCCTCTGGGCTCTAACTATTGGATTGACCAATATGATGCTTGTAGCTGTAAAGAGAATCTTCTTAGAACTTACCTATGTTCGGGAAACTTTTTGGTTGTTTTTGTTGAATGATCTTTTTTAGCTATCAAATTACTATCTTTAATTCTGATTTTGATTGCATGTGAACATGTGAGATGCTTATACCTGAAGAGTACTATGGGAAGTGCAATCCACATATTTTAGATTCATATATCATCTGTTCATAGATAGACATAGTTAGCGGGTGAAGCTTCTTAGGGTGATGGATATGCAAGCGAGATATTATCGGTGGCTGTTGATGTCCCTTTGAGTCTCGTCATGTTCTTCTGATTTCAAATTTTTTTTGGTATTAATGATATATTTGTTCAATCTGGTGCCTTTGAGGACTAATTTTGCAAATTTTGTACGTACTTTACTTTATTTGGTGTGCGTCCAAAACTTTAGGTTACTATTCATGTTCTTCAAAGCTATGATTATTTACCCGGGTAGCCCCTTCCTTACCCGGGTAAATAATTCAAATATTTTTCCAGAATTTTGAAATATACCAGGGTATTCCCTTGACTACCCAGGTAGGGAAAAAATTTCAAAAAATACTCGGGTAGGGAGGGGGCTACCCGGGTATGCTTTATGGTCAGCGGTCAAACAGGGGTAGATTGGTGTTATGTTTTTTGGAGAGATTAAATTTTTGAAATAGCTTATAATCAAGGTCAATTTGATAATTAATTTTTAAATAAAGGCTACAGTGGTCAAAAGCCTATTCTACTGACTATTACTGCGTCAGTAGTAAGATATAACAGATGAAAAATCCACCTGCGTAGAATACTATCAATGTGGATATCAAAATTCTTAGAATTTCATCCTTATTCCATTCATGACCCTAAGGTATTCATAATAATCCTATAATTTTGAAATTATAAAATTAGGGTTATTATATTCACCACACCTTTTAAAAAGATTTTGTCCTCAAAATCGGATCATACCTGATATCAAAATCGGGTTATTTCCGGAGAATATCATCCTCCCGCTCCCAGGTGGCGTCATCTGGTGTCAATCCTTCCCATTGGACCTTAACCATGGGAATGACTCTATTTCTAAGTCGCTTCTCATATCTAGCTAGAACCTTAGAAGGTCCAACAACGAACTTCAGGTCCTTCTTAACCTTTACATCATCAGGCTGAACAATGTGTGAATCATCAGACATGTATCTGCGAAGCTGACTCACATGTAACACATCACGTAGATTCACTATGTTGGGAGGTAGAGCAAGCTGATACGCCACCAGTCTGACCTTTTTTATTATCTGGTAGGGTCCGATGAACCGTGGACTCAACTTTCTAACTCTTAATGCACGCCCAACACCTGTGGTTGATGACAATCAAATAAATACATGATCCACTTCATAGAACTCAAGGGGTCTGTGCTTTGCATCATAGTAACTCTTTTAACGGCTTTGTGCTTTCTTTAGCCGATCTTGGATCATCTCAATCTGTTCTATAGTCTCTGAACCAATTCTGGTCCCAGAAATTGCCTTTCTCCAATCTTCGTCCAACATGTAGGTATCCTACACCTACGGCCATACAATGCCTTATAAGGAGCTATGCCCAAACTGGCGTGATAACTGTTGTTGTAGGAGAACTCAACCATTGGCAGGTACTTGTCCTAAGCATTTCTCTGCTCTATAAAACATGCTCTCGACATGTCCTCCAACGTCTGAATGGTTCTCTCTATCTGACTATCCGTATGCACGTGATATATTGTACTTAATCTCAATTGAGTACCAAAGGTCTCATGCAACACTTTCCAGAAACGTGAAGTAAACTTCGGATCCCGATCACTGGTTATACTTTCAGGAATGCCATGAAGTTTCACAATCTCTTTGACATACAATCTGGCTAGCTGCTCAGTGGAGAAAGTCGTCTTAACTGGAATGAAGTGGGCGGATTTAGTCAATCTGTCAAACACAACCCAAATGGAATCAAATCCAGCCTGGCTTCTCAGCAATCCAACAACAAAGTCCATGGATATACTCGCTCATTTCCACTCTGGAATCTCTAATGGCTTTAACAAGTCTGAAGGCTTTTGATGCTCAATTTTCACCTTCTGACAAACAAGGCACTTGCTCACAAACTGAGTTATGTTTCTTTTCATTCCATAGCATCCGAAATTGCGTTTCAATTCTTGTTACATCTTGGTAGCAACTGGATGGATGGTGTACTTGCCCATATGGGCCTCAATCAACACTTCTTCTACCATTGGCCTATTCAGAACAATCAGCCTATCCTTGTAGTACTTTACATTAGAAGCATCTGTGAATACAAAATCTTTCCCTTTCATCCTTTGAATTCCTTCATCAATCAATTGGGCCGCTTTAACTCTTTCCACAAGTTAATTTAGGATTTCAACTGCAGTCATAACATACGAAGTCTGAAGTGGTATCACGGGAATTCTCAAACCCCTGAATTTCTCAATCAATTCATACTCTACAATCATCATGCTAGCCATACCTATAGTCCTCCTGCTCAAGGCATCAGCCACTACATTGGCCTTTCCAGGGTGATACTGAAGGTCAAACTCATAATCCTTCAAAAATTTCACCCATCTTCTTTGTCTCATATTAAGCTCCTTTTGATCAAACAAGTACTTCAATCTTTTGTGATCACTATAATTTGTGAAATTAGCACCATACAAGAAATGCCGCCATATCTTTAAGGCAAAAACCACAACCGCTAACTCAAGATCATGTGTAAGGTAGTTCTCCTCATGGGGCATCAACTGTATAGAAGCATAGGGCACTACTTTTCGTTCCTGCATCAACACGCACCCTAATCCATACTTGGATGCATCACAAAAGATTTCAAATCTCTCTTCAAGGCCAGGAAGAATCAAAACTGGTGCGGTAGTCAACTTATCCTTCAACTCTTGAAAGCTCACTTCACACCCAATGGTCCATGCATATGGCACCCTCTTTTGGGTTAATCTAGTCAATGGTAAAGCAATTCTTGAGAAAGAGTGCTGATGCTAATTGCTGGTTACTGCTCCAAACATTTGAGTATTTCATTCGTTACAACAAATGGGAACAACCGTAGTCGTAGTGCAACCTCTGATACTCCGTTGTTCTTGACAGTGTCACAGATCATCAGAAATCTATCAAGAAATTTGTGAGGATCCTCTGTTTCCTCTCCTGCGAATTGAGATTTCTCAATCAATGAGACTAACGCTGGCTTGATTTGAAAGTTGTTAGCCGCGATCGCTGGTCATGCGATACTCGAATTCGGTCTTATAAAACTAGGAATGAGGATTGACTCCATCAACTTCTCTTCATGATGTGGCTGATTATTTCCAGCCATCTCGGGTTCTGGTCTTGACTGTGAACTCAAGGATTCATCTTTCTTCCTTTGCTTGGTGAGTTTCCTGTTCTTCTTTGAAGTTTTCTCTATTACTAGATCAAACTGTAGAGATTCACGATCTACTTTACCTCGCATAAAATAAGAGAAATCAGATCAGTAAATAAACAAAAACAAAATCCAATCTCAAAGATCGAAAGTTATGAATAATATTGGCGTAATTAATCTCCAACAACGGCGCCAAAAACTTGTTGCGAAATCGGCAAGTATACCGTTCGTGCCAAGTAATAAAGTGATAAGTAAAGATCGTTCCCTCGAGGATTAATGCACCAATTATTACTTTAACTAGTCCCCTTAATTTAGAAAACTCGGTTTAATTGAGAAAGTAATTGTTGACTGTAATTTAAAAATAGTAATAATCAAAATCATTAAAGAAAAGATGAAGAACGTCAAAGAAAGTATGAGTAAATAAGATTGTAAAAGAAACTGCAGTCAGGATGGACTTCACCTCCGATCCTCCTCTATAATTCTAAACTGAATTTTATAACTAATTAACTCATTAGCTCATACAATTCATTACTTTCATGTTAAATAGTTGAACCCTAATGTCTTAGTGTATTCAACCCTTTAACCCAATTAGAATCCTAGTGTGCTAGTAATTCCTCTTAAATTAAGCATTAAGCAAATGAATTTAAAAGTCTGCAATCAATGTAAGCATATATCTAGATCATGCACAGATTGTTATTCTACCCTTGTCAAGATTAAAATCTCAATATTCCTATTGTGAGCTCTAACCCTCAAAGCCCTATAATAGAGCGATCAATTCTGGAAAGGATGTGGAAGAATTAATACAGGTAGAATAAAAATAAATAATTAAAGTAATTATAAAAATAATTTAGAAATTATAAAAGATTCACATTGGATCCGTGATCCCAACTACAAAAGAAAATTAGCCAGACATAACTGGCTTAAATAAAACAAAGAAACAAAAAGAAGAAAAAAATCATAAAGAAGAAGAAGAAGAAGGATCAATGTTGCTCAGTCTCTTTCCAGCTCCTCTCTCTCTCTCTGAAATCTCCACTTTGATCTCTGGTGTTCCCTTCCTCCTCTGAATCTGCTTTCCTCTGGCGAATTCTCCCTCTGTGTTTCCAAGAGTTGCCTTTTTATAGAGATGAAATCATATCTTTTAATTTTTCATAATATCTTCAATGGAATCTTCACTAGAATCTTTAATCATATCTTTGATTCAATCCTTCAAATCTCCCCCCTTTTATTTAATGGAAAACTTTCCTTAAAAATATTCAAAGAAAGATTTGATAAGATCTTGAATGATTCAGAAATCTAAAGCAACTCTACTTGATCTCTCCAATTTATCTCTTTATTGAGCTGAAATTTACTGCAAAATATAAGAAATCTTATGAGAATATTATTGAAAATAAAATAATTTAATTATAATTATCATAACTTTTAATTACTTTTAAATCAATTTCATGCTCATATTGACCCTTAATACATAGTAAATTGGAGACTCGTCATTTCTTTTACCATTTATTTTTTAATAAGGTTTTTGACGCATTTCATTTTCTATCAAAAAGTGCACAAATATAATTTTTTTAACATTTATTTTTTTTAAAGTTTTTGATGGAATATAATTTTCGTCTAAAAGTTTATAAATATAATTTCTTTTATATTTATTTTTTATAATATTTTGGACGGAATTCGTTTTACGTTAAAAATTATCGACGGAATTTGGTTTCCGTTAAAAGTTTCCAAATATAATTTTTTTGAACATTTTATTTTTAAAATGTTTTCGACGGAATCAGTTTTGCGTCAGTAATTTTTTACGAAATCTAATTTTTGTTGAAAACTTTTGATAGAATCTATTTACTGTTTCTATTTTCAACAAAATATAATTTTATTCAAAAATTTCGACAAAATATTTTTTATCAATAATTTTCATAGAAAATTAATCTTTTCTAGTAGTGTGTGGATGTATATATATAGTTGTGTTTAGAGCCTAGAATTTATTAAAAAAGTATTAAGAAATTATCATACAAAATCGTGAGTAAAATCGACGACTTCTTGAAATTGGAACCAATTCAAAAATAAAATATAATATTATACTAAATTAATTATAAATTACATTATACAATCGCTCATTTGAAATTAAAATAATTTTTTTAGAACAGTGTAAAAAATTTAAATTAAATATCAAATGCTAAATTTATTCTCACGTAAATTAATAATTTCCTTCCATTCATTAAATGAGTCTTTGAATATAATATCGATTTTATTAATTATGACAGTTTGACTTTTTTTTTTTAAATTATGGTCTGAAACATTTAATGTAATAATAAGATTATACCTATCATTTATTTTCGTTTATAACATCTTACAATTATATTTTAACCGTTAATTTTCATCAATTTAATTATTATAATTTGTTAGGTGTAATTATAAATTATAAATTAAATTTCAAATGATAAATTTTTTCTGAACTAAAATAATAATTTCCTTTTATTCATTAAATCACTACAAAAAAAGCGGTGTCTAGCTACATGTGTTTTGCCACATTTAATGAAATCATCATAAAATTACAAAAATATCCTTATCTTTTCTCATTGTTTTTTTAACGTCCCAAATGATCCTAGAAAAAAAAAACTTTTTTCTGACTTGATTAAAATTGAAAACACAAAAACTCAACTCTTTCATTTCTTCATTCTTCAATTTAATTTAGAAGTTTTCTTTATTCCATCTTTCTTCAAATCTCCATTTCCAGCAATCACAACTTCGAAATTTTTCCCCTCCTTTTAATCATAGCATTTCTTCATCTTCGTCTGTAAAACTTCTCTGATGGAGGAATACAAAACACCTTCATCTCTTTAAATCTATTATCTTATGTTTCTCTCTCTAAAATTCTTTGCACTTCCCTTTTTCAAGTTTGTAAGCCGGCTAAAGAATTCTCTTCTGATTATCGCGGTGCTGAGAAATTTCGATTCGCATTCGATTTCGAGTTCTCCCGAGCATTATTAGGGTTTCTGAATTTTTTGTTTGAGGGGCCGAGGATGCTGCTGGAGTTAGGGTTTTGGGTGGATCTAGGGTTTTGCTGCAGTGCGTGGTTGGGGAATTAAAGTGGTATTGACGGTAGTTGCTGGTTATGAAGGTGGGATCGAGGGGGAAAATGCAAGGCTCTGGCTATGGATGCACTTCGAGTTGAGAAGAGAAAAAAGAGGACTCGGCACATGTGAAAATCCACCATGCGTGTTCACCCTATTGTAAGCGCTGATATTTCTTCTTCTTCATCGTTATCGTTAGTTAAATCCTTCTATAAGATATCCCTCAATGCTCTTAATTTTTATTTTTATTTCTGGAACAACTTTGGGGTAATTGTATCGAAAGGTTTTTGGTTACCTCTGTATTTGTGCAGTGTATTTGTATGTTGATTTATTTTGTCAATCAGAATATTATGTGAAAAATTATTAATTAAGCTTATTAATCAAAATATGCTTATTAATTAAGTTACATATGACCAAATTTCTATAATTTAGTTTATTAATTAAGCTGATTTATGTTAATGGGGGAATGGATTACACGAATTTGTTCATCAGATGCCGGTGATTGAGGAGGGACTTTTTTTTTGGTATCTTGTTTATTGCTATACTCATCAAACTGGCCATGGCTACAAATCACATTGTTGGAGGACCGAATGGTGGGTGGGATACAAACTCGAACCTGCAATCATGGGCGTCATCCCAAATATTTTCAGTGGGAGACAATCTCAGTAAGTCACTAGCATGCATCCATGAGACACAATTCTGATTCATGCTTTGATTTACTTAAAAAGAACACATTACCTTTTTTTTCTTTGTTGAACAAATTTACATCGTATGCACAATATTATTGTAAGTTGATGACATTGACATGGGTACATGCAGTTTTTCAGTACCCTCCAAACCATAACGTGGCTGAAGTTACTAAGGCAGACTATGACTCCTGCCAGCCAACTAACCCAATTCAATCTTACAATGTGTGAGGTACTGATGAATTTTTTATTGTGTCTCAATTCTGATACTTAATTCTGATACTTAATTTCTGATACTTATATATATGTCTCAATTCTGATACTTAATTTCTTCAAGGATTTATTGTGTGAAGTACTGATGAATTTTTTTTTTTGAAAATTTAAAATATCTAGATTAGGGGAGACACCTCTGTCTCATATAAGGAATGAAATTACTTTGAGCAATAGAAGCCTTCTTATATATCCTATTTGCAGTGATTTGTTTTTATAATGGAAGTGGCTTATGCAGTATCGTATTTTTCTTCGTAAATTATTTTGATGTTTTTGAGTTGCATGGTCTGAATATTAATAAATTATTTTAATGGAGAACTAACTATACGTATCACCTGATGAGTCAGAGCATTTGGAAACCAAATTTTTTTTTTTGATATTTTTTGGAATGCTAAATTCTTAAGGGGAATGAATCTGCAGGGTGAAAAAGGTGGAATATAATATTTAGTTGTTTGTTTACTTTTTTCTTTTTGATGGACGAAAAATTGATTGAGATAATATATTGTGTACCTTAGTCCCAATAGGAGCCTCCAATCTCACCCAGAGAGAGAAGGAGAGGGAGAGACATGCCATTGTGTCTGGAGAAAAAATAAAATTTGTTTTGGATTGACAATTGCATTTTTATGATTTTAAAGGTGTTACATATTGCCCTATTAATGTAAGCTTTATGCTTATTTGTGATGGATATTAGGAGAACCGAAGTTGGCGCAGCACTTGAGACCAAATGGAGCCAGGCATGCTGGAAAGAAAGGAATGGCCATGAACAAAGTCAGAAAAAGTATGCAGGTAAAAGGAATGAAAAACCAATCCATTTTGAATGTGGGGAAAAAACCAAATGGATATTATTATTTTTCAATCCTTTTGAGTCTTCACTGCTAGGAAATTTGGAAAAGAGTAAAGAAAAATATAAACAAACCAGAATTATGTAACATAATTATCTAGGGTGAAGGAAGAAGCCTTCCAATTAGTCAGGAGTCTGGAAATTTTATCAACAATAGAGTCGTAGAAGTCCTAGAAAGAAGCAGCCTGTGCATTATGGATTAACACCTAATTACAATTTGAACTATATAATCTATCTTTCATTTATAATCTATCTTTCATTTATAATCTATCTTTCATTTAAATAATCATGTATTTTGTTTGTCTCCCATATTTTACTTACGCTTTTCATCATTTCATCGAAAGTCGAAACAAGCTCAAAACCAGCCATTTATACACAAAAATAAAATAAAAATCAACAACTATAAAATTTCATCCAAGAAGCATCCAACAAGCATGTATTTACTAGCTTAAGATAATCTCAATGAAATATATGTCTTCGTCTCCTGGATCCTTTGGTATTGCATTTGAATTTAAATTAAATGAATAAGTGACTCAACTTGTCGATATTAGACACATCACACAAAGATGTTTCCAACCACCACATGATGTGCCCCTGTTTCATTTTCGACCAATGTATATGTCCTTCTTCCCTTGATATAATATTTCTAACCTCTTCTATATTTTGTATTAAAAAAATTAAGGAATTAATATATTCTCTTTTTGATGCAGAGGTAATGTTATTTCGTTCTTGGTATTCTTGGCTCCAATGTAAGTATTTATATCTATCAAGAAAAGAAATAGAGATTCACAGATTTTAGTTAATATTAATTATAAATAAAAATATATATTTTACCTTCCTTGAATATTGCCGATCAACATTTTACTGAATATACAAGAAGAAATCGTCAGGGGGTTTTAATCACTGCCTTAAATGGTGGCACTGTTCAGTTCCATGCTTTGATTATACTATGTTTTACTCAAAAAAGACGTTATGCTCATTACCATTAACTCATTTAGATGTGTGGTAGAGATCATTTACATCATCTTCTGTTGTGGGTGTCTTTGCAGTCCCACTTAGCATTGTGGTACTTAATGCAATGCAATGCAATGTGCTCTTTTACAAATTTTCCACTTAATATTCATTTTTTTTGTTTTGATACATGCAGGCATTAGAGCAGTTTTTGGATTCAGGAAAATCTATTGCCTTTTCTGATGGTCTTGTTATTAATGGCTAGGCTCATACTACCTTAAATGGTGACTAGGGTTAGTCCTATTAAAAGGATATGTTGTAAATTTTAAGTGATTCATTTTTAGTTAAAATAATCTTTAATGTTTGTAAATTCTAAGTCTTATCAATGTTAGATTACTTCATGAGATAAAACAAATCATTGTTGAAATTACCTTTAATGATATTTATATCTATTTTCTCCCCTAAATTTTATTCCTTTTATTTGTTTTAATTCTGTGAATTCAGCCACATTGTGGCTGTAATTTTTTTTAAAAAAATAATCATTAAAATAGCCACATTTAAACCGTGGTAAATATAATCAATAAACGTAGCTAAACTAATGCTACCACACTCAAATAGAATGTGGCCAAGTAAAGCAATAAACGTGGCTAAAATATTGCTACGCCACGATTAGCCACGTTCACAAAAAGTGTGGTTGCTTTTATTAGCCACATTGTTTAAGCAATTTAGCCACGTTTAATAATGTGGCTAAACACCGATTTTTTTGGAGTGAATGAGTCTTTGAATATAATATTGATTTTATTAATTATGACGGTTTGACTTTTTTTTAAATTATGGTACAAAACATTTAATATAAAAAAAATTATACTTATAATTTATTTTTATTTATAACAACTTATAATTATAGATTCATTTTTTCTATGGTCAATGTAGATAACTTATTTACATGAACTTAAAATGACGTCGTTTTGAGGCGGAAATCAAGGTATTTTTGTAATTATAATTCATTTCAGGATTATAATAGTCTTTTTTTCATTATAATTTTTTAATTTTTCAACTCAAAATAACATCGTTTTAGAAGAAAATATAAATAACTTATCTATATTCACTAAACGTGTTGAAGCCTATAATTATATCTTAACCGTAATAGTTGATAATGTTTTTTTTTCTTTCGAAGAAAGAAAGACACGAGTCGAGCATGCCCTTACAGTGTTGATCTTATCTGTATTTCAGAGTGGATTTCAATGAATCCTAGAACCGTTACTTTCGAAAATAAATCAAGAAATCATTTTTGTAAGAAAAAGGCAAAGTTTCAATTCCTTGTAAGCTTAAAAAAAAAAAAAAAAAAGCAAAGTTCTATGATGTCAACATATTGACCTTTTTTGAGCTAATATATATCGCTTTCTTTAATAGAAAAATGTGTATCTTTTTAAATCACCATCCTTTTAAAAGAGAAGAAGAAAGAAAGATAAAAAATATCACTCTCTCTTTTAGTTTATCTCTTTCTCTCTTTGAAAAAAATAATTTTACATCTTTTAAAAGGATGAACAGAATTATATTTATAAATTTTTTATTTATAAATACTTACAAACTACACTATATTATATCGATAATACATAATATTTAAACATATAATGTCCATATAGTATAATTAGTAAATAAAAATGTTATAAATATACGATACACACTTTTCCGTTTATTAATACCCTTCTCCAGTTTCAAATCTAACGTGTCTCTTTTGCAAAATGGATCAAATATTAGGTGGGACGCTCTCCCTAAATGGCGCGACAGTTTCGCATGCAGACCTCAAGCCACCGCTAGGACGTTTGTCGAACCCTTCATTTACTAGAACTTGTTCTCATGGGTTCGTGTCGACCCTGACACGGATTCTGCGTAACGCATTTTCATCATGTTAGCTTTATATACTCATGGGTTCGTGTCGACCCTGACACGGATTCTGCGTAACGCATTTTCATCATGTTAGCTTTATATATATATATATATATATTAGTTTTTTGGACAAGTTATATTTATAAATTTTTTTTTTTTTACAAACTCTTACAAACTACATTAAGTACAACCGATTATACTTTAATTATATAGTGTATGACTGGTCGTACTTAGTGTAATTTGTAAAAAAAATTTGTAAACAGATTCTATTTCTATTTTTTTTTTTCACTTTCTATTCTCACAATTTATTTCTTTCTCTCACTTGACATAACTTTACATCTTTAAAATAATACATATTTTCCTTTTTGGTAAGTATAATTTTTTTAATATATCCATACACATACAAGACCAGTTACTGAGATCAAGAGAGTGTTTGATATAGGAAATTTTTTTTTATTTGAAAATTTCAATTTTCAAGAAATATAATTTTTATATTCAATTTACGGTAATATTCGAAAATTTTAAAATTTTAATTTTTTGAAAATTTTAAAAAATATCTTGTACCAACGCTCAGAAGATTGACATTTACACAGAGACGTTGATGTTGAGTATATTAATGGGACGCAGACAAAATCATTCTCTGTTCCCGAAACCTGTCATTAAATTCTCCGATTTTATGCCAGCACGGATATGATCGATTCATTGCGAGTCTGTGGTTAGAAATGACAGAAAATGTCCCTAAACGCTTATATTGTTTGATTTAATGTGTAAATAACAATTCAACTCAAAATTTTAAAATGTTAGGGGATATTTTTTTAATATATTATTTTTTATCACATTTTCTTACGTAAAAGTTCTATGAACTTGAAACGTAAATATTACACAGATTTAAATTTTAAATTTATCTTTATACTTTTATTTCTAATTCCATTAGAAATTAGAGCGGTGAGTATTGAATTCGTGATCTTATGATATTGATACCACATGACTTTGAGTTGAAGTGGTTATTTACATAGTATCAAACTTCAATGGCTACAAAGTCACGAGTTTGATCTTCACCGTCTTCCCCTTTCCAATGAAATTAAAAATAAAAGTTCAAAACTTAAATAAAAAATTAAATCTGTGCAATATCTACACTTCAAACCGAAAGGGCTCTTACGTGAGATGATGTGCTAGAGAATAATATAAATCATTAAAAAGGCCCTTACCCAACACTTAAAGATTTTGAGTTGAATTGATTCTTTATATGACATCGTAACTTCGTTGACTATAAGATTACGAGTTCGATCCCTCCTGCACTCCCAATTTTTATAGAATTAAAAATAAAAGCACAAAAGATAAATAAAAAATTGAGCCTATTACTAATATAAATGATTAAAAAATCATTACCTAACCCCTTAAAACGTACCTATGTCGGTTTTTTTATTACAAAAAAGAAATTTGGGAAAGGCTGAAAAAAGGGGGAAATGAAAAAGGTAACCGTTACTAAGCTACTAAAAGTCATATATAAAATTTAATTTGTTGCTGACAGAAATGCAAAAAAAAAAAAAAAAACTTTTCTTGGCCATAAACATTTATAGCTATCCTTACTGTATATTGCTAATCTACTTTTTGACCAAAATTAAAACAGAAAAAATTAATATTTTTTTTTTCTTTTGCTGAAATTTGCTTGACTGATGATACGTGTTCAACATGAGAAAAGGAAAAGAAAGAAAAAGACTAAAAAAAGGTTATCACTCCCTGTATGGCAACTCATTAATTAATTGAACCCTTGCCAACAAAACCATGTTGTCAATAGTGGTGCTTATAAAGGAGCTGCTCTAAGCAGCAAAAGAAAACCAAGAGAGTGCATTACCAATCTTAAAACAAAACCATGGTGATTGATGTGCCTGTTGTGATTGTGGGTGCAGGTCCTGCTGGCCTAGCAACCTCTGCATGCCTTAACAACCTTTCCATCCCCAACCTTGTCTTAGAAAGAGATGATTGTCATGCATCTCTTTGGAGGAAAAGAACCTATGATCGCTTGAAACTTCATTTGGGAAAACAATTTTGTAACCTTCCTCATATGCCTTTCTCTTCTGATTTACCCACCTTTGTCCCTAGGATTGAGTTCTTACGTTACTTAGATGATTACGTGTCCCATTTTAAGATTTCCATCCACTATAACCGTTACGTTGAGTCTGCCTCTCTCGATCACAACATTGGGAAATGGAGGCTCATTGTTAAGGACACATCATCAAATTTTGATGAGATTTACGTTGCAAACTATCTAGTGGTTGCGACCGGGGAGAATAGCGAAGGGTACATTCCCAAGCTAGATGGTCTCGAAACCTTTCAAGGAGAATACATGCATTGCAACAAATATCTCAATGGAAGAGAATGGTATGGCAAAAATGCCCTTGTTGTTGGCTGTGGAAATTCTGGCATGGAGATCGCTTATGATCTCTCAAATTGGGGTGCAAATACCTCCATCCTTATTAGAAGCGCTGTAAGTTATTTAGCTCTCTCTATAGCTTTTACGTACATTCTTGCTATAAGGTAGATCCGAGACCTAATAAAAAAATGTGAAAATATTAGTTAAACAAACGTGAACAATGATATTTTGCTGAAATCAACCTGAGGATATAATATTTAACAAGGAAGAGCCTTTCCCTTAATTATTATTTTATTGATAATTGTGAATAAATTAAAGAATTTTAGCAAGTCATTTATTAAACATTTAATTTATTTTTTGGAGATATTCCAATCGATCAGTTTATCGCTTCGCCACTAGTCCCATTCGGGGTGAGTCCCAAGATTAAATCTTTACATCCTTCCCAAAGACGGTATCGTGAAGGATCAAATTTTTGCTCTCACCCCCACTCATTGTAGTTAAAATCTCGATTTATCATTATAATTTTACGATTTTTTTCATTAAAACAATTTTAACAATATTCAAAACTCTTTTACGTTTTTATGATTACAATTTTTTTGCGTTACAATTTTATATTTTATGTTTTTTTTATCTCCTTTTCGATTTTACGTAAAATCTCGATTTTAACTATCGTGTCCCACCTACTCAGTTCTCTAACGCCTAACTGAGCTACCATAATTTAGTTAAAACATTTAATATTATTTAATAATAAATATATTTGTATCATAACTCTCCAACGTCAAACATTAAATAATAGTTTAAATACTTATTGTAATTAAATCATGTCTAAGGCAAAGTCAGTGTAAATTAAGAGGGAAGTGCCGCACATTATTTTTAGATTTGTTAAATCCTTCGTACATTCTAGAAGCATTATCTTTATTTTAACTCTTAAATTATAAAAGTAAATTGCAGAAAAATAGAGACTTAAAAAATATTTCATAACTTAAACTGTCATTTTTGTATGTTGGCCATCTTTGTATCTAACACATCTATGTGGCTATATACGTCTAGGTTCATTATTTTACTAAAGAAATGGTGTACATTGGAATGCATTTGCTGAAATACTTGAAAGTGGATAAGGTGGACAAGCTCATGGTGCTTATGAGCAAACTGGTGTACGGAGACATGTCCAAGTACGGGTTGATCAGACCAAAGGATGGACCCTTTACTATGAAAGTAAAAGGTGGTCGCACGCCTACCATTGATGTGGGTTGCGTGAAAATGATTAAGAAAGGCAAAGTCAAGGTATATTACACAATTTACACTTGAATATATATTATTGTATTTGCAAGCACCATTTACTTCATTAATTATTCCTTAACAATGGGCGCTATTGATTTGAATACCATCGTTTATATAGGTTTTTCCAGCATCTATTTCAAGCATCAAAGAAGGCAAGATGGTTGAGTTTGCGGATGGACAAAGTGCTCAATTTGATCTTATAATCTTTGCTACCGGATACAAAACCAACGTGCTGAAGTGGCTTAAGGTGCATTATAATAATATATATATGATATATAAGTAACATAATTATTTTTGTTCCATCAAGTCCAAAAGTAATTACTGTTTGTGTCAATTCTCGTGCAGGATTACAAAGAGCTGTTCAATGAGAATGGAATGCCTAAACCAAGTTATCCAAATCACTGGAAAGGAGAAAATGACATCTACTGCGCTGGATTTTCAAGAAGGGGATTAGAAGGCATTGCTGATGATGCGCAGAAAATAGCAAATGATATCCATTTGACTATAAATGCAAGGAAGATACCCGTTCCCGTGGACAACTATGCTAACATGAAGTTATTAGAAAATTGAGATTTATAGTGGAGTATGAGTGTATGGTTGAGTTATTAAGCTATATAAAATAAAATTAGCCTGTGAGTTACATTATCCATGTATGGATTTGAAGGAAAAGGAGGAAAATTAGAAACGTTACGACTAATATAAACAAATAATGTAGTCTATGTTTTTGTCTGAATGCCTATTCTCTTTCTACTTGCTCAATTTTATTTATATTTTATTACATTTATTTATTTTTATTTTTTTTTTAAAATACATTACATTTATTTCTCGCTCTAGCTACTGAAACATATATAGAAATAAAATTAAATAAGAAAATTGACTAGTTGTGTATATGTATACATATATACAGTTCATAATTGCAGAGCATTAACTTGTTATGACTTCTAAGAGTTACCTTAAAGAAATTTGAGCGTAACTCAACAATAATAAAGAATAATGACGCACTAAATTTTGCATATATTGGATTCGTAAATTGTACAAGATGTAAATGTAGCTTTTTTCAAGAATCTAAGGTAAAGAGTAGCTTTGTACTACCTTTATGTTTCGTAAATGTGATATATATGTATTTAAGTCGAGTTACCCTTCTTGAATTTCTTTTTTTGATTAATCCAGTCTACTCTTTATATGTATAACATGAATAACGGAGGTTGGAGAAGAGATATTTCGCTAATATACAGTGATAACTTTTCCAGTTTCCGAAAAAAGAGAGAAGAAGATAGCTTCTATGCTATGACATTCATTTAAAATAAATTATAAAAATGCCGAACAAAATGTTTAGACTGTGTCTCGAAACTCAACAATTTTAGAAGCCAATTTATAAATTTGTAAAAGAATTTCATTAGTTGAAGTGATATTAAATATCAGAAATCAACTCATTTTCTAATTATGTGATGAATTTGAAAAGAGTTTAATAAACTTCATTTAAAATAAATGATGACCAAAATGTTATTTGTATTTAATATTTTTTTTAAATTAGAGAATTCTCATATAAATCAATTATGCTTTTAAACATTTATCTTAAATCTTCCTTTTTTTTGGAAAATTTTTAAATTAATCTTCTTCTCAACACAATTGATTGGTAATTCAATCCAAAACAAGATTATTTGTTTCTCAGAAAATATAAAAGGGATTTTTATTATTAATGTAAGACCCACTCTTGAAGAAAAAAAGAGAAACTAATTAAATTAGATAATAACATAATTTTGGCTTTTGTAACTCCCCATCACTTTCCCCTCATTCCCCACAAAAACACACTACCTTTTTTTTTCCTCCCCATCGTGTCTCACTTTCAGACAAAGGAAAAACAAAAAAAAATTCCCTTGGTTGTTTCCACGTCCTCACTACCATCTTCTATATCAAGTCCCTCCTAATTTTCCATTCTCCAACCCCAAGTCTCTGTGGAACCATCCTCAGCATTCAACCAAATAGCTCCTCTTTCCATTTCCCTTATTTACGCTTTGGCTGATCACCCAACACCAAACCAAAATCCTCTAAACTCACAATGAGTCCTCGCATGTGCGTTTTTGAAGAGGAAAATCAGTTGAAACTTGGGTTGTTGTTGATTTCTTCGGGGAAGGGAAGACAAAGGCCAACTCAAAACTTGGTTTCTGTCAAGCTACAAGTAAGAAACAAGAGACAAGACCCCATTGCAGTTGAATCTTCAACGGGTAAGTCATTAAACTTCCTCTCTTGCTGTGTTTAAATTCAGAAACCATTTCTTGAGAATGATTGCATGTCTTGATTGGTGTATGCATGGGTGTAATTCTCACATTTGGGTCATGTTGATTGAGAGATGAGAAGCATAATTGGGCTGTTGATGATTTTGAGAATGCGAAAAAAGCAATGGGTGAATCATAAATTAAGTTGGGTAATTTGTCTTAAGAAAGGTTGCGTGCAGATTTTTTTAGCTAGTAGAAATGTAGGATGACATGTTAGAACTGGTGCAAGTTAAGGTTTTGGAACCAGAACACGTTGAAGAACTGCAGACTCCAAAATCTGCGTTCTGATGTTGGTAGTTGGACATGCTTGCTCCGGCGAGCAACTACCCGAAAGGAGTGCTATCTGTCATTCCTTGCTTAATCTGCTTGCTAGCGCGAGCAACTCAACGAGCATTTCCTGTTAACTGCTATCTCGGGTCTTTCTCATTGGTGTAGCTCGTTCTAGCGAGCAGTTCAACAAGGACTGTTAGAAACTACAAACTCTACCACCTCCGCTAGAAGGATCTACAATACTTGAAAAAAGCAAAGTTGTGATGTGTAACCCATGCACAAGCCATATGGTTAGGTGTCCTTGTATGTCATGTTGGTAGAAAGCTAGAAAAATAGCTGTCCTTGTTTTAAAAGATGTCAAGTCAGAAGCTGTCCTTGTTAGTAGATGGAGTCGTTAGAAGCGGTGGATAAAAAAAAAAAGAGAGAGAACGGTGAAGCGGTTAAGCATTCGGTGCTGAAGCTATATAAATAGCATTGCATAAGTGAATAAAAAAGAAAAGGAAAGAGTGTGTGAAAGTGTGCAATAGTGCCCTAACACTATTAAGGAAAGAGAATCTTTTCAAAAAGATGAGTCTGCAAAAGAAATATTGATCAGTTGAAAGAATATTTTACAATAAAGTTGTTTTGTCTTTTGTGGTACTTGGCTTAATATATTTCCAACAAGTCGTATCATAGCCACGATCGATCAAAGATGGCGGAGATGATTCAACCCCAAATTCTAAAATTGACGAAGTCAAATTATGAAAACTGGAACACTCACATGAAGACGCTCTTAATTAGGTTCACAAGATGTCTAGGAGCTCGTTGAAGCCGGATACTCGGAGCCTGTAGATGCAGTAGCTGAAATAGCCATGACAGATGCACAGAGAAGGACACTTAAAGAAACACGGAAGAAGGATAAGAAGGCTTTATTTTTAATTTTTCAAGGTGTTGATGAATCAACCTTCGAAAAAATTTTAGATGCAAAGTCATTCAAAGAAGCATGGAGATCTTGCAGAAATGCTGCCAAGCAGCTGAAAAAGCCAAAAAGGTGCGGCTCCAGTCACTCAGAGTTGAATTTGAAAATTTGAAGATGCAAAGTGGAGAATCAGTGACATACTATGTCTCACGGTTGAAAAAAGTGGCCAAGGAAATGAAAAGAAATGGAGAAGCCTTAGATGATGTTAGAATCACGGAGAAGGTCCTTCGATCTTTAATAAGAAAGTTTGATTATATTGTCACTGCCATCGAAGAATCTAAAGATTTGACGGTGATGTCTATTGATGAGCTTGTGGGCTCTCTCCAAGCTCATGAGCAAAGAATGAATTTGAACGAGGGCTCTAGCAATTTGGAGCAAGCTATGCAAAGCAAGTTGTCTCTTGATGAAAACCAAGCAAGTATGTGGCAGAGGAAATTGTGGTGGATATAGAGGAGGCTACAACTCACGAGGTGGATTCAACACTCGAGGTAGTCGTGGCAGACATGGTGGATATGGCCAAACAAATAGAAGATTTCAGACTGATGCAGCAGCATATGGACGTGATCAAGGAGTTTATAATCGTGGCCGAGAACGTGGTTTCGTGGCCTGAGGAGGAGGAAGATTTCAAAAAAGAGGTGATAAATCTCACTTGTAATGTTATAATTGTAATAGGTATGGTCCTCTCAGCTATGAATGTAGAGATGCTGCTAAAATTGCGGAGAGAAGTCATCACACAACAAATGAAGAGAAAGCTGATGAATTGGTTGCCATGTTATTCACTTATAAAGGCGATGAAGATAGTACCAAGGACGTCTGGTACCTTGATACTGGAGCTAGTAATCATATGTGTAGCAAAAAGGAGCTATTCAAGGAGCTGGATGAAGAAGTTCAAGGAGAAGTCACTTCTGGAGATCTCTCAAAGGTTCCAGTCAAAGGCAAGGGAAAGATTATGATCTTTACAAAGAATGGAGATAAGGCATATATCTCAGATGTCTATTATATTCCATCTTTGAAATGTAATCTCCTCAGTATTGGCCAGCTTTTGGAGAAGGGGTATGATATGCATTTGAAAAATAACTCCCTTGTCATAATAAATCAAAAAGGAGAGTTAATTGCAAAAGTTGACATGACAAGAAATCGCCTTTTCAAACTGAAAATTCAGACGGAAGGAATAAGGTGCATGAAGTCCATCACAAAAAGTAGTTCGTGGTTGTGGCATCTCAGATTTGGTCATCTTGGGTTTACTAGCCTGAAACTGTTGTCCAAAGCAAAGATGATGAGTGGATTGCCACAGATAGATCAACCAGATCAGCTGTGTGAAAGTTGTATGAAAGGAAAGCAACACAGACAAAGCTTTGAAGTTGACAATTCATGGAGAGCCAGGAGACCATTACAACTAGTTCATTAGATATTGCTGGCCCATTTGACATTCAATCACTTGTAATTAATAGGTATTATATCACCTTTATTGATGATTTTAGCAAGAAAACATGGGTATATTTTCTCTAAGAAAAATCAGAAGCCCTTGATAAATTCAAAGAATTCAAAGCAATGGCAGAAAAGCAAAGCGGTGAAATTCTGAAGACGATCAGAACTGATAGAGGAGGTGAATATACTTCCAAGTTATTTGATGAATTTTGCAGACAACATGGAATAGTTCACCAATTAACAGCTGCCTACACTCCACAACAAAATGGCATTGCAGAAAGAAAGAATCGCACAATTCTTGATATGGCGAGAAGCATGCTCAATGAAAAACAACTGCCAAAACCATTCTTGGCAGAAGTTATTCAATGTGCTGCCTATTTACTAAATTGGTGTCCAACAAAGAGCGTGCAGTTCACAACTCCAAACGAAGCATGGAGTGGCAAGAAACCAGAAGTAAGTCATTTAAGAATTTTTGGTTGCATAACATATGCCCACATTCCAGATCAAAGGAGAAAGAAGCTAGATGACAAAGGGGAGAAATGCATTTTCACTAGCTACGACCTTAGAAGTAAAGCATAAAGACTCTACAATCCTCTGACCAAAAAGGTGATCATTTCACGAGACATAGTGTTTGATGAGGCAGATTATTGGAGATGGAGTGATGAAGAAAAGAAAGTGGAAGGCCTATTCTTTAAAGATGATGATGACTCAGGAGAGAAAACGGTTCAAGAAGGAAATGACCAAACTCCTCCACCTAGTCTTACTCCAACAACCCCAGCTACTACACCGTCAACTTCAAGAAGCAGTAGCAGCAGTAATTTAGGGGGAGGATCAACAAAGATGAGAAGCTTGACTGATATTTATGATGCTACAGATCCGGTACAAACTACACTTGATTATTCATTATTTTGTTTAATGGCGAAATGTGATGCAGTGACATATGAAGAAGCTGCAAAAGATGAAAAATGGAAGAAAGCCATGAATGATAAAATTACTGCAATCAAAAGGAATGACACGTGGGAGCTACAATCATGCCTGATGGTCATAAGCAGATTGGTGTAAAGTGGGTGTACAAAACAAAGACCAATCAAAAAGGGAAAATGGAGAAGTACAAGGCAAGATTAGTGGCTAAAGGCTACAAGCAGAAGTATGGAGTTGAATATGAAGAAGTGTTTGCAACAGTTGCAAGGATTGACACTATTTGACTTCTTACAACAGTTGCACCATAAAAACAATGGAAGATATATCAGATGGACATAAAGTCAGCTTTTCTCAATGGTTACCTGGAAGAAGAAGTCTACATTGAGCAACCACCAGGTTATATTAAAAAAGGAGAAGAAGATAAAGTTTATCGGTTGAAGATATGGATTGAAATAAGCGCCAAGAGCATGAAACATGAGAATAGACGAATACTTTCAGAAGAATGGATATGTGAAGAGTCCACATGAACATGCTTTGTACACAAAGAAAAATAAAGATGGAGATATATTGATCGTGTGCCTTTATGTGGACGATATAATATTCACAGGAAATAATCCAGGTATGTTTGTTGAATTTAAGAAAGCTATGACTAAAGAGTTTGAGATGACAGATATTGGAGAAATGTCTTACTTTCTTGGAGTTGAAATTGAACAAATGAAGGAAAAAAAATTTATTTCACAAAAGAAATATGCATAAGGAATATTGAGTAGGTTCAGAATGAAAGAATGCAAGCCGGTCTCCAGACCAATAGAAGCAGGAATGAAGATGAAAGTTGATTCAGATAAAGAGCTCATAAATCCTACACTATACAAAAGCCTGGTCGGAAGCTTAAGGTACTTAACTTTTATTCGACCAAATATAATGTTTGCAGTTGGCTTAGTTAGCAGATATATGGAGCAACCAAAGCAAGATCACTTCAGTGCAGCAAATTTTTTTTTGAGATCCATCAAAAGAACTGTTGATCATGGCTTATTTTATACACATTCTGAAGAGTCAAAATTAATTGGCTATTCAGATAGTGATTATGGTGGAGATGTAGATGATCAGAAAAGCATATCAGGATATGCATTTCATATTGGTTCTGCAATATTTTGATAGTCATCAAAGAAGCAACAAACAGTCGTTCTTTCATCATGTGAAGCAGAACACATGGCCGCAGCAACGTGCACGTGTCAAGCAATTTGGTTGAAAAATATTTTGAATGAATTGCATCAGGAGCAGGAAGGTTCAATCACTATATATGTGGACAATAAATCAGCTATATCACTTGCAAAGAATCCAATCTCCCAAAGCCGAAGCAAACATATTGACACGAAGTATCATTTTATACGGGAGAAGATCAAGAACAAAGTTGTTGAGTTAGTCTACTGCAAAACAGAAGAGCAACTTGCAGACGTATTCACAAAATCATTGAAAATATATGTATTCAACAAATTCAAAGAAATGATTGCAATGCAAAGTCGAGTTTGAGGGGGAGTGTTAGAAACTACAAACTCTACCGCCTCTGCTAGAAGGATCTACAATACTTGAAAAAAGCAAAGTTGTGATGTGTAACCCATGCACAAGCCATATGGTTAGGTGTCCGTGTATCAAGTAAAAGGTGTCATATTGGTAGAAAGCTAGAAAAATAGTTGTCCTTGTTTTAATAGGTGACAAGCCAGAAGTTGTCCTTGTTAGTAGAGAGTCGGTTAGAAACGATGGATAAATAAAAGAGTAAATACCCTTTTTAGTCCCTGGCAATATCGACGAAGCCCTTCTCAGTCCCTAGCAATAAAAAGGGACAAATTGGTCCTTGAAATAACAAAAAAGAGGCCACGTTCATCCTTCCGTTAACTCCCATCTAACGGCCCAACTAACGGTACACAGTTGGCACGTTAGTTTGCTGACGCGGCTTGGATGTGGGACACCGTGGAAGACGAGACGAAGATGTTTTGGTCCCTGTCAAAGCCACGAGGGCCATTTTGGTCCCTGTCAAAATGCACGAGGACATTTTTAGTCCCTGACAAAAAGCACAGGGCCTTTATTGGTCCCTAACTAGAGAAAAATAGGCACATGACTTCATTGCTTTTCTATGCAGTCCAATTTTGCAAAACAGAAGTGCATTACATCAGAAACAAGAGTGCAATCCATTTGTTCATCACAAAGTAACTAAACTAAATTTCATCACAAAGTAAAATACTCCTTCATGGCATTTTATTTCAATGAAGTTTGTGTTTCTAACTGAAGTTTCGACCTTATTAACGATTATTCATTTCTTTTTCAATGCTAATTAAGCTTCCCACTTTGTTAAAAGGGATTCTTGGCTCTTGCAAACAGCTTTTACTATCCCTAGAATACTATGAACTGCTTTAATTCTCTTAGTCTGTATAAGACATAGCGTTATGCGATTTACGAACAATATCTTCAGTAGTGTAACATTACAATTGTACTATTTATTTTTCTATAAAAGATAATTGCATGATTGTTGATATTTAAATACAGAGAAAAAACAGAGAAGAAACCAGGTAAATGATTGTTGATAATTGCAATGCATGGAAGTTGACTGGACTGCAGCAGTTGGTAGTTCTCAGCCACATGAAGGCAACTTGAGAGGAAGCATCACACATCCATCAAATCCACAATAGGCAAATGAGTTGTTGAGTAATGAAACAATGAATGCAGCAACCAGTGGCACACGAAGCAGATTTTTTGCCTTCATGAGCACACCTGGTTTTAGGCCACCAAGGCCTGCCTCAAGAAAATGACCTGCTGCTGTATATGACCTGGGAGTATTGCATGAGCCAACTGAGAAGAGTTTATTATTATGTGACTTACTTTTTATGAAAATTCTGGCCATTATGTATTTGGAGGCCTTATTCACTACAAAAAACAGGCATTTTGCGGCGGTTCATTTTTGGTATACGCGATGGTTACAACCGTCGCTGCATTTTTGCAATTAGGGGCGGTTGTAACCGTTGCGTATACCAAAAATGAACCACCGCTAAATGCTTGTTTTTTTGTAGTGATTATGTCAATGTCTTTTTTGTAAATTCTGGCCATATTGTATTAGAGGCCTTTCTTGTAATTCCTGGTAGTTGGCTTTATTTTGTAATGCACTACTGTACATCCATGTCTTCAAATATGATGATATTCAAATCATGTTCCAGCTATTATGTTTCACAGGGTTAATGAATGTTTAAGTTTACCATTTTTGATGTTTTTTAACTAATATACATAGTTGTAGTTCTTGTACATCCATGTCTTCTGGTTTAACAAATTGAACTGCATACAAATCCAATTAAATGTCATGTTCCTGTTTTGCAAAATTGGATTGCACTCCTGTTTCTGATGTAATGCACTTCTGTTTTGCAAAATTGGACTGCATAGAAAAGCAATGAAGACATGTGCCTATTTTTCTCTGGTTAGGGACCAATAAGGGACCCGTGCTTTTTGTCAGGGACTAAAAACGTCCTCGTGCATTTTGACAGGGACCAAAATGGCCCTCGCGATTTTGACAGGGACCAAAACGTCGTCGTCTCGTCTTCCACGGTGTCCCAAATCCAAGCTGCGTCAGCAAACTAACGTGCCAACTGTGCACCGTTAGTTGGGTCGTTAGGTGGGAGTTAACAGAAAGATGAATGTGGCCTCTTTTTTGTTATTTCAGGGACCAATTTGTCCCTTTTTTATTGCTAGGGACTGAAAGGGGCTTCGTGGATATTGCCAGGGACAAAAAAGGGTATCTACTCTAAAAAAAAAAAGAGAAAACGGTGAAGCGGTTGAGAATTCGGTGCTGAAGCTATATAAATAGCATTGCATATTATGTAGTTAAGAATGTGAACATAAGTGAATAAAAAAGAAAAGGAAAGAGTGTGTGAAAGTGTGCATAGTGTCGTAACACTTTTAAGGAAAAAACATCTTTTCAAAAAAAAAAAAAGATGAGTCTTCAAAAGAAATATTGAGTTGAAAGAATATTTTATAATAAAGTTGTTTTGTCTTTTGTGGTACTTTGTTTATTATATTTCCAACAAGGACAACTACAACAACCTAGAACTTATCATATAGCATTATTTTACCAATATGTTTCACATTTACTTGCTTTATTCACTTATCTTTCATGATTAATTATGTAATTCCTTGAGAATTCAAGTATACACTACAGTTTTGGGTATATGCATAGTAGTTTTCAGATATCAGTATTTTAGTTGACATTCGTGAGGGACGCTCACTGTATTTGAGTTCAAGTTACATACAGACAGTGGCAGACTCAGGAATTTTTCTTGTGGGGGGCTAAAATTAAACATTTGTTTCTCTCTTCAAACATAATATATGAGAGGTCAAAATATGAAAAATTAAATATTTGTTCCTCTCTTCAATCATAATATGTGGGAGGCCGAAATACCAATCCAGAGAACATAACTCATAAATACCTCTTTTAACTTGTTATAGAAAGAAAGAAGGAGACAGAGAGAGAGAAAAGTGGAAGATGTCACAGCAAAATCTACTATCAATTTGAAAAAACTACACCTTTTTAACCCCTAAAATTAACATTTTTTATGCAAAGAAAATAAAGAAAAAGAGAAGAGAGCAAAGGTTTAGATTTCACAAAAAATATGTACTAATTACTATAATCTAAATAGATAATTCAAAGCAGGCCCCTCTCATTTCTTAACCTCTTTTTCTATTTACTCACTATTAGCCCAACAAGAAAAAAAAGCCAAAGAAAAATCAGAAGAGACAGATTGTCAAGAAGCACAATCACCAAAATCCTGCTGCCCCTCACTTTCCTCTCTGTCATGAATCATCAGAAAAGGAGAGGAATCGAAAGAATAAGGTTCATTCTTTCATAAGGCTCTCGGACTTCTTATTTTTATTCATGGATGGAAAGATTTGTGCTAACATCTAAGCATAATAAAAGTTGAAACTGTTAGTTTCAAGTCGAGCTTTAAACTATAATTTAAGGGGAATGTTATATTTACAAAACTTTTCGTTTAGAAACTCTTACAAACTATACTGTGTCTGACCGTCATACTTTAATCAAGAGTGTATGACTGGTCATACTTAGTGTAATTTGTAAAAAAAATTGTAAACAGATCTTTCCCCATAATTTAATGCTAATTCCATATGCTAATTGTTACCATCAGGTCTGTGCCAACAAACAAGAGCCATGTAGCTAAAAGAATTTGAAATAGGAGAAACCATGTAGCTCTATTGGTGGTCACTGATACTCCCAACACTGTGATGTAATCTTAAATAAACCTGAGAATATAAAGAAACTCTATAAACTCTCTGCGGTGGGAGAAAACTACTTCACATTAATAGAGAGAAAAAATGAATTTTTTTTACATTATACTTATGTCAAAAAATTTCTTCAAATTTTGAAGGGGGTGGCCGCCTACCTTAGCACTCGCTCGGTCCGCCCCTCCATACAGATCAACTAATGCAAGAAGTGCACATACAGTAGCATTATTCAGCGTCTTCAAGACAATACAGTAGCAATAGATGACGAGTGACGTTCCATTTATGTACGTGCATGCTCTCTTCCTTCATGAAATCCGCTGCAAGATTGTTCATCATGATACAATGTGAATCAAGAAAGGCTCTTGAATTATGTATCTCATCCTATTGGGGTTTTATTTTAGGAACTCAAGGCAAGGGTAGCAATCCAGATAAAATGTGACTTTGTGTGCGCAGTGGATAGTATATTTTGTCTGCTCATGTAATGACTTTTGAATAGTGCAAATAATTTGTAATTGTAACTTACAGCTGTTTACCTTCTAGTAGTCTATAGTTCTTGTAAATATCTGTTGTTGAAACAACTTGTAATTAAAGAATGGAAGTATTACTTTGATTCCAATATTGTGAATATATTTTAGTTGTTTGAAATTTTTCTCTCAGTGTAATATGTCACCATTAGTTGGGGCGCTAGTATTAATAACATGAATGCAATCTTTAGGGGGCGTTTGGTAGAGGAAAATTTGTTTTTATCTGGGAATCATAATTTCTAGGAATATGATGAAAAAAATGAGTTTTCTGAGAATGTTACCAAAAAGTTGTTTGGTAGACTAACATATTCCCGAAAATATTGAGTTAATTTTCTTGATGCTATGTTTAGTTGTATTAAATTTTTCCTTGCCATAGAAATCCTAAAATACCACATTTTGAATGGTATTCCTGGATGGTTTTTTCAAAAAAAATTACACACAAAATAAAATCCCGAGAAAATCGGATTCCCAGAAAATTTTTAAAAATCTTGTACCAAACGTGGATAAACATGATTACCACTTTCAATTTTCCGGGAATCCTAAAAAAATCCTTCTAACAAACGACCCCTTAGGTGGTGTTTGGTTGGGAGCTTTTCAGCAGATATCTATCTTTCTCAAGTATGGCTTTTAGAAACACCATGTTTGTTTCAACGTTTTTCACCAAAAATCCATCTATTCAATTTGTCTGGATTTATGAGAAACATAGATATCCGCACTGTTTAGAAACCCAATTTGAAGGTGGGATTTTTCGAAAAACCGGTTATCTGGCTTTTAATGCATTGTTGATTTCATAAAGCTACCTAATTTTCCCAATAAAGTTTTTCCCCACCAAACAACTTTTTTTTACATTTTTCTACCTATCTCACTTTATCTATCTTTCCAATCATTTCTCTATCTATCTTATTTCCCTACTATTCCAAAAAAATTTCCTGAACCAAACGCCCCCTTAAGATTTTCATAAAATCAAAGGACGGATAAACTTGCTTCTATGTCAGGCAATTAACATGCTTTACTTTTTAAATAAATTTTAAGAATTCACATACTTTTTAAGTATGGGATTAATTCTCGACGTTTGTAAGACCCTAATCGTAATTCTTTTTTCTTTTTTTTTACATTGCAATTGATCGGTATATAATGGTTATCACGTGTCATGCTACTAATTCAAGTAAAAATTTAAATTATTGGATTGAGGTGCATATGAATGATTTTATTGGATCAAATTCTAGATTATTTGGTTATATGCTCTAATATCATGGCACCTAATTACTTCTCTAAAAAGTTTAAGTCACTGACTAAAGATAGATGAATGATTTTATTATATTTCTTAACACCATCATACTTATATTAGCTAACAATATCAATTAAAAAAGTAATTAATCAAACATTAAAATTATACTTTTTAAAATCTTAATTTCCAATATATATCCTAGATCATTTATAACTATGCATGCATTGTTCCCTTAATATCTCAATTAATATATACAACACTGTTTGCATGTATATATGAAAATTAATATTTGGTATTGCTAAAAATAATTTGCAAGCTTGGTATCCTCAAGCCTCGAAAAAAAATCTTCATTCTTTTAATGGTTGATGATTTTTTTTTTTTTTTCGAAAATATATTAACTCACAATAAAACTTAAAATGATAAAAAAAAAAAAAAAACACTTAGAGCGGTAACGCCCACGTGATGATTGGTAGGAATAAAATAATGTTATAGATGACAAAAAGAAAAAGACGAGCATTTTGTTTCTTTTATCCTGTACCTTCATTCGTTAATGCTTCTTTGTCTTTGTCAAATTCCTATTGTCACAATCAATCTCTCTCTCTCTCCCCCCAATGGAAGCCAAGCTTTTATTAAGAGCTACCTTCTCAGTGCCTTCAAGACCCAATTGTGCTTTAATTTCACAACTCGCAGGGCTTCCTTTCTCTTCAGACCCACTTCAGATTTTCTGCCCAACAAAAAAAAAGGGATTAATCTTTCTGTTGGGGCACAACATACAACTTTCATTTGATCAGTGCCGACGAAGAAAAGGTTCATGGGAGTGAAAACCTGACCTTAGATCATATAAGACATTCTATAAACTGTGTTGGGCAAATGGGTTCTTTATAGGATGTTAAGAACCTTGAGGTCACCACCCCAAAAGCTAGCTCAAAGAGTGAGAGTGTCTAAGGCCTT
Source organism: Gastrolobium bilobum (assembly GCF_033153095.1). Taxonomy (NCBI): domain Eukaryota; kingdom Viridiplantae; phylum Streptophyta; class Magnoliopsida; order Fabales; family Fabaceae; genus Gastrolobium; species Gastrolobium bilobum. The sequence goes on from NW_026898390.1 coordinate 509,460, forward strand.
ATAAAGGTCACATTAGTTGCCCACGCAATCAATGTGGGACTATATATCTCAACACGCCCCTCACGCAAGAGCCCTTTGGGCAAGAAGCGTGGAATTGCACAGCCCCAATTTTTGGTTTACCTTTTTGTGCTTTTTTTTTTATTTTAATTTCACTTTTAAAATGGGGGACGGTGAGGCTCTGATACCATGTTAAGAACCTTGAGGTCACCACCCCAAAAGCTAGCTCAAAGGGTGAGAGTGCCCAAGGCCTTATAAAGACCACATTAGTTGCCCACACAATCAATGTAGGACTATATATCTCAACATAGGAGGATGTTAAAGATTACCTAGGTGTATAAGTGTTTTCAAAAAATCATTTTACAAGTAGACTAAAACTGATTACCTAGGTGTATAAGTGTTTTAAATTTTTTTCAAAAAATCATTTTACAAGTAAACACAAAACTGATATGTCTAGATAAAGTTTAACTACACAGCTATAACAATTTTATAAATTTTACAAATTCACTTCAGTACATAGTCACACAGCTATAACAATTTTATAAATTTTATCTTAGGTCTTTATATGCCCAAAATAATTTTTATATGATGTATATAAATAAAAATTGTACTTGACCTTTTATTTTACAGATCAAATGCAACAACAAGCTTTTTTTTTACACAAATCAGAGAATGATTAAATTCCAAATATCAGAAAATAGTTTAAGTGCTACAACACTTATATCAAAACCAGTAAGATGCTACAACACTTTAAGAAATATAACAGTAAACTACTATAGCAAAAATATAACAAATCGAAAACGGTGTTACTTTTAGTCTCAAATCATAATATTCAGAAATTAAATCAGAGAGACAAAGACACACGATATATACTGGATCACAATCACTAAGCATAAATTGGGTGCTACGTCCAGACTAAAGTAGCCGCATATATTTTATTTATCACAATTGTACCGTTTTACAAACACGCGTCACACAAGCAATCAAAATATCAAAAATCTTCCTAATGCTTACTCTGCTCCAAGCTCTGAAAATTCTCTCAAGCCGAACTTATGAGTTCACCAACTCCCCTCACACAAGAACTTCACACTCCCTTGTAAATTCTTGAGGCTCTAGGTCTTGAGAAACAGTCTGAAGCCAAGCACAATGTAGTCAATCCACTCGGTTGCACCACACACACCTAGGACAGATTTTTTCACACACGCACACTTCACTTTAACATGTAATACAGATTTTTCAAATTTAATTTTCAGATTCTAGCACACAAAAACCCTAACATATATGAATTAAAGAATTTGGGTTTTTTAGTATAAATCTTTCAATCGTTGAATCAACTTAATATGGAGAAATGGCAAGATATATCAATAAAGCTTCAAAGATTTTATAACAGAAAAACATAACTTGGAGAAGTCACACCCACTCACTGACTTGATCTCACATAAAGATCCAGAACAATCTGCGTCCAAGAAAGAGAATCATAACAGAGTGCATCTAGAAAACCCAGCAATAAGCGCAACCCAAAAAACTCAATCTATCTGAAATGGTTTTCTTTAATGCCTTGGTTTCTCTAAGAAAATTTTCGAACTGAACTTTTTATGAGAGAGAAGATGTGAAGGTTTTTGATAGAGAAAGTGATTGACATCTTTTTGTTTCACCAGCGGGTATTATCAAAAGAAGAGTGCAGCATATATGGACGAAAGGGAGCTTGTGCCTATGTTGCATCGATACTTATATGGAACACGGGATACGACACAACACGACACTCTGACACGTTAATTCTAAAAAATATTACATTTTTGACACGTTAAGACACGTTTTGATATTAAATAATATTTTTAATTTATGTAGTGTATATTATGTTTAATATTCAATAATTTTAAAAAAAAATTAAAGCTAAACTTATAATACCGATCAATTTTGCAAAGAAACATAAGAGATCATAAATATTTATATTAAACTCAATAAAATAGTAATTGTAATCGAACGAATTTAATAATTGGAACTAAAAACGCAACGCAACGTAATCTTTGAACCTTTTTTGAGTCTCTGCAATACATGTTGAATTGTCGGGAAATATCGGAGTGTCGGAAAATATCAAAATGTGTCGGACACTATATGTGAGGTGTTTTGAAGTGTTGGTGTTGATAGGCTTCTGCCGAGTGAATGCAACAAAAAGAGCACAGTGCGAAATCACGAAATTTGGAGAGCTTTTCTTGGGAATAGGGTTCGCGTAGGTTCTTTCTTTTTTATTGGTAAAGTAATTTTCCTGTAACACTTTTTATTATTATTATATATTATTTTCAAGCAAGTCCAACGACGTCAAATAGTGGGGCATCTCTGATAATCTTATGGTTTTAATATTTTTACAGTAAATATAGATAAATTGTATATATTTATTCACAAAATAATATTATTTTGGATTGAAAAATAAAAAGATTATAATAAAAAAAATTATTATAATCCTGAAATAAATTATAATTATAAAAATACTTAATTTCTGTTTTAAAATGGTATCATTTTAGGCTTAATAAGAAAAAATAACTTTAACCTTATTTTTCAATTTGGTGAATCATTAAATGAGTTTTATTATTATATTACATTTAATTTCACCAACCAAGTTACTTTTTAATTGAAAACCTACTTTTGTTTATGTGAAAAGTGTTTATCCTTTTAAATGACACAACTTATATCATTTCACTCTCATAAAGAGGTGGGACCCACACCTTTATTTTTTTGTCAACTCTCTCTCCTCCTTTATCTATCTCTTTCTCTCTCTTAAAATGACACAACTTTACATCCTTTAAAATTACACACACTTTACCCTTTGTTTATTATATTATTAATTTGTTTTTCAAAAGCTAAAACCCATGTAACATGTTTTTGGAAGGAAAAAAAAACTGATTGTTTTCATTTTCAATTTGAAAAGCAATTTGATGGTTTCGATTTATTTACTTAAATGATTTAATTTTTAATTCTAACTAAACCCATAATACTAAAAATTAATTATTTTTTAGTATAAATACATGTAATGCAATGGTATGCAAAGGAGTTTAAGGAGATACTATGTGATATAATATAGTTTATAACAAAAATTTTAAAAATACCTAATTACTTGTCTCTTCAAACTTCATCTTTAATTTGAAATTTATTGTAAATCTTTTATGACCATCAAAATATATATTTCATAACTCTTAGGAGCTCCTCAAGGTGGATAGCATAATCTTTAGCGTCTTGTAGCGAGCACAATACTGTTACAATGAAGATACACATGACCTGATGCCTTCTTTTATGGCTAGTAATTGGTAGAATACATGTTCAGGAAACTGAGTTATGGAATACATATTTTGAACTTTTATTTCATTGGCTTTCGATATCCCTTGGTAAATAATGGAGATTATAGGAAATTTAAACTTTATTTTTTATTTAGATTATTTTTAATTTAGCTTTTTTATACATTTTTAAATTTAGTTTATTGTTACTTTTATATGTATTTCTAATTTAAATTATTATTTTATAATTAAAAGTAATGAAGTTATTTACTTGATTATTTTTAAGAGACAAGATAATAGGGGTGTTCATCAACCAATCCAAACCGAAAAAAATTAGATTGAATCGGATCGGATTTGAAAAAAAATCTAAACCGAATGGATGATTACATGATCAAATCGAAAGGAATGGATCGGATGAGTTTTTCTTCCAAAACTGATCCAATCCAGACTGCGAACACCGAAGATAATATAAAATAGAGTTGGGCGGTCTGCTTGTTTAAATATTTTTTGACATTTTTATTGATTTTGATAATATTTAAGAAATGTTTTGGGAAGATATTGTTACAATTGAAGACAGAGAATATGGAAATCTGAATTATCATTTGAGAAAGTATGAATCAAGTAAGTTAAGTTACACCGTTCACACATATATACTCAACACCCCCCTCAAGTTGGGAGGTAAATGTCATGAAGTCTCAACTTGGACAACAAAGCATGGAATAGAGCGCTTTTGTGAAAGTATTCGCGAGTTGCTGCTTGGTTGAAATTGGAAGTAAATGAATCAAACCTTGGAAAATTTTCTCATGGGTGAGATGACAGTCAAGCTCTATATGCTTGCTTCTTTCATGAAATGTGGGATTGTGAGCCAAATGTATGGCTGCTTGATTGTCACAGTATATTTTGGTTGGACCATTAATTGGAACACAGAGGTCATGAAGAAGATATGTAAGCCACTGCACTTCACAGGTCAAAGTTGCTAATGCTCGATACTCTGCCTCTGCTGATGAGCGACTGATTGTGGTCTGTTTATTAGATTTTCAAGAAATCAACGATGATCCAAGGAACACACAGAAGCCTAAAGTGGAACGACGAGTATATGGGCATGTGGCCCAATCAGCATCTGTGAATCTTGTGAGGACATGTGAGTTTTGAGAAGGAAAGAAGAGCCCATTTCCTAGAGATCCCTTGAGGTATCTCAATACTCGAAGAGCAGCATCAAAATGAAACTTCATAGGTTGCGCTATAAACTGGCTCAATTGTTGTACAACGAAAGAAATATCAGGTCTGGTGTCTGTTAGATACAAGAGACATGCAACTGGGCGACGATAAGCTGCAGCATCATGGCAAGGCTCTCCTTGGTTTTGAGATAAACAAAGTGTGGCTTCCATTGGAGTAGATACAGGCTTTGCTCCAATCACACCACTATCAGTCAACAATTCAAGTGTATATTTTCTCTGATTTAGGACTATGCCTCGTTGGGAATGAGCAATTTCAAATCCTAAGAAGAAACGAAGAGGACCTAAGTCCTTGATCTTGAAAAGCTTATCAAGATGTTGTTTGACAGTTTGTATCTCGTTCATGTTATTACCAGCTAGAACCATGTCATCAACATACACCAAAAGTGCAGCGAAAGAATCATGAGTAGCTTTGGTGAATAGAGAGTGGTCTGTATTTGATTGAGTGTATCCAAGAGAAATGAGCTCTGTGGTCAGTCTCATGTTCCATTTGAAAGTTCGAAATGGCCTTGAAGGCCGATGCATGCAAGAGGGAAAAACAAATTTTTCTTTGCGGAATATACATGCACATCAAGATCATGCTTTAGGAAAGCATGATGTTACCTTGTTCGTGAAATCACCAGATGATCAAGGCCGGTCTGAAGGGTTCAGACCCTCTAACGTTGATCCACACCACCCACTCGTCTAGGTGAAAGAACTCCTTCTTGTGAAGCCACCGGATGATCACCACAAAGAGGCTTGCTAGACGCTCTATGTGTGAAGATGGAGGCTAGGTGAAAGTGTTTGAAAAAGTGAAGCTCTCAATGTGAAAGCTTCACAAGTGGCGCAGGAGAGAGGAGAGAATAGGCTAGGTTTTCAGAAAAACCCTTGGAGGAACAACTGATCACTTAGGCACATAAGAGGAGAGTATTTAAAATAAAATACCAATAAGATTTTTCTCCTAAAAATCTGATCATTAGGCGCCAGATAGGAGAGAGAGAAGTGGAGCTGTTTTATTTCAAAAATTGCTAACAGGCTCCTAGGATATTCTCTTGAGAATTGGTTCAAAACCTATTCAAAATTCTGATCAGAAATCTTCATAAGATCAGCTATATGATGCGCCCCATATAGCCCAAAAAGGTGACCAGATACATCTGAGTAGTTGCATTCAAATTTGAATCAACTCACTCAGATTTTCTCCCAACTGACTGAATCTTCTGAAGCTGATTTTGATGAGCAAATCTTGCTCACCAACAACCCAAATCAGCGCCATATATGGCATTGGATTTTGTCCAAAAGATTCTCTCATGATACTAGTGATTTGTTCCAACAAGATCTCATCTTATTCTTTTGTTATGAAACAACCTTTCATAGGCAATTCAAATTCAAATTCAAATATTTGAATTCAAACATTCAAATATTCAAATTCAAATGTTCAAACATTCAAATTCAAAATTCAAATTTCAAAATTTCAAAATTCAAAATTCAAATTTTCAAATTTCAAAATTCAAAATTCAAAATTCGAATTCAAAATCCAAATTTCAAAATTCCAATTTCAAATTTCAAATTCAAAATTCAAATTTCGAAATTCAAATTCAAAATTCAAAATTTCAAAATTCAAATTTCGAATTCCAAAATTCAAAATTTAAATGTTTGGTAATTAATTTAACTAATTAAATTAATTAGTAATGTCTTGGACTATCCAAGCCCATTACAATGAACCATGCGCCCTCCACCCCTTTAGGTGGAGTTCCAAACAACTTCTTGGGCTAATAACTATTATTAGGCCCAATACCTTTAATGCTAGAGCATCTAGACAATTAGGTGTTTGTGTGTGACCCATTAGGTCTAACTTAGCCACTGACATAAATGGGCTTAGGCCCAATAAGCCCACAACTCATCTAATGACAACACAGAGCACTAGCAATGCTTTGTTGCCCCAGAACTAGTTAGATTAATGATTTGATCATCCTATTAAACATATTTGGTTGCCGTACATATTTCCTTTCGTCTCGGTTACCTTCCCATAAAACCTAGGGTAAGGAAGCGTATCAACCCCTGCGGTTTAGGGTAAGCTTTATTCGAAATAGGGAATCTGCAATTTACAGACTCTAAAGGCAGATCATCTCATGATCTCTTTTACTATGCATAGATTCCCGAGTCCCTGTAAACGTCATCCCGATTTCTCCGGTTTACAGATAACCTAATCTCTCACAGAGATTTGACGAATTCCTTCAGCTTATCACCCTAGTCCTGTGTTCTTTCAGGACAAGCCCAACAGTATACCTATGAGTCTCCATGTTTCAGGCAGACGAGGTGCACAATCAAAGCATGCCTTCTAGAACACAGTCTAGGTAATAACTTCTGGTCTTAGGAAAAGACATACCCAAATATAAAGAGACTACTCTAATGATACTCTCTGTGAGAGTTCCTCATAGAGTCTCTTTGTAGGTCCGTTCAGTGCGAGCTATACCCTTATAGGTCCACCCACGACTTTAGCTGAGACATCTCCATATCTTTAGCACATGAGGTCTATACCTTGCATCCATATACAAGTAGATAAGTCGTGCTAGTCTTACCCGAGATTATTGACCCCATTCTCGGTATCTCTAGACTAGGAACATAAAATCAGGAATAAACATCCGGTATTCTTGAATCCTCATGATTGTGATCTCATCACAGATACTCAAGAGATACCTATTTTATTCCACGGGGTTTATCAAGTTATTCATAATATATTAATATTAATATCGAGACATTATTATGAAACAAGATAAAGAGTGCTTTTATTTATTTGCGACAATATTAAAAAGGTCTACATCTCTATCCTTATTTAATCATAAGATTGTCTCTAGGACACCCAAATACTAACACCATTCTCTACTCACTTGCTTAAGTCCATAGAGGGACTTTTGAAGCTTGCAAACTTGCTGGGAATTAGGTGTAAAAACTCCTTCTGGTATAGGCATGTAACATCTTCAGTAAGATTGCATGAAAAAACCAGTCTCAAGATGCTGCCATAGCTAGAAGAAGCCTAATGGTGGTGAGTTTAGCAACTGGTGAGAAGGTTTCAAAGTAATCTACTCCCTTCAGTTGATTGTAGCTTTTTGCCACAAGTCTTGCTTTGTAGCGAGCAATTGTCCCATTTGAATTGTGTTTTATTCTGTACACCCATTTGAACCAATTGGCTTCTTACCTTTGGGTAGATCCATGCTTGGTCGAACCGAGAGTTGCTCGAGAATATTTCTTTCAGAGAGCAAGAGTGTAGAGTAGTAATCAGGATTGCCAACATGAGCAATCTACTCTGACTAAGAGCAACCCTCTTCAACTATACGCAAGCGTACGTGTCAAGCAATATAGGGTATTATAGCCCCAGATTTATCGTCCTCAGGGAGTAGTTGTGAAGTAAGAAGCGCTAAAGGAAACTTAATTTGTAAAATGGAGCAATAAAAGAAATCACTATTCTCAGCTAAGCTTCACAAAGAGCAATCTCTGGGCAGCTAGTTAAACAATGTTAACCATTCTGAACCAGATGAAAGCAGTGAATGACTTAGCATGGTCATCGAATAAAATGGCATCAATTGAAGTAACTTTAAGAGCAGTCAACGAAATGAAAGTAAGAGCATCAGCTAGTAAAACACAGTTCAGTTATCGTGAGGAAAAGGTTGTGATAGGAATTTAGTTAAGATTAATTTCAGGAAGAAAAAGATCAAGTAGGTGTTACGGGTTCTATGTTTTCATCCCTTTGGTTAACCCTGCCTGGTAGCATATTTTACAAGTGTATTTTGCTCCTTCCCTTGTTTTGCTATAGGTAAGCAGAAGGTAAGGCCTTACTCTCCACGTTACTCCATAGTACTTGGAGTTATATGCAAGGAAACCATGCTGCCTTCTCAAAAGAGCATGGATTCACATGGCAGTGCTCCCCATTCCAGGTGTTTATCCCTCCTTTCTTCAGGCTAAACTACCCCAGGATTTTGAGAATGCTCCACACGCCTTTGTCAGTGTTTCATCAACCGAGTGGTCCCGGGATGAGGTTGCCAGCCCAAAGGGTTTCACAAAATCAACAAATTAAACCAAAGAGCAACTCAAAATTCATTTATAAAATATGTGTTCCTTACAAAGCTATCCTAAGACAAAAGGGATTTCTTCTATGGAACCCTCACCTACTTAGAGGAAGTTAGCTCCTAGTGAGCATTTTTACAAAGAAATAAGAAAACAAAGAGATAACCAGTCCTAGGATGGGTGCTGATCCCCTTTATGAGGATTGCTTGTTCCTTTTATAGGGTTCTTCATTTGATCTCCATTGTTCCTTTCATCAAGGGTCGTGCTTTGTCTAAATCCTCTCTAATGGTAGCTTTGCTTCTTGCCAGCTTGGCCTTAAATGGAAGTGGTCCCCCTTGCTTTTGGCTCCCTTTGTGAGTAGGAGTATCGGATTCAGGGTGGCACCTCCACTCCTTCTGCTGTAGCTGACGTGGCGGCTCCCCATTGCTCAGCTTCTTTGCTTTCGTACTGTAGCAGAGGCAGCACCTCCACTCCTTCTGCTGTAGCTGACGTGGCAGCTCCCCATTGCTTCTTTTGACTGCTGTTGTACTATAGCAGACTTCTTTTTCCTTCCTGCGCAACACTCCTTCTTCTCTCTTCATTTTGTGGTTCCTTTTGATGGGCCTTAGGTGTCCTGAACAAAGCAAACTAACCCAATAGTCATATGTGAAAAAGATAATGTTAAATTTGCTCCAGGTCTACCTTAATTCCCACTTTCGGCATTGCTCTGGTCCACTATTCAAAACAGTTGCTCTATATGAAAAGAAGAAGGTTAAATGGCGTGATTTATAACCAAAACATGGGTTTTGTGGAACAATTTGCACTTAATGGGCCTCAACTCTTGAGGACTATCAACACCCCAAAACTAGATATTACTCGCCCCGAGTAATCCTTCACAACCAACAGTCTTCTTGTGACAGGCTAATGCTCCTTGAGATTATTGATGAAGAGTTAACTTAATTCCTTCCATCGCTTCATTAGAGCACTCATCTGACTTGAGAGTTTCACCAGCTTCATTGTGTGTGTGAACTCTTCCACTCTTTTAGTCAGTTTCCCACAGAGTTGCTTCCGGATTGATCTTTTTGGCTTGATTTCTTTTTTCTCTTACTTTCTAGCTCCTTTCTCTATTTCTTTCTTTTCAGGTCTTTTAACTGGAAGTCAATTACCCTTGTCTTTGCATAGGGCTGACCTTCAACAGTATGCTCTTTGAGCGGCTCTTGCTCATACCTTGATGACTTGAGCTCTTTGAGCGAAATTTTTGGAGCAGAGGAGCTGACCTTTTTTTTTTTTTTTAACCAGGAGCTGAGGAATTTACTTAAACAGCCTGAAGTTCTTTCCTTGGTAACTCAAATAGTCCACTGAATAACAGAGTGTCCGATTTTTGGAGTGCTGCTTTTTGTGCATGGTGTTGCTCCAAATCAGAGTGATGCCCTATGTTGCTTTGTTAGAAACTGTAAACTCTTTAGGGCATCTCAAGGAGCAGAATCCTGGGCAAAAAGAATCATTGAGTAGATCAGGACACTTAGGACAGTAAACTTAGCAAAAATTAAAAACAATATATATAATTTTTTTTAAAAAAATAAAACTGGGTGGCGAATCCCTGGTACACCACAGAAGTCATTTATCTAAGAGCAAAATCAGTAACATTTCACCACAAAACTTTCAAGCATTCATTCCAACAGATTTAAACAAGTTAAAAAGGATAGGGAACGAATGAACCTGGGGTCACCGTAGCGACCCTTAATGTTCTCCAGTTTCTTGTCTTGCTCCGCTAAACGGAGCATTTGTTATTGCTTCTGGAGGGAAGACATTTGGAAACGGTGGATATGGAGTTTGTCCCTTGAATTTTTCTCCCCAGTTACTGGCGAAGATTTGATCCCGAGCTCGGTAGTACAATCGAAGTTGAATTTCCTCCTCTTTGCTTTTCATCAATTCATCTTTCAAGAGCCCGATCTCCTCCTTCCATTCCTTCCTGCTTTTTTCGTGGGCTTGCTCCCTCTCTTCCATTCTCTTGTTCATCATCTCTACTGCTTTCACCAGGTCTTTTACCGTGTTTTGCAAGGTTGAGGATCCCTCTCCTTCCTCAATCCTTTTTTTCTGCGGCAGTGATCCAGCATTTTTTATCTGGTCAAGTTCATTCTGCAAGGCCATCTTTTCTTTGTTGATGACTAAGCTGGCTTATTTCAGAGATTGCAGCTCCCTTCCAACTGTGTCTTCTAAGGCTTGCACTTAAGTGGCTAGAAGGTCTGCTCCGAGACCAAACATAGTTTGACATTGAGTTATGTCAGTTGTCTCGACTAGGAACTGCCTTCGTCCACCCCTTGCAGGAGCTCTCTTAAAGGGAAGTTTTTCCCTTCTTGGAGTTTTCTGAGGTTCTTCCTTCACATTCCCCGAAACTTCAGCTTCCTCTTCTTCCCTCTTTCCTTCTTTTTCTTTTTTCTCTTCTTTTTCTTCTTCCTCCTCACTTTCCAATCCTTCATTGTCTCTGATTCTTTTTATCGTGGACTGATCAATGTCCGACCCTTCTGGAATGATTTCATCCGAAATCGGGATGTTGGCCTTTAAACCAGCCCTCTTGCACATTTCAGTGACCAGACAAGGGAAAAAGAAGGGGGAGTTTCTTGGTGCATTTGCCACCAGTTGTTTGTAAACAATCCTCCCAACATCAAAATTCTTCTTAGTTAAGATGCAGAAGACCAGCACTGCTCTTTCCCAGTTCACTCTAGAGTCGTTGCTCACGGGAATCAGACGGGAGTTAATAAAATGCATCCATACCTTTGCTTCGAATTTGAGTTGCTTCCTAGGGATGGATTCCTTAGTTCCCCAGGTTGCTCCCTCTGATCCTATTTCTTGGAGCACTTCTCCAGTTACGGCCTCATCCCCTCGGCCAGCACAGTATCTATCGAACTCATCTTGTTCGGCAGGAACTGAAGAAGTGTTGTATGCTTCGTTGATTTCTTCAGAGGAGAAGTCTACTTTCACGCCTCTAATGAGGAGTTTTGGAAGATCTTCTTTCTTCATTCCCTCCAAGAATGCAGTCACGAACTCAGTGCGAGCTCTTGAGGGAGGCTCAATGAAGAGTTCCCAATCCAGTTCTGCTATATCCTCGGTCAGCCATCGGTCGAGATCTCCGTGTTTGGAGCTACTGAGGACTATGCCCCGTTCTGGTATGACTGTACGGTTGACTGTGGTTTGCTCAGGTTTGAGCTTTTTCCCTGTTCGGGTGCTCTTATTGGAGATAGAAGCAACATGTATAATGGCATTTGGACGTGTCATGGTGTAATGTTCTGAGTAGGAGGGATGGAGTGGGGAGTAAAGGTTGGATTTTTGTGGGTTGAAGGAGAAAAGATTATGAGAATGAAATAGTAGTTCTGTGTTTATAAAGGAACGAAGGGGAGGATGGGAAGGTTAAAACGCTATGTATGGTGGTGATCGTGGCTTTGCTGAGTGGCGGATATGGGGTGGAAGAGCATCTGCTGCACATAAATGCCTGGGGAAAAGCAACTGTCCTCTGCTCTGACGGTTTCTTCTTTTTGAAACTGCTACTCTCGCTTGATTGGAGGGACGTGACAGCTCGACGTGGAGCTATTATCCTTTCGTTGCTTCCGCCACTCGGTTTTCTCTCTCTTTTTTCGCATGCGGCCCATTGCAGGCCCTTGGGTTAAAAGGGGCAAGTGGATCAGCCCAATTAGAACTTGGTTTCTCATTGAGGGATCAAATTCTAAGTGTTGGTTGCTCCTTGCTTTTGGGATCAGGTTGCTTAAGAGCAACCCCAAACTAGCTTCCTGCAATGGTTAGCACATTAATTTTCTCAAACAAAGACAATAATAATAAAAAGAACGACGTGGAAATAAATCTGGGTTGTCTCCCAGTAGCGCTTCGTTTATAGTCTTAGCTCGACTTGTTGCTCCTTGAGTCAGACTTCAGCTGGGTCATCGAGATGAGAAGTTAGTTTCTCATGCTCCTTGATCCCTCTATTATACTTCTTGAGTCTGTGTCCATTTACCCTGAGCGTTGCTCCAAATGTTTCATGAGCAATGGCAAATGCTCCATTGGGAAGTGCTTCAGTGATTGCATAAGGTCCCTCCCATCTTGATTTCAACTTTCCAGAAAACAGTTTCAATCTGGATCGATACAGCAGCACTTTGTCTCCAACTTCTAACTCTCTCTTGATAAGCTTTTTATCGTGCCACTTTTTCATCTGCTCCTTGTAGAGGTTGCGTTTTCATATGCCTTGCTTCGGAATTCTTCCAATTCAACCAACTGGAGCAACCTCTTTTCCCCAGCCATTCTGGAATCCATGTTTAGCAATGTGATGGCCCAGAATGCTTTGTGTTGAAGTTCCAGAGGCAAGTGACACGCTTTTCCAAACACCAACTTATAGGAGGAGCAGCCAATGGGCGTTCGATAAGCTGTTCGATACGCCCATAGGGAATCATCCAATTTGTTGGACCAATCTTTTCTATCTGGGTTTACGACCTTTTCCAGGATTTTTTTTATCTCCCTGTTGGACACCTCTTCCTGCCCGCTGGTCTGTGGGTGGTAAGGGGTGGCAATTTTATGCTGCACTCCATATTTCTTCAGGAGCAATTGGAATTGTTTGTTCACGAAGTGTGTACCCCCGTCGCTGATAATTGCTCTAGGGGTTCCAAATCGAGTGAAAATATTCTTTTTGATGAACTTCA